>NC_043704.1:114953632-115236246 GCF_006229205.1 Suricata suricatta
CACCAATATTCTTCTCAAACCTAGAACAAACTATTCTCGAATTCATATGGAACCACAAAAGACCCCGAATAGCCAAAGTCATATTGAAGAAGAAAACCAAAACGGGAGGCATCACAATCTCAGACTTTCGCCTCTACTAGAAAGTTGGAGTCATCAAGACAGTATGGTATTGGCACAAAAACAGACACATAGACCAATGGAATAGAATAGAGAACCCAGAACTGGGCCCACAAATGTACAGCAAATTAATTTTTGACAAAGCAGGAAAGAGTATTCAATGGGAAAAAAAGACTGCCTCTTTAGCAGGTGGTGCTGGGAGAACTGGACAGCAACATGCAGAAGAAAACTCAAAGTCTAAAAGGACCAGGCACCAGGCAAACCCCCCCCCACCCTCCTCTGGAGTAGAGCCTCTCCACTTTTCATCTGAAGTCTTTTGTCCCAGAAAAAAACAGGCCCACACCTGCATGGTGCACAGAATCTATGGTGTAGCACCACGAAAAGCATGTATTTCCTCTCAGTGCACTTCTGTGCCCTGCTGATGAAAAGTCTCTGGTTGGCACTTGCAGGGTCTTTGGTCCTTGGGGAAGCAACAAACCCTCTTCCAAAGCCATTCAGGAAGTGGAATGTTCTCTCCCAGTGCTCCCTAGAGATTCCTACACCACCCTATGCACTCTCGGGCCAGTTCCTTCCTCCCCAGGATTGTGCCACAACTCCACTCAGGAGAAAGTCATGTACTTCCAAAACCTCAGTTTGAGCTGTTTGAAAAAAAAAAAAATGTGACCCTCACCACTTCTGGCTCCCCAGTCCGCAGTCCAGAGAGATTTGTCTCTTGAGCAAACTTGATATTGCACTTTCTCAACACCTCTCATTCTCTCCCCTTTGTCTTTCCATGGAAAGTGTTCCCACCCCTTTACAGCACTGCCATTTTTCTCTCCCCCAATTCACTTCCATGCACCTTGCACCTGCCATACTGTCTCCTTCCAACCACGGAGACTGCTCTGCCACTCTGCAGATAGATTTCCTGGGTGTTTCAAGTCATCTGACCTCAATATAGCTGTGTATGAGGGACAAGGAAAGCCCAGAGTCCCCTACTTCGCCATCTGAATGCCTCCCTCCAATATTTTACTTTAAACCAGTGTAAGGTTGTAATATTTAAAATGTCCCTTGTACAGGACACCTGGGTGGCTCAGTCCTTTGAGTGTCTGACTTCAGCTCAGGTCATGATCTCACAGTTCGTGGGCTCAAGCCCCATGTCCGGCTCTGTGCTGAGAGCTCAGAGCCTGGAGCCTCCTTCCGATTCTGTGTGTCCCTCTCTCTCTGCCCCTCCCCTCCTCCTGATCTGTCTCTCTCTGTCTCTCAAAAATAAATAAATGTTTAAAAATTTTTTTTAAAAGATACTAAAGTGTCCCTTGTAATTAACATAGAGTTAGACATTTTCAACCCAGTATTAGAACTTTGTTTTTAAGTTGGAGTATTAGCTCATGTACATTCAATATCTATACTGATATAGTTTGGATTTAAATGCTTATATAGCTTAATACTATAATAATATAACTTAAATCTGGTATAATATAATATCATATTATATGGAATTATATTATAATAATATAGTATAAATCTGGTATAGCTTACATTGTTGTTGTTTTTGTTTGTCATTCCTGTCTCTGAGACATGAATCTTTGCACAATTGGCTATGATTAGATTATGCAGTGTTTGTTCATTGTTTTAATCCAGATTATTTAGTAAATCTTAAAAAGAATAGAATAAACAGGATTTGAAACTTTGAATGTCATATAAGAGAAAGAATTTATAGATAAACAAGAAGATCAGTGCCCTGTGACATGATTCCAACAGTGGTAATCTTCACTATGATTTCTTTAGAGTTTACTGTATTCTAATAAAGATTCCAGGCATTAAAAATCTTAACAATAGGTAGTACCTTCTATTATTCAAAGTCTTAAATGTAACTCTATTAGGTAACTCTATTAGGCAAATATTATTATTCTCCCTTATTACGGAGAGAACTATAACATGAGGTGTTAAATAATTTTCCAAAGGTCATAAAACCATTAGGTGATTGAATTAGACGCTGAATCCTTATCTTTATAAGTTTAGAATCCAACCACAATCTTTTCACTACTTCATTTTGCTATATTAAAGCATTTTAAGAAATGATAAGAGGGCTGACTAATGAGAAAATAAAGTGATCTCTTACAAAGAAAATATAAAAAACAGAAATTCTTGAACATACTTTGCTAAAGTATATCTAGAGAAGGCACAGGAAGATAGTATTATCAATTATAAGAAAATGAAATTGCACTTATGAAAAAATATTTAAAAGAAGTCCTTTTATATAATTTTCATAGCTAACCAATAACCAATTGTGTCTTCAATGACATAGAAAGATTTCTGAAGTTCACATTTCTTAGATATAAAATAGACACAAATCATCCATTTTTAGGTTACTTGAACCCATAATTCTATCTATATCTACTTTTAAATTCAAAACTCTTTCAAAGATATATATTTGAAATAACAGAAGTAGAGATTGCTTCTTGGCCTTTGAGCTAAGATTAAGGCTCAATATCAGAAATAGAAATAATGCAATGTACATTTAGGTATATGTAAAGATCTAATCAAAGGCTAACTAGTTTTATTAAATAAATACACAATGTCAAAGACGAATATTGAATCCAATATACATGGTACTGCTAAATAGCAAGTCTTTGAACAACTATAACGCAGCACATTCATATAAGAATAGGGTAACTGATTTGTAGTCTTAGGAAAAGCAGAGAGGAAAAAAATCATATCAAGAATGTAAAACATTTTCTTTGAGAACACAGTTTACTAGATGCATCATTCAGGAAGAAAAGCTGTCCTAAGAGAGCTTCACTAATGCTGATTTATCCAAGTAATTAAGACAAATTTCTAAATTATAAATTATTAATAAAATGTTTTTAAACAAAAATTCATTAAGCATATTAGTTTCATATTGCTACCATAATAAATTACCACAATCTTAGCGGCTGAATACATATTTTCTGTTGCATTTCCAGAGGCCAGACGTCTGTAATCAGTTTCACTGGACAGAAGTCAAGGTATTAAAAAGTTCATTTCCCTCCCAAGGCTTTAGAGGACAATCCAGAGCCCTAGACACCACCAGGGTTTTCTAACTTCTGGACACCAACAGGATTCCTTGGTTGATGACTTTTTCTGCACATGTCTTTCACTTCTTCCTTGCATCATCACATCACCAACTTTCTACTTCTGACCTTACCTCTCTCTTATAAAGACCCTTAGAATAATATTTATGCCCTGTCAGGATTATCCAAGATGACAAGGGGTTGAATTATGTCCCCCTAAATTCATGTATTGGTTTAGTCTTAACCACCAAGACCTCAAATGTGTCTTTATTTGGAATTCAAGTCACTACATAAAGGTAAGATTCTTTATTAATTACACCCCATTATAAAGGTCCTAATTCAATATGGCTGATGGCCTTCAAAAAGGAGAAACTTGGATATAGAGACAAACACCAAGCACAGAGGGAGAACGCATGTGAAGATGAAGGCAGCAATCTGGAAGATACGGTCATTGGTCAAGGAGCACCTAAGACCGCCAGAAAACAAGCTAGAAGAGAGGCATGGAGCAGATTCTCCCTCACAGCTCTCACAGGGAACCAACCCCGTTCACACCTTGACCTTGGACTTCCAGACCCCAGAAGTGTGAGATAATAAATAGGTATTGTTTAAGCCACCCAGTGTGTGGTACTTTGTTACAGCAGCCTTAGCAGACTAATACAAGGATAATTTACTATTTTCAAGTCCTTAACTAAGTCAGATCTGGAAAATCTCTTTTATATATAAGGTAGCATTCATAAATTCCTGGGGTTAGGGAGTCGATATCTTTACAGGGTTATTATTCAGCCCACTACACCATGCTTGTTGTCATTCCTATTTATAGGAATATAGGTTAAATAAAACATACTTCCTTCCCTCAAGATTCAATGTTATTCATAGTTCTAAAATCCAGGTGTTTAAGTGGATTATTTGCAGGAACTTCTATGGATTCTAGCAATCTGCTGTGATATTTTACTGAGAAAATTAATGAAAATGCAGCTTGAAGAAGCCAAGTTTTCCATATCACACAACTGTTCTTTGCCAAAAAAAAAAAAAAGGTACTTCTGACCTAATCCATTTTCCAGATTAAATACATTCCATGAGCAAATGGATTTAAGAGTGATAGAATAATTTATTTGATTTCATTCCAGTAATAATAAGCACTTATAATTAAGACTATATCTCAATAAGTGATTCAGAATTTTGCCAAGAAAATCAAACAATGCATTGTATTATAATATTGCATGATTATAGTATTCCAGATATATAATCAGTAGACATTTTAAGGTTATATACATAGAAATATTCTGTAATTCTGTGATTCTGTAAACATACACATGCATGTGTTTACAGAAATACATTGGGGAAGGTCCAATTCAGGAAATGCAAACCTATCAGGAACTTCATAGTATGACAGTTTATATTTTGAGAGTCCATTTAAAATACGATTTATTCTTTTCTTATTGCCCAAATTCTGTTCTAGAAGGCCAGAATCTATAACCCCATATATTATTCACACAAGAAAGAATAAAGTAAAAACCACTGTAGATATTTTAAGCAGAGAAGTATTTAAGGCAGGGAATTAGACACTTATACTTCTGGTGGAGGGACAGGAGGACCAGAAATCAGGGTAAGCCATGGCATTTCAGCAGCCAAATAGCCACTACTGTTGTTACTGAAGACGCTGCCGAACCTTTTCTGTACATACCGCACCGACCACCAGGTGCAGGTGCAAGGTCAGGCCCTTTACAAACACTCAAGTCTCCACCATGTTGTTTGCCAACTGCCTCTGCTGTATTTCCATCTTCCGTCTCTCATCTAAGGTCACATAATGAGCAGAATCCAATCTGCATCTAGATCTCTAACTTCAAGGGAGGGAGTTTTTCTCACTTTCTACCTAGAATGAAGTTGAGATAGTAACCTATGAGAGTCACCATTTTCTCCTTCCATTGAGGCAGAGAGAGAGAAAATGTGAGAAAGAACAGAGAGGCTATAATGTGAAGAGATGGTCATTCTCAGATTAACCTGAAACAGACATTGATAAAACAAAATTAGTACATCATTTACATGAAAGTATAAATATTATGTTCATCAAGTCTAGAAATGCTTTAAATAGTCAAATTTTTAGGTTGTTGCACTCTAAGAATTCCACAAAATCTGTCCTAACACTGAATCCATCATAAGATAGCATGGATTAGGATAGGATGAATAGTTAAAGTATCTCTGATCTATGAAAATATGAGGTTGACAAAAAGAATGAATGCACCATCTAGTTCTGTTAAAATGGAAATACTCTTGTACCTCCTATATTAGTAAGGAGTCTTTAAAGGCCCATGAATTTCTGTTAAAAATAGGAATTTATTGTTTTAAGTTAATTTATTGATTTTGAGAGAGAGAGCAAGAGAGCACATAGGAGGGGCAGAGACAGAGGGAGAGAGAGATAAATCCATGAAGCTCCACACTGCCAGCACAGAGCCCGATGCGGGGCTCAAACTCACAAACTGGGAGATCATGATCTGAGCTGAAATCAGGAGTCAGATGCTTAATCGACTGAGCCACCCAGGCACTCCCAAAATGGGAATTTAAAAAGAAATGTTTTTCATTAGAAAAGCTTAACTGTAGGTAGCTTTATGTATGGGTTGATTCCCAAATTCGTTTTAACTACCAGGACCTGATTTGTCTTGATTTCTTGGTTTATTCCTCTGGCTTCATATCTAGGGTCTGTGAGAAGGTTTTAGGTAATTCCAAACTCATGCTTCCCCCACATCCTGTCCATTCAGCTCTGTCAAAATAGTTGGCAGATTCTTTATTCCAAGTCTAAACCATATGCTTATGCCTGTGGTCAGAGGTAAAGTGCAATTCACCCAAAACACAAAAGTTGATCTTGGGAAGGAGCAATGCCCCAAGGGGGGGAGGGTGGGGTGGATCCTGAATACTGCTATAAAGAAGAGGCAATTGTTTTAGATACATAGTTGAGTTTACTACATCTCCAAGCCCCCGCCCTGCCCTCCGCTGGTTCTGAAGGGAGATAGACAAAAGCCAGATAAATGCTACATTTCACTACACGTAGACTTTAGCCTCACATCCCGTTGTGGAGTTCTGGAGAATGAGGCACTAGGTGTGTGGCAAGGGTTTCTTTCCTTTGGGTTGACTGTAGGCCTCAGGCCAAATGCCAGCTGCCGATCCCTTGGCCCTGTTCTCAAAGGCTCACACAATAACATCACCACATAGTTGGCTGTAAAAGTCAACAACAGGCACATTGATGGTAGAGCACAAAGCTGAAAGAAATAAGAATTATTTGCCTAACGGCAGGTTTCTTTCCACGCCTCTTACTAAAACTGCAGCCTTAGAAACACAGCTTAAATTTTTTCCTGTCCTGTCTCAAAATACAACACTCCTTAGAAGGTGGAGGACGAGATGGACTCAGAACTTGGAGACCTGACAAAAGGCCCATGAGCACATGGAAGAGAGAGCAGACTTTTTTCTTGTGAGCTTTTAGCTAAGGAATTGTTCTGATCCTTGATGAGGAAGAAATATTAATTTAAATCAGAAGTTCTCAAATTCTTAATTTCTGGTCTTTGTATAAACATAAAAAATCTTGGACTCTCAATCACTGTTATCTGGATATTTCACAAATCAGTATCAAAAGCCACACAAAAATCATTTTCAAAGATATCAAGGTATATTGTTATCTTTAATTTGAATACAGAGAGTCCAGCTGAATGGTCAGCTTGAAAGAAACATATTCGTTCTATAAACTCTGAATATGGAATATATTTGGCTTTTATTATGCTTCCAATTTGTAAATGATCTCAATGTAAAGAAACACATCCTATTAATCTGAATAAGTGTTTTAAACCTAAGCATGCATTCAAGGTTGACTTAGTGTTCCCTGGAAGAGGGGTTGGAGGCAAGAATGGACGGGCATGGGCAGGAGAAGCTTCTTTCCAACCTCCACTGAGAACGACAGCCCTCAATTCCTTGTATGCAATGCATATATCATTATATTTAAATTATATTTTGACAAATAATGTAACTTTACTCTGCATTGTGTTTAAAGCAAATTATCTCAAACATAGTGTATTATTAAAGAGCAAATGATTCAAGAAGGACGCATCCGTATATCTCTATCAGTTAGAGATGGCTGGTATGCTTTCTAATTGTTCATGCCCAGCCCAGAGTACTCAGCACCCATATCAAATTGTTTCGTTATGTAGATAGCTTTAAAGTTGTCTTTGCAGGGGCGCCTGGGTGGATCAGTCGGTTAAGCATCAACTTTGGCTTTGGTCATGATCTCACGGTTCCTGGGTTCAAGCCCCACGTCCGGCTCTATGCTGACAGCTCAGAGCCTGGAGCCTGCTTCAGATTCTGTGTCTCTCTCTGTCTCTGCCCCTCCCCTGCTCATGCTGTCTCTCTCTTTCAAAAATAAATAAAATATTTTAAAAATCCAAAAAATAAATAAATAAAGTTGTCTTTGCATAGAAATATTTAGACATATCAATGAAGATTAAAATAAAGAATAGAATGATGGGGTGCCTGGATGGCTCAGTTGGCTAAGTGGCTGACTTCAATTTAGATCATGATCTCATGGTTCATGAGTTTAAGCCCTACATCAGGCTCTCTGCTCTCCGTGCAGAGTCCAATTTGGATCCTCTGTCCCTCTCTCTCTCAACTTCTCTCTCTCTGCCCCTACTCCTCTCTCTTTCTCTCTCTCTTTTATTGAATGATTGCCAGAGGCAGTTGGTGGAGAATGGATGAAATGGGTGAAGGGACTAAAAAAGTTCAAACTTCCAGTTATAAAATAAAAAGGTCATAAATATGTAATATATAGCATGATGACTGTAGTTAGTGATATTCCTTTGCATATTTGAAAGTTACAAATATAGAAAATCTTAAAAGTTCTCATCACAAGAAAATAATTTGTAACTATGGTGATGGATATTAACCAGACCATGTGGTGATCATTTTACAACATAAAGAAATATTAAGTTATTATGTTGGACACCTGAAATTAATGTGTTATATGCCAATTATAGCTCAATAAAAAATAATTCAAAATTCATACAGGGATTTTGAAAATGGTAAAAGTGACATTTTAAATCAATATGACTAGGGGCACCTGGCTGACTCAGTCGGCTGAGTGTCTGACTCTTGACTTAGACTCAGGATCTGACTCCAAAGTCAGGAGATCAAGCTCCCATGAGTCTGCTTAGAATTCTCTCTCTCTCTCTCTCTCTCTCTCTCTCTCTCTCTCTGTCTTTCTCTCTCTCTTGCCCCCTCTGTCCTTTCCCCATTGCTCACCACACACTCTCTCTCTCAAATTAAAAAATAATATTAATAAAATAAATAAATAAATGTGACTAGATAAACTACTGAATCTACAGTGTTGGGGCAACTGACTAGCCTTTTTTATTTTTAATAAAACTGAGGAACTATGCCACTGTTTGCAGCTTTCTAAAATCCAGATAAATCAATGTTTTTAAGGCAAAAAAGTGAAAATATGAGGATATTTATGATAAGTGGGTAAGTCTTACATATAATTTTAGACTAAATAAGGCCATTCTAAGTTTTATCACAGATTGCAGAAACTATAAAAGAAAATATAAACAGTTTTGACTACACAAAATTTCTACATAGAAAAGGAGAAGAAAATTTGTTAAGTGTTTGCAACACATATGAAAAGCAAAGGACTATATCTAAGCAGAATTAACATTTGGAATTCAAAATCAATTAAAATTACAAATATAAGTAGCCAGCTGAAACAATATAGGATGGAAATAAAGAAACAAAAATAAACATTAACTACATGAGACAATTATTCTTCACTAATGACACAATTGAAGAGAGATAATATTGGGAAGCATGTGCATGACTAGAAATTTTTTAAACATTTGGAGAGCAAGTTAATTTGTTTAATCATTTTGGAGGGCAATTGGAAGTGTTTGTCCAAATTTTAAATGCATGTATAATTCTTTGACCCAGCTTTTATATTAATAAAAAATTTTCACAGATGCATTCAAAAAGGCACACACACACACACACCCACACACACACATGATTATTATTTGTAGAAGGGAAAATGTAAAAGACCAAAGTGTCAATGAACTAGGTACTAGATAAATCATAACACATCATTATAATGTTTTGCTAGGTTGCTAAGAGAAAGAATAATGTAATTTATAGGTACTTTCAATAAAAGGGAATCAAAATAATTCTTAAGTGAAAATAAGACAAAAGCATAAGTATCACATGACCCACTTTAGTAAAAATATATTTATATGTATTTATATATGTAAAGAAAAGCACTAAGTTTTTAACAGTGGTTGCCTCTAGAAGTTTAAATTTTTTACTTTATTCATGCCCATATTTTCTGACTTTTATGTTTACTTATAAAAATTGAAGGTAACTTCAACTTAAAATTTTAAAAATTATCTTTATCAAGACTATAAGTTTTGACAACACAATCACCTTTATTCAAACTGCCAGTTATTCAGGTCATTTAGCTTGAAGCTTCAGATTTGTCATCTATAAATTGGGCGTTAGGACTGAGTCTTTGGAGTTTAGAGGAGGGTAAAAATGTGATAATGCACTTCAGTGCTTGTCTTAGTACCTGAAATGTAAAAACATTCAACAAATGGTAGCGGCTGTTATTATATTATTACCAATGCCATAATACTGCTATAAAATGTAAAGGTATCAATATCATGTTATTGTTATCAATAAATACATGAACACAGGGACTCAAATTATAAGTGCAATTATTGTTTAGACAAAATAAACAGCATCTTTTGCTGAATAGCTTCTTAGATACGTTCACTTATTTCTAGTGGATTTTCTCCACACATTCTTAAGACATTTAAGGAAAATGTATTTATAAGATCCTAAAAAATACTTAATAATTGAGCATCACCTGGGAAAAATGGAATTACATAGGCAGTTAAATTGAATAATTCTTACTGGAAGTGTTTTAATTCTCCATCCACCCTGACACTGCCTAAATTTGCTATACAGAAATACAGGTCACTAGCTAATGACCAACCCTGATTTACTTTTGCATAAAGTGGATATAGCTAAAAGTATCCACTAGTTATCCTGACAGCCAATGTGACAAATCAGGATTCCCTCTCAACACCTAGATCTAAAATACTGCTCCATGCTAGACTTATTTAGATAATTTCTATGACACGAACGTTTATGTGCACTTGGATTTGTGTGCATCAATTTCAGAAAATCAGTCAATCTCTAAATGCAAATGGATCCTAACAAGGAGTTTTGGCAAATAAAAATCTTCCAATCTTTCTCATTTCTTCAAAGTTTAATACAAGAAAGTTTTGGCAAAATAAACACTGTCCCCTTGTTTGAAAAACATAGCAGGATTTTTATTCTATTCCTGTACCACTACGCTATTTAAAAATACAAGTGCAATTTAATTGGCATTACAACAACTGATACTGCAAAGTGCTGGTGAACAGTAAAGGACACAAAGACATTATGTCCCACTGTTACTATGACTAGAACCACCCAGACACCAATTAACATCTCATCACTGTGATTACCTTTTATTGTTCTTGTCCCCCTAATCAAACTCACACTTTTTTAGTTTATATTTTGATTTCAAAAAGTTATGCCAAGAAAAGATTAAATTTATTATGAATGCAAATAAATGGGAAACATATAAAGCTAATTAGGTTTATAACCACTGAGAGTAATATGAAAAAGAAAATTAAATTGCTTTGCTTCAAGGAAAATCTTTTAGGAAACATTGTTGAATAAATATGAAAGAAGAGTTCTTAATGTTTTCTTATATAGTTGATATTTGGCTTATATTTTTACATGTGAAAATCATATGCATTTTCTTTAATTCTTAATATACACTGACGACAGTCTTTATAATGTATTTGCATTATGTGCTGGTGGTAGAAGAGAGCAGAGAAATATATTTACCAAAAATTTTAATTGGGCTCTCACAATTTTTTAAAAATCTTTTTATAGTTTATTTATTTTTGGCACAGAGAGAGACAGAGCACAAATGGGAGAGGGCAGAGAGAGAGACACACAGAATCTGAAATAGGCTCCAGACTCTGAGCTGTCAGCACAGAGACCAAAGTGGGACTCAAACTCATGAACCGTGAGATCATGACCAGAGCCAAAGTCAGATGCTTAACTGACTGAGCTGCCCAGGCACCCCGCTCTCACAATTTTTAAAGCTTGACAGTGACAGAGTCCAAGAAAAAGTGAAAATTTATGGGAAACACAAAGATACACTGAAAGTTTTGGTGATAAAGTAACATTAATTAAATAATGCTTTGACATGTGTGACACTAGAACAATTTAATCTAAGAAGTATGTCTCTTAAACACATTTTCTTGAATTATATCTCAGTTACTCCCTAATTCTTAGCCATTTGGTAGGTAATACATTCTATGCAAGTGTTTCATTTATTATGGAAATAGAATTTTG
Source organism: Suricata suricatta (assembly GCF_006229205.1). Classification (NCBI taxonomy): domain Eukaryota; kingdom Metazoa; phylum Chordata; class Mammalia; order Carnivora; family Herpestidae; genus Suricata; species Suricata suricatta. The sequence goes on from NC_043704.1 coordinate 114,965,215, forward strand.
AATTGAACCCATGATGATTTATTGCCAAGTTTTAAGTCCCGTGTAAGGAAGAAGAGTGTTGAGTGGAAGTTGGTACCAGTAATAATTTGTTGTTGTTGTTCCCCGGATGACAGGTTTACAGGATTAAGCTTTAGACTGTTAACATCCTCAGGATGCCTTTCCATAGGGGAGCGGAGTTTAGATCGACTCAGGGGTATTAGCACATGATGAAGGTAATCTGTTTCCTCAGCTGAAGCTCACAAACAAAGCAGTTAAATCCCCATCACAAATGGCCATACTGGGACTCATTACACTTTTCATAGGCCTGGATCTTTTTGTTTCTAAGTCCCTAAGACATTTATATAGGGCAATGAAATTTTCACAGAACCTGAGCCAATTCCTTTAACGAAGAATTAGATACACGGCTTTGAAAGGTACAGTGTTCTTCCAAAAGTAGGAATGTAACTTAAGGAGCAAAGAAAAAATGGAGGAATGAAGGATAAACACCACCTCCACGGCTCGTGGTTGAAAACAGAGTAGGGATGTTTGCCTCAAAATGCTGCTTATTTTGCCAGTTTTTATTTACATGTTAACTTGACAAAACTCGGTTGAGTTTCTACCATGTGACCAGTTTGGTGTGAGGAGCTGAAGTAAAAAAGTGGATGTGTCATGATATCAATCTCCAAAGGGTTTAGTCCAGCAGAGGAAAAAGGTCTGTAAAAATTGTCATAAAGCAATGTGATCAGTGTACCTGGGTGGCCAGTTAAGCAACCAACTGTTGATTTTAGCTCAGGTCCTGACGTCACAACATGATTTCATGGTTTGTGAGTCTGAATAGAATGAATGAACTCTATAACAAAGCCAAAATGAACTTTTCCCTGTTCGCTTAATATTTCCAACATTCACCTACTTGATCATCAAATTCTATCTCCTACTATTTCATTAGTCCATTCCCTCTTCTATGCCTCCAGACTAACTTTTTTAGTTTAGGACTTGTTCATTTTTTTTACTTGGATTTTACAATTACTTGGAAGGGGAAATATCGCAGGAAAACTACTGTTCTATATGCATTGAAATTTTCTTCTCTAGTTACTGAATAACAAAGGTTTCTTGTCCTAAAGGCAATTCCTCCATTTCTTCTTTATTTCATCCTCTTTTGCCTCTTTTAAGGAAACATACACTCCTGATGACCCATCTCTTGAGTACATTAAAAATTCTTCCTCTCATAAAGATACTACTCATTTGTGTTTACCGCTTGAGATCCCAAGTTAAAATATTACTCACTAAACTCTTCATACTATTCCAGGCCCAACACAAAACACTCTCTAACATAAAACCTTAAAAGTTTCCCTCTATTTATTGCCTCAATTTCCTCAGCATTCACTTCTCAATCCCCTCAAGTTATGCTTCTACTCCTATAAATCTCTTGAAACAATCTTAATTAAGATTATCATTTTATATCCAATGGCATAGTTCCTTATTTATGTTGTTTGAACTCTCAGCAGCATTATACAGAATTAACCTCTCTTTTCTGCTTGAAACTCTCTGGTCTTACTTTTTCTGTCTCCATATACTCCTAGTTTTCTCTATACTTCTATAGTGGCTTTTTCCGTCTCCTTACTCCTTACATCATCTTTCTCTTTAGTGATTCTTTAAATGATGGAATTCCTCAATTCTCTCCTTGCTTTTTTTCTCTATCATCATTCCCTGAGCAATTTTAACCATGGCCATGACTTCAAATATGATCTATACTGCACCCAAAGTATGATCTTCAAAATACATCTCACCCCTGTGTCCCAGACACACGCATTCACTTCCCTCCTTGATATTTCATGGAAGTCTCAAATGCTCTACAAACACTACATGTCCAAAAATTTACTCATGATATTATTCTTCAAGTCTTGGCATCTGATTTTCTTATTTCAGTAATTGGCACCACCATTCATCCAGTTATTCAAGCCAGCAACCTAATTAAAGGAAAGGGATTAATTTGCTTGTCAATTTCTTATGTGCAGACCACTTTTAGAGAACTCTGAACACTCCTGAACTCTGCAGAGATTCCACTCACAATTGTATCATCTGCTAGGGTTAGTGTTTGCTCATGCATACTGTGTCCTCATTTATAAGAGTGGCACTTGACACATTCTATGCCTCAAAAGTGCCTTGCCTAAAAAAGACATCAGATTCAGTCAATGAAAATTGTCAAATGGCTGATTAATATAAGATGAGTGTGGAAATCCTTGTGAAGTCAGAATGGTCTGTGGAATGTTAATGGCTTCGACTACTTCTAACTCCCCGGCCTTAGCTAGCTGCACTAGGAAGCAGGATTCTGTTAGTTGGATGGCTGTCATAGGTTTTATAAAGTTCCACAGGGATTTTTAAAAAAGTATATACTTTTTATGTACCAAACTGTATCATTTACTATTTCCTGAGTAGTTATTTGATAGAGCCACTCTTTCCCAAAATTTCAAGGTTACACATTTAACTAATGATTTTCATTTAATAAATGCAAAATTTTGTGATGAAGCATGAGCCAAAGAGGAAAAAGAGAAGATATTTTTTGACTCACTACAGGCCTGATAAAAATTTTTATAAGGAGAAAGATATTCTGGTCTGTTATTAAGAAAAAATTATGGAAGTTGCAAAAAGGTTACAGTATTATTCACATGAAATCTGTTATTATTAATGTTGACTATGAAGACATTAATTTAAAATCTGAGGATGTTATCATGAATATACCAAGTAGAATTTTCTTAATTAAACAAAAATTATTCAAAACATGAAATATGAGATATATTTGATTCTGGCTTTATGTGTATATTTTCCTACTTCACAGCTATAAATATGTTGGGAAAAGTGAGTTGGCTGTTAATATTTTTCACATAGGTCTGTAAACTTAGACTTACACTAAGAGATCACCTCTGCATGAAGTCTAAATCTCTTAGCTGCATAAGATTGTGGAATGCGTTGCCGAGTTAATTAAATTGTTAATGTGAATTTATATGGTTTCAGAATTATTTTTTAACAATACATTAAAAAAACAACAGAAGATATGCCAGCCTATTTCTGACTTTGTATTCTAATTCTCATCAGTATTAAATTAGAAGTATGGGTATAATCTCTACCTAGCCCAGCTTGGATGGTCTATTTTTTTTCTCCTCACTGAAGCTGTGTTTATATTATTGATTGTTGTGACTATCCATCATGGAAAACTAGAAATCTTTCAGGTTTGACAGTGGTTTCAACTATACAGTGGCTTCAACTCTTTAAATGTAAGCATTTGTATTTAAAAAGTTACTAACTAATAGTAGATTTTCTTTCCTGAACTAGTTATGTTCAAGCAATTCTATCAACCAACTCTATGACATAGTTGCATAAATATGTATTTTAGTAATTTTGTGTTCAAACAGCCAATATATTCAAGGTGCTACACATTTCCTTATTATAGTACATATTATAATAAGTATAATTATAAAAGCAAACTCTTGTTAAGTATTTGTTATATTTAAAATTTGTGCATTTGACTTCATGAATATTCTGTTTGTAGAAAGAGGGTAAGTTTGGGCTCTTGAATTGGGATGCCTGGGTGGCTCATTTGGTTAAGCATCAAACTTCGACTTGGGTCATGATCTCATGGTTTGTGTGCTCAGAGTCTGGAGCCTGCTTCGGATTCTGTGTCTCCCTCCCTCTCTCTGTCTCTCCCTTACTCATGCTCTGTTTCTCTCTGTTTCAATAATAAATAAACATTGAAAAAAAAAGTTTGGGCCCTTGAGACACCACAGGCTCATTTTGGAGTAGGGAGGTGGTAGTTAGTCTTTACCAACAAAAATGTTAACTTATTTGCATTAGCACCTCCTGTATGTCAGAAACTATGGTAGGCAGTCATTAGGAATGTGCTTGTAATTAATATTGCTAACACAGAGTATTATATGTAAATTGTCTTTTTAAAAATTTTTTAAGATTTTGTTTTTAAGTAATCTCTCCACCCAATGTGGAGCTCTGACTCACAACCCCAAGATCAAGAGTTGTACACTTTAAGGGTGCCTGCATGGCTTAGTTGGTTAAGTGTCTGACTTCGGCTCATGTCATGATCTCATGGTTTGTGAGTCCAAGTCCTGTGTAGGGTTCTGTGCTAATAGCTCAGAGCTTGGGGCCTACTTCGGATTCTGTCTCCCTCTCTCTCCTCCTCACCCTCACTCATGCTCTCTCTCACTCTTGTTCGCTCTCTCTCTCTCTCAAAATTAAATAAACATTAAAAAAATACTAAGAAAAGAAAAAAAGAAAATTTATATGCTCTACCAACTTAGCCAGCCAGATGTCCCTGTAAATTGTCTTTAAATAAATTTTTTGCAAGGTAAATTCTGAAGGTACAGCAGGGAAGAAAGATATTCATATGAGTGTTGAAAACTTTGGATTTGAAAACCTTTAAAAAACTGAAATTTCATGACTGTTGGTCATAAAATACATGTTTTAAATATGTGGAAAAGCAGTTACAAAATACCAAGTCTAATTTTCTGTCCAATTATTCATATCAGAACTTCCTGTTCTCTCAACTTATACTCTATAAAGAAAGGGTAAAAATTAAACATGTTTCAAAGAATGATTTTTAAGACATGTGTTAGAATATGACCAATATTTACTCATATCTGAGGGAGATTAGACATATAAGGACTCTCTTTCCAAACAAAGAATAAAAACTAAATCTACACACATTATAGAACATATATTATACTGTATGTTTTTTTTTCTCTTGGATATGCTGATTGACTGAAAGTTATTGGGAAGACCACTTTGCCTTTAAAGAAGCTAAGTTACTGCTAGGGATTTACACAAGGGATACAGAAGTGCTGATTCCTAGGGGCACATGTACCCCAATGTTTATAGCAGCACTGTCAACAATAGCCAAGTCATGGAAAGAGCCTAAATGTCCGTCAATTGATGAATGGATCAAGAAGATGTGGTTAATATACACAATGGAGTACTACATGGCAATGAGAAAGAACAAAATCTGGCCATTTGTAGCAATGTGGATGGAACTCAAGGATGCTATGCTAAGTGAAATAAGTCAGGCAGAGAAGGACAGATACCATACGTTGTCGCTCATATGTGGAACAGGAGAAACTTAACAGAGGACCAAGGAGCTGGGGAAGGGGAAAAAAATAGTTGGGGAGAGGGAGGGAGACAAACCATGAGAGACTCCTGAATACTGAGAACAAACTGAGGGCTGATGGGGGAGGGGGTGATGAGCATGGAGGAGGGCACTTGTTGGGATAAACACTGGGTGTTATATGGAAACAAACTTGACAATAAACTATAAAAGGAAAAACAACTTTAAAAAGTAAATAGTAAAGAAAGCAGCTAAGTTATCAGAGAAGGCACTTATGGTTATTTACGGACTTCCTAATAAACGTTGCAGTTTTACTTATGAGATAAAAGTAATGTCCTTTTCTCAAGGTGATGGTGGCAATTGCCTCACTACATGCCTCCACTTCAGCCCAGATTTGTACCATTTCCCACGTTAGAACTGCTTTGGAACTATTTTATTCAACCTCAAGTCCAAGAAGAATAGAGGTAATTGTGATATGAGACTTTGTTTTCATTTTGAAGTAATATCAGCTGGATATTTGTCAGAGATGATGGCTGAGTAATAACACCAAAGCATCTAGACATCACACAGTAGAAGAAGGCAAGAACTGTGAGGATAACGACACATAGCTTGAGAAGCAATAGACTCTTTCCTATTCACCCAAGTGTAGGCCAAGGCAGCCAGGTTAGTCATTTAAACTGTCTATTACAAAAGAATGGTTATATGAAGAGGTAGGAGAAAAATACATGAACAAGAAAAGTTGCAGTGTTCTGAGCAGGGGTCTTGATCTGAAGGTTTTTGGGGAAAGCTGAGTCACGATTGGGCAGTGATGTCATCTTGTTTATCAATGGATTATTGGGTAGCTGTTTACACCCCAGAGGTTGTCTGGTTCCTCAGGCCTTTTAAGGAATCTCAGAATTAAATTTCTAGTGGGAATGTTTTATGATATATTAAAATGCTCTACAGGCAAAACTGGCCAAGCTCTTATATTTTCAAGACACTGGTATGATAAATTGGAAACTAGGTACAAGAAAGATTTTCTCTGTGAGCCATTTATTGACTTCTGGTCAAGGCCAAGAGGCTGGGAAGCTGCACCAAAAGTCTACAGCCTTGAGTACTAGAAAATAAAGACACTCCCGGGAAAGAAGTGTAGGGAATCAGTTTCCATTTAAATATATTTGCCAAATTTTGATACTACATAGCATTAGAAGATAGAGATGTGGTCTGTAAAACTATATAATAAACATTTATGACACAATAACACAAAAGATAGCAAGAGGAGAAAATATATTAAAAGACTGTTAGACTTTGGCAGTATCAGGAAATAGTAAAAGTATTATTTTTTTTTTGATGTTCAGGAGACAAGGACACACACCTAACCTGAGATAACTACAAAGACTAGAAAGACTTATCCCAAGTATTCAAAGAGGTTTCAACATTTAAAAATCAATTATTGTAATCTACTACATCAGCAGGCTAAAAAAGAAAAATCACATGATCGTAATAGATGGAAGAAAAGCATTTGTTAAAATCTAACCCCATTAATGATAAAAATCCTAGAAACAGAGGAGAACCTCCCCAATTTGATTTAAAATTTCTACAAAATCCGACAGGTAATATCCTAACATACTTAATGATAAGAAACTCAAAGCTTTTCTACTAAGATTAGGTACAAGGCAAGAGTGTCCTCTTTTCCTACTCCTTTTAAATTTAACACTAGAAATTCTAGCTAGTGCAGTAAGACAACAAAAGGAAATAAAAAAGTATATAGATTGAGAAGAAATTTTTGTTTACAGATGACATCTTCTATGTAGAAAATCTAAACAATGATGTACCACTACACACCCATTAGAATGGCCAAAATCCAGAACACTGATGCACCAAATGCCTGTGAGGTTGGGGAGCAAAGGAACTCGTATTCATTGTTGATGGGAATGCAAAATAGTAGAGCCACTTTGAAAGATGGTTTGATGGTTTCTTATAAAACTAAATATAGTCTTAGCATACAATCCAGCAATCATACTTCTTGATATTTACCCAAAAGGTCCTTGCAAAAATCTGTACATGGATGTTTATAGCAGCTTTATTCATAACTGCCAAAACTTGGAAGCAAGCAAGATATCCTTCAATAGGCAATAGATAAATAAACTGTGTTTGCATGGACCTCAAGTATATTGTAGTATAGAGGTGGAATTTAAGGAAAGGTATTAAGCAGGCTGTGTTTTAGCTTATGGGCAAGTAATAAATTGTATCATGTATCTTGAGTGTATCATAGATAAGCTGCTATAAAATGATTGCCACTTCAGATAGCTGTGAAATTAGGTGATTAACTAGTTGGTACCTAACCTTCTAATTTCTGTATAAGTCTAATTACATGAAATAGAGAAGTCGGGGTTTTGATTTTTTACTTTGCTTTTCTGTTTGGAGTATCATTGTAACTACTGTATTGTAAATGATGGAAAATAATTGCATATGTTAAAAAAATAAATTGTATAAAAAAATTAAAAAAACTGTGGCACATCCAAATGATGGAATATTATTAAGGGCTAAAAAGAAATTAGCTATCAATTCATGATGAGACCCAGAGGAACACTAAATATATAATACTAAGTGAAAGGAACCAATCCAGGGGTTCCTGGGTGGCTCAGTTGGTTGAGCATCTGACCTAGGCTCACGTCATGATCTCATAACTCATGAATTTGAGCCCTCCATCAGGCTCTGTGCTGACAGCTAAGAGCCTGGAGCCTGCTTCAGATTCTGTGTCTCCCTCTCTCTCTGCCCATCCCCTGCTCACTCTCTGTCTCTCTCTCTCTCTCTCTCTCTGCTCATCTCCTGCTCACCCTCTGACTCTCTTTCCTTCAAAAATAAACATTAAAAAAGATTTTAACAAAAGTAAATAAGTAAAAAAGAACCAATCCAAAAAGGTTATGTATTGCAGGATTTCAACTATATGACATAACTGGAAAAGGCAAAACTATGAAAACAGTGAAAAGATCAGTGGTTGCCAGGAATTGGGGGAAAGAAGGGATAAACAGGCGGTGCAAAGTAGGGCAGTGAAAATATTTTGTATGATACTTTAATAATGGAAACATGTCAGTATACATTTGTTCAGACCCACAGAATTGATAGCACCAAGAGTGAACAGTAATATAAAATATAGACTTTGAATAATTATGATGTGTCAAGGTAGGCAAGTCAACTGTAGCAAATGTACCACTCTCGTGGGGAACACTGATAATGGGAGAAGCTGTGTATGAGCGGGAACAGGGATCAGAAGAGATCTTTTTACCTTTCCCTCGATTTTATTGTGAATCTAAAACTGCTCTAAAAAATGTCTCAGTTTAAAAAAAAGACTGAAGGATCTTCTCAATACATATATCCAACATATGTACTCATATCTGGAATATAGAGAGAGAACTCATACAAGTCAATAGGTAAGACAACTGTATTAAAACTTCCCAAAATAGTAGGGAAATGGACAGATCTCAAAAGGCCAATGAAATATCACTGCATATCCTCTAGAATACCTTATATCTCAAAGACAGAATACACCAAGTGTTGTTAAAGATGTGGGTTAAGGGGAGCCTGGGTGGCTCAGTTGCTTAAGCAGCCAACTTCAGCTCAGGTCATGATCTCACAGTTTGTGCGTTCGAGCCCCGCATCAAACAGTGCTGACAGCTCAGATCCTGAAGCCTGATTCTGATTCTGTATCTCCCTCTCTCTCCCCCCCTCCCCTACTCCTGCTTTGTCTCTCTTTCTCAATCTCTATCTCAAGATTAAATAAATACTGTTTTTAATGTGGGTTAAAAGTTCCTTACATTTCTGGTGAGTGTAGAAATTGGTTAAACTGGGGCTCCTGGGTGGCTCAGTCGGTTAAGCGTCCAGCTTTGGCTCAGGTCACGATCTCATGGTTCGTGGGTTCGAGCCCCAAGTTGGGCTCTGTGCTGGCAGCTAGCTCAGAGCCTGGAGCCTGCTTCAGATTCTGTGTTTCCCTCTCTCTCTGACCCTCCCCTGCTCATGCTGTCTCTCTCTGTCTCTCAAAAATAAATAAAAAACAGAAAAAAAAAAAAGAAATTGGTTAAACTACTTCAGAAAGCTATTTAATATTATCTGAGAGCTAAACATATACCTTTTATGACCAAGCAAGTCCACTCCTATATAGGAACAAATAACACCATATCAGAGCTATCTAGGGAAATATCGGCCAGGTCAGGATGGGAAATTCTTGACTGTTGAACAGCTGTTACATGGTCAAAAATTAACTTTCATTAGGAAAAGAAAGTATTGTACCTCTTCATTTTTATTACTTCTATAGAAAGCAAACAATAAAAGACTTCCATAGGAGGGAGCCCAGATGACTGAGAATTTTTCACAACCATGTAGGTGCTCCTTTGGATCTACCGCACCATTTACAGAGGTCACACTTCCCACAGGCTGCTTCCAGCTTGTCTGAGCACAGCAGGGTGACTGGTGCTGGTCCATTACTACTGGATGCATGACGCTTCTAATTGATGACTCTGGCCCCAGCATGATAAAGCTTTCCTGGAATTGTCCTGCTGTCTGAGAATCTTCCAATCAAACCTCACTTCTTTCCTTCTATCTTCACAAGTGTCAGCAAATACAACAGAAAGTGGTCTCAAAAGAGATCAGAATCCACTAATGACAGTAACCTGATAGTCAAGGGACACACATTAAGTTTCCCATGGTTACTGCTCCTAACAAAAGGTGTAAAATGGCTGTGTCAAAAAAATATATTAATCCAGCTTGTTCAAGATCTATATTCTGTGGATATGATCCAGAGTGTAGTCACTATACATGAGACTCCTCAGAGGAGTCCCACTCAAGCTACGTGGTTGGTCAGCCCCAGGAAAAGACAGGGATGTAAATTTTGGAGGGACCTCTCTGTAAACAAATCAAAGAATAACTCAGAGACATTTAGTTATAGTTGATACTTATATCTGAGGAAGATCGATCCTGTTACAGACTGTCTCTCTTAACCAATGCAAAGATAGTATTTATACAAGAAAAATCACAGTGTATAGAATAATCTTGTTTAGTCTTGTTTGCTTTTTGTTCCCATGAACAAGGTGATAGGCTGAAAATTACCAGGATGCCTGTTTGTCCTTAAACAGATTAAAAGAGTTGTCGGGGACACCATTTTGCTACTTCATGGGCTTTATGGGCTACCTGAGAAATTCTGCTGTTTATGAGATAGTTATTGGTGCCTTTTGTTGAGGCCTACACCTTAAGTAGGCTATGCCATCACCATATCCCTCACAAATAAATTAACAAATTAACTTTAGCTGCTCCTAAATTTTACTCAAAAAAAAAAACCCAACTATGTGATAGATGGTGATGTTTATATGCGGAGGGAGAGGGTGTACTTTAAGTGGATATTCATAGATATCCTCTCTATGAAGAGGAAGTGATCTTTGAGTTGAATCTTCAGTGGTGAGATGAATCAGTCATGCAAAGATTTGAAAGAGAATCCCCAGGAATGCCTGGATGCTCATTTGGTTGAGTGTCTGACTCTTGATTTCAGTTCAGGTCATGAGCCCATGGTTGTGGGATCCAGCCCCATCTTGGGTCCACACTCAGGGTGGAGCCTGTTTAAGGTTCTCTTTTTTTTTCTAGCTCTCTCTCTCCCTCTGCCCCTCTACCCCTCTCATCCTCACTCTTTCCCTAGGAAAGAGAAAGAAAGGAAGAAAGACAGAAGACAGAGGGAGATAAAGACAGAGGGAAAGAGAAAAGGAAAAAGAGAGAGGGAGAGGGGGAGATAGAGGGAGATAGGGAAAGAGAAGGAAGGAAGGAGGGAAGGAAGGAAGGAAGGAAGGAAGGAAGGAAGGAAGGAAGGAAGGAAGGAAGATATTTTCCAGGCTAAGTGATCTGATATTAGAATTAATTTGTCTTTTTTTAGGAACAACAATAAAGACAAGGTGTTTGGCCTATCCCTAAGACAGGAAAGGATAAATGACCTTAGAAAGTAGGGCACAGGAAGAGGTTTTCATTTTATTAAGTGAAATTGTAGTACAGTTCTATGATTTGCTTCATGTTTTAAAATGATTTCTCTGACTTCTCTGTAAATAATGAATTGAGGGTAGGAAAGAGTAGAAGCAGAAACACAGGGGACAGTAACTGATCATATCATTGGAAATACCAAGTAGAGGTTAAAATCATGAGGTATTTGGAGACAGCAGTACTAGGTGTGCTGCTAGACCATTACTGGTGCAGGGAATGAGAGAGACATGAACACGGACACAGGATTTTGCATGAACTACTGGTGGATGTGGTTCCATCAACAGCTATCAGGAAGATGAGAACTCAGGTGAGAAATCAGAATGAAAAGTTCTTCTGTGGACCTGCTTGGTGTAGCCTGCCCATCTGATATCCCTGTGAAGATGTCAAATGGATTGTTGTATATGTAAGTCTGGAGGTCAAGAGTGATGTCAGTGCTGGTGACACATATTTGGAATGATCGGAGTATGGGTAATATTTTAAAGTCACAGAATTACATGAGATTTCCTTAAGAAAATTGATTAAAAAACAAGCAAACAAACAAACAAAAAACAGGACTTTCCAGGATGGAACATTAGGGTACTTCAATATTTAGAGGCTGAATAAAGGAGGACAACTGTAAAAAGGAAGAATCTAGAGAAGCGAGTATGTCAAGATTACAAAAGGTCAAGTAACATGAAGACAAAAGGAAATAATCGTTGGATTTAGTGATATGGTAGTTATTGGTTGCCTTAGTAAAAGCAATTTCAGTGAAATGGTGGGGATGGAAGCCCGTATGTTCCACTGTAATATGAGAGAACACTGAAAATGTTTGTTACATGAAGGTTATTGGGAAAATATTTTGATGGAAGTTGGTTCATCAAGTTGTTCCTATAAGATTGCCTTAATCCTGTAAGATTTTCTTGATGAAGTTTCTCTGAATGAAGTGTGGCGTAAAGCACTGGGCAGGAGAAGAGGGTACATGTTCTGTGCTATGGAAGAGACAGGAAAAGTCTACTTGGTTATCAAATTTCACATATTCCAAGGTGTGGCTACTGGCCCATGAAATCCTAAGAAAATCAAAAAGATTAATCTTTCCTGGGAGTTAATTCACACACATGTGACTAGAATGTGCTGACATTTGTTACTAATTTTTCCCTTAAAAATAATATTTTGAGGTAATTTTAGGAAGGTAAGAGTAGTATGTTGGTTGGTTCCAAACAAGAAAATATTTGAGAATAAGTGATGTAAGATGTGTATTTGAAGTGACGTAAAAATGTATCTGAATTTGCAAATATTATAAAAGTTTAAATACTGAGCTCTAGGATAGTCTCCTTAACTGTTATATCAATATGTGACCAGGTTTTTATACTACTTAAAGAAGCAGTATCTTTTTTCCTCTAGTTAAGTAAAAAATAAAAGATTGATGGTTGTTAAATACAAATATATACTGATACTCATATACATAGAGATAATAAATGAAGTCTAAACTGGTAAATAGGTATAAATCAGAAATGATTCCTAATACCCCAAGAAGAGGTTATATGTAGGAATATTCCTGTTACCAACGTGACAACCATTCAAGAGTCACACAAAAAATTAGCCTTTGTTTTCCAAATGATAAATATTACAGTGAAATAATTGATTCTTCATAATATGCTTGGTTCTTTGTATATATTATTACTAAATCTCACTATAAAGTTGGAAAAAACTATCATTAATCCCAATTTTATAGATGAGGCAACTTTGAATCAGGGAGATAAATGACAAACCTAAATTCACACAGTATTAAAGGTAGAGCTTGGATTCAGACTCAGGTCTTCTTAGTACAGTGCTGTGCTCTTTTCACCATACTACATTGTCTCTAAAACAATATATAAATAATTTGAGTGTTCCAGTGGTGACTGGGTATACAAAACTTTCACAAGAGGACACCTGTGTATGTATCTGGCTAAAATCAGAAGCAGGACATGTCCTAGAATATTCTGATAACTTCCACGAACAAGTCAACATGAATAACAATTTAGGTAATATCTAAATCCTGATTTTTTTTCTTGCTACACAAAATTTTCACTGAGCAAAACATGATGATTTATTATACAGAATTCATACTATAAGCTTTATAACCATTCTTCAAACTTTATAACCAAACTTTAAAACCATTCCCTACACACACACAGACACAGACACACACACACACACACTCCTTGATACCATCAAGGGTTAGGAATGGCCAATCTCATGGTGGTCGGGCATCCATCAAAGCAGCAAGAAGAGATATGGTTGACAAATTGAATATTCTCCACTTAGTCTCTTTGTTTTTAACGTCGAACAATATTCATTCGCATGCCATAGGGAAGAGTCATTTCTAAACAATAATTTCAAGAAAAGGTAAAATCTTACCATTTGGCTGAATTAAACACCAAGAGGCTTTGTCAGATTTCATTCCATATGCATTTCATTTCTAAACTTTGTACACCAATTCACTCCACCCTGTTTATGGTTTTCACCTAAATAGCAAATAAGAAAAAAAATAATTAGATCCTCTGAAACCACAAAATTCTGGATGTGCTTTAAAACACTAATGATTAAAGGTTTTGTTTATTATTTTGAGCTGCATTGCACTTAACAGCCCCAAATTACATAGCCTGATTGGCCAGAATTTTATGAAATCTGTTACTGTTTTCAAAATTATGTTGTCTTCAGGGTGACTGTTGTTTGAAATTCATGGACTCAGGCATTGCAAATGAAGAGCTACCAATATTTAATAGGTAGGAAATTCTTATTATTTTAGATAATGACAATGAGTAACCAGAGCTGGATAGAGAGAATGAGTGAAATGGAGATAATGTCAATGTAAAGTCAAACGGCTTCTTATGAAAATAGCAAAGCACTCCACACTGAGCATTTCACAGTACAGACCCTGGCTTCCTAAAACGGAAGTGAGAGCTGAGAGAGCTCGGGCTGATAATCTGTGTTGTGACTGAGTCCTACTACCTACCTGTGCTCTCTAGTTATCATGACAGACAGGAGAGCCTTTGGAACTTTATTACCTGTGTCTCTGTATTTTTAAAGATAAATAAAATTTCCATCTGCATGCTATTTTAATTACTCGCAATCAGGGGCACCTGGGTGGCTCAGTCGGTTAAGCCTCCGACTTTGGCTCAGGACAGATCTCACGTTCGTGGGTTCGAGCCCCGCGTCAGGCTCTGTGCTGACAGCTAGCTCAGAGCCTGGAGCCTGCTTCTGGTTCTGTGTCTCCTTCTCTCTCTGCCCCTCCCCCTCTCATGCTCTGTCTCTCTCTGTATCAAAAATAAATAAAACGTTAAAAAAATTTTAATTACTCGCAATCTCAGAGTTACATTAACATGCATCAAGAGACTTCTGGAAAATATACCAATAAGCATAATTTCCTCTGCATTCATTGTATGTGTGACAAAATCTACAGAAAAGGAAAACTCACTGTGTGTTCTTATGTGAGAAACCAATATAATATAAATATTTGTAGCTTCGTTGTAAGTAATACCAGCCAGGAGCAATCCTGCCAATTAAGATACAGCTGATGAATCAAGAATGGTAACAGAGCAACTCAGTGACAGTCTGAGGTTTTTGTATAGTTGAAGCTGGAGAGGACTCATGCTCAGTAGTGCACTACTTTATTAAAATTTTAGATTATAAACGGTGAGTCTGCAAAAAAGGAACTATTTTAAACTAGTTGCTTGTTCTAATCTCTAATGTCAATTTACATAATAAATAAGCACATATCTGACAGGCTGCTAAATACTACTCTTGGAATCTATTAATAAGAAATACAGATTTCTGAAATTTAATTCCCTAAGCTTAATGGACCTAGTAAATTTGATCTGATGCCTTTCCCAGTTAATAAGTTAAGTCTAAATGAACTTATTTTTATCAGAACACATTTTTCTCACATTTAAATTAATCTTGAAGAAAATATGTAATGCTATAGAAATGTGTTATTTATAGTCTTCATATATATGGGTCCTCATCTGATTTCATTCATTTGTTGATTTAAAAGGAGACAAAAATAATTAGTTCAACATATAATGTTTATGCAGCAAATGCTAATTTTTTGCAAAGATTTCTTAGGATGGCACTTTCAGTTCATTATGTATGACCGACTACTCACTAAATGTAAGCCTCCCATCCTAGTTTTATAAAATATGCAGCCATAGCTAATACATAAAACTTCCCCCAGAAACTTCAAGACAACAAAGATGACTTCTATTCATTTGCACATATTCTTTCAATATCATTTACTATGTATTTCATGGTTCCTATATGTGATATAACACTTGCTTAACTTTCATAACTATTTTAGGATAGAGGTTATATATAAAATACATTTATAGAACACATAAATATAACCCATGTTTCTAAAAGAAAGTCTTTTAGAAGTCTTTAAAAGTCACAAAATCATACAACCACAAAACAGAAACATATAATCAAAGATCACAGTATAAATACTGGTGGCAGGGAGCAATAAAATTGCAAAGATGAATAGGCCCAGGGTTCAGTACTCAAGATGGGGAACATAATACAACTATAAGATGGCGCCTTCAGACCACAGCCAAATTATCTGTGCAGCAGATGTACTAAGCACTGCCGTTCCGTTGGGTCCTGCGTGACGTACAAAGGACAGAGTGGTTTAAAATGGACAAAGACTCTGCCTTCATAGAACTGATAGCTGCTAGAATGAAGAGGAAAATATTAGCCAAGTAATACACACTCTAGACAGGGATATGAACTACAAAAACTACAAGCACAGAGAAGTCTCATCTCACCTGAGATCTGAAATGTGAACAGAATCTGGATCAAAGAAGGGATTAGGAGGTGTTCCCAGGAAAGAAGGAAATAGCATGGAAAGAAGTCTTGAAGCAGAGACAGGAAAGTACATCCAGAGAAGAAAGAGAAGCCTGTGTCAGAAAAGCTGAGTAGAGGCAGAGAGTATCAAAAGCTGGAGGCAACGAGTGAGTTGGGGGTCAACATATGCAGCGTCCCACTGGCCACTGAAGCATTCGGATCTTTATTGTACATATAAGTGAAAATCACTGAAACATTTTATGCAGAGGTGATTCTTTTGAAAGAGTTGTTCAGGTTGTAAGTGGACGTCACCTTGGAGGTATACCAAACGAAGGGGAAACCAGCTAGGTGTCTGTTACAATAGTGCAGGCAAGAGGCTGTCGTAATGTGGATGAGAACGCTGTGCTGAAAGTGCAGATGGGCTAGAAATGGATTCATCTGAGAGATGTTTAAGTGAAGAAACGAAGAAAACTGCTGAGGAACTGAATGTGTGGGAGGGTGACAAAAATTGTGTCAAGGATAACTCCAAGCTTTTAGCCTGTTCAATTGGTGATACTACTTACTGAAACTGGGAGGAATCCTAGAAAAAGCCAAAATTTGGGAGTAGGTCATGGACTGGGAGGTCATTGTTTGGGTTTTTGGTGTATTGGGATATTCAAGAATAGATGGCATGTAAAATTGTGACTAAAGACTTACGGAGCTCAAAGGAGAAATCTGGACTGGAGATTTAATTAATGAAACTGATTAGCCTTCTCCAAAGTTTAGCTGAAGAACAAACAACGAAGAGAAGGAAGGAAGGAATATATTGTAGTGTGGAAGATGAATTCAGAGGTAAAAGTGCTACTGGAGACTCTGCACAGTGAGCAGCCCTGAATTTACTATTTATCTTTGTGATTTCATCATATCAGGATATGAACTTCTGTTCTGTGATCTAAGAAACGGGATTTTTTTTGGTTTCACTTTGGTCTAGACCACAAGATAATTAACTACTACTAAAATGCCAGAGAGAAATAACGAGGAGAAATACAGCTCCCGCTGAATAGCAGGCACATGTGAACATGAGCAGCATATTGTTTTACTGTGGAATGACACACATGGGAAGTTTAGCTGTGCCGAATGACAATGAGATGTCAGGTAAAATATAATGGCATCAAGATCTGATAATCTTATGTCTTTCTCCTGGAAATACCTAGCTACTTGTTTAGTGAGTCTTGGGACCTTGCTACCTTTCCCCAGTCATTGTTTAGAGAAGGTTACCCACACCTGGCTCCTCGGGCTTTCAGTTTTAGGTCTCCATCCTAAAATGTAGTTTTTGTTCAAACATTTCTCAAACAGGACTTTTTGCTAAGTTTTGTTGTGCTTTCCTTTCTCCATGAATGACATTGCTGAGTCCCCCCGATTACGAGAAAAACATATCCACATAAATAATCTAAAGAAGTAAAAGTCATTAGAATACCCACTACTGTAAGGTAATCATTATTAACATTGTCATGATTGATTCATGTATCTTTTCAAGCACCATATACATCGTCTCCTCTTCCCTCTCCCCCTTATTCTTAGTCTCATTCTTACTCTGTTCCTTTACCCTCTCCTCTATACATCATTTTTCAAGACGATTAGAGTCTAGACAACCAGTTTTAAAAACCTACTGTGTACGTTTTCATACCTTATGCGGTCTTTATATAATGAAAAACAGTGACCTAAATACATAATAGAAATAGATAGTATAGATAATTATAATACATATCTTTGTCATTTTGTTATACAAATAGGATCATGTGTTTTCCACTGCCCAGTTTTATAATTTTCTCATTTAATAATGAAATTACCTCCTTCTTTTAATGCTATGTAATAATATGGATGGTACATACACCATAGTATGAATATCATGCCATTATTATAGTAACATTCAGTCAGCCATTCTCCACTGCCTTCATGACCAGTCACTTTTTACTACTTTTCACCAGAAAAACTGTTACAATAGACATGCTTATAAGAAAAAAAATACTTTTATAGTTGTACTTTAATTTATTTGGTATACGTGTGTTGTAGTGTGGAGGCATATTTCTTAGTACAACAATCTATTTGTTTTTCAAGAGGGCTGCAACAATTCACATTTCCATCAGCAAGGTGTGAGAATACTACATCCCTACAAGCAGCAGGTGTTATCTTGATTTAATTTTCCCAATATGAAGTGCATAAAGTGGTATAACTTTATTACTGTAATTCAGGGGGGGGGGGGTTGCTGCCCAGAGAGAGAACCATTTCATGTTCCTGTTTGATGTCTTCTAAATTTTTTATAAAATATTTATTTTATTTATGTATTTACATTTGAATCTATCTAGATTTGTTTTTCATCCCAGATGGATAGTCAATTTTATGACTGCAATTTAGTGAATAAATCATCTGTATCTTACCAAACTGAAAAAATCTATTTTATCATATATAAAGGACCCATGTGTACTGGTATGTATTTCTAGATCCAACATTTACATTATTTTCCTATTGCACTGTATTTACTAAAACTTCTAAACAGTATTGAATAATAAGGGAAAATGTGGCCATTAGGGTGTTGTTCCTGGTTTTAATAGAAATAGCTTTAAGGATACAGGCGTGCTGATGCATAGGGGCACATGTACCCCAACGTTCATAGCAGCGCTGTCAACAATAGCCAAATCATGGAAAGAGCCTAAATGTCCATCAACTGATGAATGGATCAAAAAGATGTGATTTATCTATACAGTGGAATACTACATGTCAATGAGAAAGAATGAAATCTGGCCATTTGTAACAACATGGATGGAACTCAAGGGTGTTATGCTAAGCAAAATAAGTCAGGCAGAGAAGGACAGATACCATGTTTTCACTTATAAGTGGAACAGGAGAAACTTAACAAAGGATCATGGGAGAGAGGAAGGGGGAAAAATAGTTGGGGAGAGGGAGGGTGGCAAACCATGAGAGACTCCTGAATACTGAGAACAAACTAAGGGCTGGTGGAGGTGGAGAAGAGGGGCAGGGTGGTGATGAGTATGGAGGGCACTTGTTGGGATGAGCACTAGGTTTTCTATGGAAACCAATTTGACAACAAACTATAAAAAATAAAAAAGATATATATATATATATATATATATAAAATAGCTTTAATGTTCTACTATTTACAATGATGCTTGTTAGGGACTTTAGTAATCTCTGATGTTTCAGGAGTTGGCTTCTTTTGCCTTTTTTTATGAGCAATTTTAATTTGGAATGATCTCTGAGTTTATCAAATGATTTTTCAGTACATATCAATAAGGATCATATGGTTTTCTTCCACTGACTGAATGATATTACAGATAAGGTTGAAAGATTTCCTGATATTTAAAATTTTTTCTTTTGATGCTTCTACACATGCACTTGTTTTTTTCCAAGTTTTTATTTAAGTTCTAGTTAGTTAACATACAGTGTACCATTAGTTTCGGTGAAGAATCCCAGATCTCCTCACAATATGCACCCCCCCCCAATTCCTCAACTGCCACCCTGCCCACCGCCCTCCAGTAACCATCATTTTGTTCTCTATAGTTAAGAGTCTGTTTATTGGTTTCTCTCTCTCTCTCTTGTTTGCTCATTGGTTTTGTTCCTTAAATTCCACATATGAGTGAAATAATATGGCATTTGTCTTTCTCTAACTTATTTCATTACCATAATACTTACTAGCTCCATCTACATCATTGCAAATGGCAAGATTTCATTCCTTTTGAGGGCTGAATAACACTTAAATGATTTTTGAATTCCCTGATATAAATTCTAATGTGTGCAATGTATATTTGTTTTACCATACTTAGTCTTGACTTTTCAGAAGTTTATTTAGAATTTTTGTGCCTATATTAATGAGATTGGTCTATAGATTTTGTGCTTGTTTTCTTTTTTTACCAGCTGCTCAAGTATCAGTATAAAGGTAATAATGACTTTATTAAATGAATTGGGGATATTTCCATCATATCTGATACCAGACAGTCTTGGTAACATTAATTTTTTAAATTGGGCATTTTTAATTGTTTTTCTAAGCTTTCCATAGGTAATTTTTCTAAGTTTTATTTTCTCCTCAAGTAAGTTTTGATAATTTCCACCTTTTCTTTTTTTAAAAATATATTTCTTAATATTGAAACACATTGCATTCCTGAAACTAATATATGCTTATACATGTATATACATTTGTGTGTATAAGCTTTTTTAGATGTATTTATATATAAGAAACTCACTATAATAAATTGTTTTCTTTTCCATCTATGAATATTTCAATATTTATTGCTAAGCATAGGGACTATTTTTAAATATATTACAATATCTCTAAAAAATTAACTATACTTTAATAATATCATTTAATTTTCTAAATCTATCATTAATATTCCATCTAAAACAGGAACTTTTCTTCATTAACTATTTAGTTACCGTAAAGTACACTTGGTGCATAAAAGTAACATATGTGTGGCCCTTTCTCTTTACTTACCAGTTGACAGAAAAACGAATCTATTCTCTAGTGCTCTGCAAAGAAGATCAATGAGATTTTTTTTTAAATCAGATCTTCAAAGTCAGAAGAAGTTAACTTCTATAACAAATTCCAAGATTTTAGCATATTGACGCTTACTGCTTGATACTATCATAATCCAAAATGGTTGTCAGAGGGAGTCTGGCCCCTCCCCCCCACACTCAGGATCAGTCAGGACACAGCTTCCTTTCATCTTGAGATGCTTCCATCTTCAACAGAGTTTCCAGGGTCTATGGGAAGGAAGAGAAACAGTACATAGATAAGACTTATCTGTTCTTAAGTTTTTTAGCACAGAAATGGTATAGTATTTCTGTTGTGTCTTCCACTGGTAATGTTTCATTACATGGCTGCATCTGGAGCAAGGGGATAGAAAACACAAACTAGGCAGGTTTGGGGAAGGAGATGGATTGAGACAATAGATAACATAGACTTTGTCATAAGAACTGTTAGAGTTAGAAACTATGAAAAGTCTAAAAATGTACCCTACTTATAAGCCAACAGATCATCTTCATATGTATAATATATATATGTGTGTATCTCTGCATGTGTATGTATATATAAGGCCATATATATGGCAAGCTAACATATTTTATATACAGAAAACATAAAACCTATGGGTCAGAGTCAAAAACAGTTTATTACTAAAAGAAAAGGAAGCAATCAGAATAATATTTTGTGTCTCTTTCCCAAACCCCAATCTCCAGAACACAATGTATTAGGGGCCAGATGATGCTTGCACATACAGTGGGTAACATTACCCCCTAAAATGTAAAAATTGACGGTATGTAGGACTGCTAATGATTTTCCCAACTTCCTCCACCGCCCCCCCTGCCCAGAGAAAGAAGAATCTTAGGTTCACTCTGGGTAATAAGCAAATATTTCCTGGAGATGGGGAGGAGATGTTCTCTATCTTTACTACCCTGGACCATGTCTAGGAAGACAGATGTCTCTGATGTTTACTATCCTGTCTTTGCCCAGACAAGGTAGATATATGAAATATTAATGGAGAATTGTTTCCAACGAAAACCTAACAAAAAGTTTTTTTTTTAAGTCAAACTTTTAGGGGCAACTGAGTGGCTCAGTCAGCTGAGCGGCCAACTTTGGCTCAGGTCATGATCTTGTGATTCAAGAGTTTGAGTCCCACATCATTAGGCTTGCTACTGTCAACACAGAATCTTCTTTGACTCCTATATCCCCTTCTCTCTCTGCTCTGTCCTGCTCAAGCTCGCTCTCTCAAAAATAAAAATAAACAATAAACAATGTTTAATAATAAAAATAATTTAAAATTTTAAATATCAGAGGGAGGCCTGGGTGGTTCGGACATGATCTCACGGTTCATGAGTTTGAGTCCCAAGTCAGGCTCTGATTGGACAGCTTGAGCCTGGAGTCTGCTTTGGGCTCTGTGTCTCCCTCTCTCTCTCTCTGCTCCAAGCCCTGCTCATGCTCTGTCAATCTCTTTCTCAAAAAATAAACAAACATTTAAAATTTTAATTTAAAAAAGATAAAGTTATTAAGTGCTTTCCCAACACCTAGTTTGGTAGAAAATATTTATAACCAAACATATTATATAAAAATACCTATACCATTGTATTTTATATATTTATTGTCATATTTTCTACTGTGTTAATCCAATTTACACTGCTGATATGCGAGTATGTCTCCTTTACATTATTCTATAATGTGTGATGCCATGAGTGATGGCACAGCCTCTATTCCTTCCTTGCAAATTCTGTTCTCACCAAACAGAGCTGTTTGGTCTTTTACTGTCCCCGCCTGTGTGTTACAATGTATCCACCCTTCTCCAAATATGGTTTTCTCCCGTCTCTTTAGATGCAAACCCAACCAATTCTTTTTGACCTACTAATCATCATTTACCACACAAAATCTTTGTCCCATCTAGGACCTGGATTAATGAGATGATATATATAAAGTGCCTAGCATAGAGCCTGACATTATGACATAACAAACTGTAGTTTGTTTTTGTTCCTCTAGACACTCACAATAGGGTCTGAGCACCTACCACACTGAACCCTGTGTTACAGATTGGCACCTGTATTAATTCTCCCACCAGACAATTGATTCTTCAGTGGCATTTACCATCCAGTGTATATACTTCAGAATCCTCTGCAAAGGTGCTTAGCTTAGTGCCAGAATGCATTAGTAATATAGTAGAAAGTTGGATAGATTCAGTGAATAAATGAGTGACTGAATAAATGAATTATAGTACCATTAATAGCAAATGTTTACATAGCATATAATAGATGAGAGACATTGCTTTAAATTCTAGATATGCATGCTACTTTCATCTTCAAAATAATCCTAAAATGTAGAATGTACTATTTTACTGGATGGTAAATGAAGATACTGATACCTCGAGAGGTTAAGTAACTTGCTATAGTTACTCAGCTAGTTAATGACTGAACAGGCTTCAAATCCAAGCAGAGTTGTTGCCATTAGCATTACATTATCTTGAATAAATAATTATGGTGAGCAAAGGACATACTAGCTGACTAGTAGCTCTTCTTCCATGATAACGTATAAGGGCATCCTCTTAGTAAATATAGAAGCAAAGGGCATGATCTTCTATTTCTAAAAAGAAATGTTAGTTAACATGAAATTCTTTGCAAGTATCTGTTGTTGCTGCTGACATGCCTGCTTAGTAACTTAAAAGAAGATTAATGCAAAACAGCTGAGTACATGTGGAAGTGAAACTTATTACTGCCATACTGAATTGTATATGTGAAGTAGTTGTGAGAGTAAAGATTTAACATTCTCACCATAACAACAATAACAAAATGGTAATTGGGAAAGGATGCATTAACTAACCTTATGCTGGTGAACATTTCACATTATATAAGTGTATCAAGCGATCACGCTGTATACCTTAAACTTATACTATATGTCAATTATATCTCAATAAAACTGGAAAAAGTTATTCTTATCTATGGAAAAAAAAGTAATTTCTATCAAACAAACAAGCAAACTGGAGTCCAAACCCAGTGGCCACACTCATTTGAAGATATCTTGATGCAAAGACCATCATCTGCCTTGTTTCTTGCCCCGCACCTCCTTTCCTCAGTGTTCCAATGTGGTTTCTATGTTGAATCACAAACATAAATGGAAGGCATTTTTAGTCCTGCCTTCTTAAGCCTAGTGTATGAAATTCAAAAAAGTGTAACCCAAAGGAAAATCCCGAAGATGCTGTTGGGTTTAGCCATGGTCCAGAACAATGTCTCCATTTCAGGGTAAATTAAAGGGAGAACAAATTTTGAAATACCTCATAAGCCTAAATGGTAAAATTAGACTTTAGCAAATACTTGGATAAATATGACATTTCTTTCTCCATCTAAAACAAGAATAGTCCAAAATGCATCTTTACTTATTCTCTTATAAGTCCAACCTAGAGTGAAGGCTTGGACACGTGACCAACTCTGTTTCCAGACTAACTCAGAAGATACCTCAGGAGTTTATTCTAATTGTAGCCTACAGTAGACCATTCCAATTTTAAAAGCCTTTAGTATAAGACTTCATTTTTATATTTCCATGAGTTGACATTAAGCCAATGGGCTCTTTAAATCTTAAAGAGGAAAGCTATAGTTTGAAATTATAGTAGATTATTATCAATGTTTATTTAAATTTTAGATTTTTGAAAGATAAGAACATGAAAAATAGTCACACTGTAATACCGAGGTCAACAATTTTTAGTATTAAAATCAATTTACAGTATGTTTGCTTGAGGTACACATAAATTTGAAGAGGCAGTAAGTGTAAACAGAATAGCTGATTTCTTGGATGCACTCCAATATAATAGCTATTCACCCTTGTGACTATATGTGTGTGCAGCTTAAAGCTATTTCCCTGCCCGAAGCCACACTAGCAGTATTTTTAGATGGGTCTGCAATTGATTGAAATGCAAAATCTTTGTAAACTAGGAAAAATACTCCATCCAAACTAAACATATAAGTAAATTTAAATAGTAGATTAAACATGTATTTTGGCATCCATATCAATTCATAGCCTGTAATCTCACAACTTGGAATTGAGTTATCTCTAAGTATTTAATCACAAAATAGTGTACTTCTAATAGGCAATTGTGAAAAAAATCATCAATCACATTTATTACAAACATCTCATAAAACAGCAAAACATTTATGGGACTGTAGAAAGCAGCTAGGTTGTTCTGTAATGTATAAAGATTTGCATATATAAAAAAAACAGCAGGCAGCAAACAAGGTTTCTCTGTCTTCCAAAAAGTAAAATTGCATTTGATATAATATCTATGTAATTTTTATTAAAATATATTAAATATTTTATTCTGGCAAAAGCATAGATCATCACTATAGTTTAACAAGTTTATGTTTTGAAATAACTAAGCTCAGGCCTTATTATCTAGAAAAGAACTCTTTCACCAGCTCCAGGGGTAAATCAGAGGTTCTCAAACATATCTGTGATGTTAAATGATATTACCTTGTATCTCATGCAGATATATGCATATGTGAAATTGTTATTGTTTTTTATTATTGTTTTGTTTCCTATGATGAACATATTTAAGTGAAAATAGTGTTTCTGAAAATCATTCTGTTTATTAGTTTACATAGCTGGCATTGTTTGTGTGCGGGTAAGAATAAAATGTGATTTCATGGAGAGAAGTGAAGCTCATTTTATCTGTAGCCTTAAGGCCACCAACTGTCTATACCTTAATCCACTAATCCCCTCTGTAATCATGCGTTCCTGCGCCGTGCCAACACTCAGATCTCTTTCTCAGAAACTCTTGTTTTTCTGAGTCAAAAGGTTGTATGTTATAAAATGGCTAAGAAAAATTTTTCATGTTTATATACAATTCATTCATTAAAAGCTATCCTTTTTAGGCATATCTTTTCCCTTAAAAAAAAAGATGTCATGAAAACTGAAGAAACAAATAGAACAATAAAGAGAAAAATAAATGACATCACACTGTATAAATCCGCAGGATTTTTTACATTTGGATTTCAACTAACTTTTTAAAAATATTCTGCCTTCTATCTAGTTGTCAGGGACTATATTTAATTTTTGTATGCTGCGTAGAATTCTTCATGTTAAGATATTGATATAACAAATTGCTGAATGTTTTAGTGATTGACTCTTGCTGACCAAAATGGGCTTTCACATTAGAAGTCTTTTTTTTTTTCCTAGAAGACACCTGCTGAGACAGAAGTCTGACTGTCACACAAAAGAAATACATGATTTCTTCAACTGGCTCCATCTAGTAATTCACAATGCTACCAAATATTGCATTTTCAAATGAAAATTACCTAAGGATTTGGCCAAAACAAAAACAAAAACAAAAAACCTTGGTTAATATGGAGTAACTATCCATTCTCGGGCAGTATTAGCATACTGATTGGCCGTTACTGCTGTCACTCTTCTGCCTACAAAATTATGACAGGCCCCGCAGCAGGAAGCAAATGATCATTAATACCCAGTCCTCTGGGACACAATAAACTGCCATTCACTTGCATACAAATAAAATACACAAGGCTTGTCAGCAAGGGCACAAAAAGGGAAAGATGCTTTTACAAAATGGTTTGATACTACTGTGGGATGGGATGATTCAAAGGGTTTGTTTTCTGGTCTATGTCACCATGGTAGAAAAATTCTTATCTATACATTTCCTTTTAAAATATCCTATCTTTTTCTACTTGAGCTCTTTGAGTTCTTCACTTAAATAATAAGATCTTGCTTCTGAGGAGAATAAAAGCTTTATAATCCTATAATTAATTCCACAACACAGAAAGCATAAAAAATGTCTAAAATTCCATTAACATATAAGACAATGCACCTTTTTAGTTCAAATATAGTCTGGCTAATGCATTTGAATAACCTCACTACAATTAGTAGGAATGAAATATGTTTTAATATCACATACGTGATGTAATGAGATCAATAAAAATAAAACACAATTGGAAAGAAGATACATGCATGTAGTGTTAGAGCCGAAACTCTACTGTCTATTTGTTAACATTAAAAGGTGAGGTCATATTTAAGTTTAATAAAATATTATCATATGACTGAGATTATAAACACTTGTAACTAGATAATATGGGATTTAGGAATAAAATAAGGGTAATACTTGGTAAAGAATGGTGGATAATTAATTCTTTTGATATTTATTAGAGCAACAATTACTCTGATAAATGTTTAATTTTCATTCATCTAACCTAAACTTTTCCTGAAAGAATGCAAAGAATACACCATTCCTGGCAGACCCAGACCCTTCTTATAGGCTGTATATTCACCAGTCTAAACCTATAAAGATATTATTTTTAACTTGAAAAGTACAGAACTTACACATCTAGATTCTTGAAATTTGGTTTGCTTAATTAGTTTAATTTATTGCTTTTCCTAAATTTTTATTCTCCTTGTGAATTTCAAGAGGAACAGACAGATGTTATGCTCAGGAATTGAAAGTAGGTATTTATGAACTCCCCCAACTTATAAATCAGCTTTAACAGAGTTTGGATAAGAGACAGTTGCTGATTGTGTCCTTTAAATTCTAGGCTAGGGGCGCCTGGGTGGCTCAGTCGGTTAAGTTCAGGTCATGATCTCACAGTTGGTGGGTTCAAGCCCTGCATCGGGCTCTGTACTGACAGCTAGCTCAGAGCCTGGAACTTGTCTTCAGATTCTGTGTCTCCCTCTCTCTCTGACCCTCCCCTGCTCATGCTGTCTCTCTCTCTCTCTCTCTCTCTCTCAAAAATAAATAAAATATTTTTAAAAATTAAAAAATAAACTCTAGGCTAAAAGGAATAAACTACTAATACCTCAGCAATACAGATGAATATCAAATATATTATGCTAAATGAAAAAAGCCAGACTCAAAAGGCCATATAATGTATGGTACTATTCTAAAAGACAGGAAAAAAAAATAGATCAGTGTTTTCCAGGAGCTGAAAGTGGGAGAAAAAGTTGACTACAAGTAAGCACAAGAAATTTTATGCTGTGGTGGAGCCAATTCTATATCTTGATTTTAGCGACAGTTGCACAATGCTCTGCATTTATCAAAACTCATAGAACTGTACGCTAAAATGAGTGAATTATACTATATGTAAATTATACCTTAATAAATCTTATGCTTAAAAAAACAACTCGAATCTTAGAAATGTCATGAGAACATCAGGATATTCTGAATTGGGGTCATTTAGTCTGGGCAAAGTAGCAGAAATGACAGTCATGTCGTTAGAATTGGGCAGTTAGAAGCAGTTTTTATAATTGCCTGTAGTGATACAGCTCCCAGTGTTGAATGTTAGAAGACTGAGAGTAGATTAAAAATACTCACTGCAATTTTAATGTCTCCCTCACATAGCATCAAGCAACAGTTCAATATATTAGTTAACACATTTCAACAGACATAGAGATTATCATCTTCAATAGGAAAAAAATGGCAGAAAACGCAATTCTGTTAGGCACACTAACTCCTTCCACACTTCAAGACTTGCTTCCCACTTTAATCCTTAGGCCCAATTTTATCACAATAAAGAATACTATTAAAAGTATTAAATTGAGGGGCACCTGAGTGGCTCCGTCGGTTAAGTGTCCAACTTCAGCTCAGGTCATGATCTCATGGTTTGTGGGTTCGAGCCCCGCGTCGGACTCTGTGCTGACAGCTAGCTCAGAGCCTGGAGCCTGCTTCTGATTCTGTGTCTCCCCCGCTCTCTGCCCCTCCCATGCTTATGTTCTGTCTCTGTCTCTCAATAATAAATAAATAATAATAATAAAAGTATTAAATTGAAATTATAAAGCTGAAAGAAAAGATTAATAGTAAAATTTCCATGAATGTACTTAATATCATATTTGTCATGTTAGAGATATAGCAGTAGAAAATATGTAGAATGAAGCACAGAAAGAAGAGGGACAGAAATTTAGAGAAGAGAAGAAAACATATGAGGACTAGGAAATACAACTGTATTTAATTGAAGTCACAACTGAAGAAAAATGAGAGAATGGAACAAAGTTATATTTGAAAAAAATATGGCTGAGAATTTCCCATTTGTGAAAACAGGCTTCATGCCAGAGATTCGAGGTACCTGCAAGTATCAAGGAAGATATCTACAAAAAACTGTCACCAAGGGTGATTACAATAAAACTGCTGAATATTAAAAAGAAAGTGGGGGAGCGAGGGCTATAAAAACAGACAAATTTTTTAAAAACAGCAATAATGACAACCAATTTTTCAATAAAAAAATGGAAACCAGAAGACAGTATAGCAATATCATTAGGTATTACAACAAAATAATTGCCAAATCAGAATTTATACTTTACCAACACTCAGGAAAAAAAAAGACATTCTCAGTCAAAAATCAGTTATAAATGGGGGCACCTGGGGGGCTCAGTCAGTTAAGCATCCGGCTCTTGGTTTCAGCTCAGGTTATGATCTTCTCGTTCATGAGATCGAGCCCCTCATAGGGCTCTGTACTGACAGCATGGAATCTGCTTGAGATTCTTTCTCCCTCTCTCTCAAAACAAACAAACAAACAAACTAACTAACTAACTAACTAACTAACTAACTAACTAAAAATGGTAACTACCAGCAGTTCTGAAAGAAAAGAAATATTAATGGGCATTCTTCAGGTAGAAAAGATGTTATCCCAGAAAGAAGCACAATCATGTAGTAAGGAATAAAGAATACCACATAGGTTATTTGAGAAACACTAAATAAACATTTTTTAAAACTATATTAACAATGCTTCATAGGGATAAAATATTGAAATGATTAAATTTTATGAAATAATGTCCCAAAAGGCAGGAAAAGATTAAATAGAGTTAAAGTTTGGTAGTGTTCTTGCATTATCCAGGAAATAGGAATAGTGCTAATTTAAGGTTAAGTGTAATGAGTCTAGAATGCATGCTAAAATCCCTAATGCATCACTATTTAATAAACTCTCTGCAATAATAGACATGTTTCATAGTCTGTGCTGTCCTACACTACAGCCATTAGCCACATGTGACATTGAGCACATAAAATGTGCAAGGGTGATGGAGGAAGTGCATGTTAAACATTATTTAATGTAAATTACTACATGTGGCTAGTACTTACTGTACTGAACAATGTAGCTCTAGGAAAATTATTTTAAAAAGTAGAAGATTATATGACTAACAAGCTCATGGGGGGGAGGGGAATCGACATAATTTTTTAAAACATGCTTTATTTAAATGAGACAAACACAGCACCTGGGTGGCTCAGCTGGTTGAGCACCCGACTTTGGCTCAGGTCATGATCTCATGGTTTGTGAGTTTGAGCCCCGCACCAGGCTCTGTCCTGACAACTCAGAGCCAAAAGCCTGTTTCACATTCTATCCCCTCTCTCTCTCTGCCCCTCCCCTACTTGTGTTCTGTCTCTGTCTCTCAAAAATGAATAAATGTTAAAAATTTGTAATAAAATAAAATGAGACACAAAAGATAAAATAACAAAAAATAAATAGTAAGTAGTAGGTTTAAACCCAAAGAACAGAAATTACATAAAATTCAAATGGAGGAGATACCCACAAGAAAAGTCTGTAATTGTCAGACAAGAAAAAGAAAACTATATTTTGCTTACAAGAGATACACTTTAAATATAAAATCCCAGAAATAATAAGCATAAAGGATTTGAAAATATATACCAGGTATATACTACTCCTCAAAAAGCCTATAAAATATCAGAAAAAGACTTTAAGACAAGGAGTATTACTTGAGATTAAAAGGGACATTTTATAATCTTGAGTCAATTCAATAGAGGTATAAAATCCCAAGTTTGGGGGTACCTGGGTGGCTCAGTCAGTTGAGCAGCCGGCTTTGGTTCAGGTCATTATCTCACAGTTCCTGGGTTCGAGCCCTGTGTCGGGCTCTGTGCTGACAGCTGGCTCAGAGCCTGGAGCCTGTCTTTGGATTCTGTGTCTCCCTCTCTCTCTGACCCTCCCCTTCTCATGCTGTCTCTCTCTGTCTCTCAAAACTAAATTTAAAAAAAAATCCCACGTTAGTGTACACCTAATAACATATTTTTAAAACACATGAAACAAAACTAAAACAACTATAACCATATATGATAGTACTTGACAGTACCTAATAGAACAGGCAGCAACAGAAATGTGAATAGGATTAACCAAGTTGACCCAGCTGTATATACTACTTAGAGATACATATTCTTTTCTTTTGTTTTTTTAATGATTATTAACTTTTTCTGTTGGTTTTTTTTTATTTATTTTTGATACAGAGAGAGACAGAGCATGAGAGGGGAAGGGGCAGAGAGAGAAGGAGACACAGAACTGGAAGCAGGCTCCAGGCTCTGATCTAGCTGTCAGCACAGAGCCCGATGCGGGGCTCGAACCCACGAACGTGAGATCTGACCTGAGCCGAAGCCGGAGGCTCAACCGACTGAGCCACCCAGGCGCCCCTAATGATTATTAACTTTTGAGAGAGAGAGAAAGAGAGCATGAGTGGGAGAGGGGCAGAGAGAGAGGGAGACACAGAATCCAGAGCAGGCTCCAGGCTCTGAGCTGTCAGCACAGAGTTCCACATGGGGCTCGAACACATGAGCTGCGAGATCATGACCTGAGCTGAAATCAGACACTGAACAGACTGAACCACGAAGGTGCCCCTGGAAATATGTATTCTTTTCTTTTTTTTTTTTATATACCTGCTATTGGGTTTTCTATTTAATAATGGAGGGATGGGAGATAAGTGGAATATTTTAAGCATCTTTTTAAACATTATGGAAAGTAGGATTTAAAGAGAAAGTGAATGTACAGTCATACAATTCCAACTTTCATGCTATGGAGGCAAAGATGATTTGCAAAATTGCCAGATATTTTGTTACTCACTAAAGAAGTGATAAGCAATGTGTGAATTCAAACTGAAATATGTATATATTGTGAGAAATTTACTGCATTTTTCAAAATTTCTGTTACGCTATTATTACCTAAGTACACAAGTAAACAGTCACCAACAATAAATGAAAGGGTTACTGTAAGAACACCACTATTACAGTGATTACGTATGTATATGTTCACACATGCACACACACACACACAAGATACATACATACATAATTTAGTTGTCATATATTCTTAGGCATCTCTTGGCTGTAACATAGTTTTTAGATTTTTCTCATTTTTGATGATTTTGACAGGTTTTTTTTGGCTGTTCTTACCACCTTTTTTTTCATGTATTTTTTTAATTTACATGCAAGTTAGTTAGCATATAGTGCAACAATGATTTCAGGAGTAGATTCCTTAGTGCCCCTTACCCAATTACACATTATTTTCATTCTTTTTTTAAAAATGTAATTTATGGTCAATTTGTTTTCCATATAAGACCCAGTGCTTATCCCATAAAGTGCCCTCTTCAAAGTCATCACCCACTTTCCCTTTTCCCCATCTCCATCCACCCTTAGTTTGTTCTCAGTTTTTAAGACTCTCTTATGGTTTTGCTCCCTCCCCTCTCTTTAACTTTTTTCCCCTTCCCCTCCCCCATGGTCCTCTGTTAAGTTTCTCCAGGTCCACATATGAGTGAAAACATATGGTATCTGTTTTTCTCTGCTTGACTTATTTCACTTAGCATGACACCCTCCAGTTCGATCCATGTTGCTACAAATAGCCAGATTTCATTCTTTCTCATTGCCATGTAGTACTCCATTATATATATAAAACACATTTTCTTGATCCATTCATCAGTTGATGAACATTTAGGCACTTTTCATGATTTGGTTATTGTTGAAAGTGCTGCTATGAACATTGGGGTACATGTGCTCCTATGCATCAGCACTTCTGTATCCCTTTGGTAAATGCCTAGAAGTGCTATTGCTGGGTCATAGGGAAGTCCTATTTTTAATTGCTTGAGGAACCCCCACTGTTTTCCAGAGGAGCTGCACGATTTTGCATTCCCACCAACAGTGTAAGACGGTGCCCATTTCTCCACATCCTTGCCAGCATCTATAGTCTCTTATTCATTTTAGCCACTCTGATCAGTGTGAAGTGGTATCACAGCATGGTTTTGATTTGTATTTTCCCTGATAATGAGTGATGCTGAACATTGCTTCATGGGTCTGTTGGCCATCTGGGTGTCTTCTTTGAAAAACTGTCTAATCATGTCTTCTGTCCATTTCTTCACTGGATTATTTGCTTTTTGGGTGTGGAGTTTGGTGAATTCCTTATAGATTTTGGATACTAGCCCTTTATCTGATATGTCATTTACAACTATCTTTTCCATTCCCTTAGTTGCCTATGAGTTTTCTTGGTTGTTTCCTTTGCAGTGCAGAAGCTTTTTATCTTGATGAGGTCCCAATTGTTCATTTTTGCTTTTGATTTCCTTCCCTTTGGAGATGTGTTTAGTAGCAAATTGCTGTGGCTGAGGTCAAAGAAATTGTTTCCTGCTTTCTCCTCTAGGGTTTTGATGGTTTCCTGTCTCACATTCAGGTCCTTCTCCATTTTGAGTTTATTTTTGTGTATGGTGTAAGTAGTGGTCTAGTTTCATTCTTCTGCATGTTGCTGTCCAGTTCTCCCAGCACATCTGCCAAAGAGGCTGTTTTTTTTCCAATGGATACTCTTTATTGCTTTGTCAAAAATTAATTGGCCATACATTTGTGGGCCCAGCTCTGGGTTCTCTATTCTATTCCATTGGTCTATGTGTCTGTTTTTGTGCCACTGCTATCCTGTCTTGATGATGACACCTTTGTAGTAGAAGTTAAAGTCTGGGATTGTGATGCCTTCCATTTTGGTTTTCTTCTTCAATATGACTTTGGCTATTCGGGGTCTTTTGTGGTTCCATACAAATTTTAGGATTGTTTGTTCTAGCTCTAGAAGAACGCTGGTGCAATTTTGATGGGGATTGCATTGAATGTGTAGATTGCTTTGGGCAGTACTGACATTTTCACAATATTTATTCTTCTGATCCATGAGCATGGAATGTTTTTCCATTTTATATATTCTTTTCAAATGTACGTGTAATATAGTTGACCTTTGAACAACATGTGAGTATTCTTAGACATGGAATTTTTTGATAAGGTATACAGTACTGTCTAGCTTACTTTATTGCAAGAAAAAAATATATGTTAATTGTCTAAGTATTGGTAAGGCTTCTAGTCAATAGTAGACGACTAGTAGTCAGAAGTTACATACAGATTTTTAGGGGAAGTCAAAAGTTACCTGCAGATTTTCAACTAAGCAAGGGCTGGGCACCCTAATGTCTGCATTGTTCAAGGGTCAATTATATTTACCAAAATCCCATATCCCATTCAAAATACCATCAGGGGTGTGTGTGTGTGTGTGTGTGTGTGTGTGTGTGTGTGTGTGTGTAAACTGACAAATAAGTTCTAAAATACATATGGAAATTCAGTCCAGGGCAGTCTTGAGAATGAAGAGCAAACTAAAGATTTACACTTCTGGAAATTAACACTTATCATAAATCTACA
This sequence comes from Suricata suricatta, assembly GCF_006229205.1. Lineage (NCBI taxonomy): Eukaryota > Metazoa > Chordata > Mammalia > Carnivora > Herpestidae > Suricata > Suricata suricatta. The sequence continues at coordinate 114,999,043 of NC_043704.1, forward strand.
TAAATTGAGATAGTTCAATATTGTCAAAAAAAGGTTTTTAAAAGTAACTATTGGAATAAAGTAGAACAATGTAAATAGGCACATTATAAGAGTGGATATGACAGGGGTGCCTGGGTGACTCAGTTGGTTAAGCATCTGACTTTGGCTCAGGTCATGATCTCACAGTCCATGGAGTAGAGTCCTGCATGAGGCTCTGTGCTAACAGCTCAGAGCCTGGAGCCTGCTTCAGATTCTGTGTCTCCCTCTCTCTCTGCCCCTCCCCTCCTCATGCTTTGTCTCTCTTCTTCTCTCAAAAATGAATAAACATTAAAAAAAAGAGTGGATATGACATGGCTAACAACATGCAAAAAGAATAATAAAAGTAAAAAGTATGAATGGCTGAAATGAAAACGTTTGACAATACTCAATATTTTCAAGAAAGGGCGAAACAGTCTTTAAAATTTCACACATTCTGTTGGAAATGTAAATTGCTAGAACCATTTTAAAATAGTCAGCAATATGTACCAAAATTGAACTATGGCCTAGCAATTTAGCAATTTCATTTGTAGTTATATATCAATGAAAAATATACGTGTGCAACAAGAAGATGTACAACAAATGTTCATAGTAGCACTACTCATAACAAAATCTGAAAAGAATAACCATACCTATTGATAGTGAAATTGAATAGAATTCCTATTCTATAGTAAGGATGAAAAAACTACTGTCACAGGGAACAATTTGGAGGAATCTCACTTAAGTCTCTCTCTTTCTGGACACCTTACACGGATGTGTTTATATTTTGAAAATGTACAAATACATGTTATAATACAATGAAAGTTTACTTAAAATAAACATTTAACTATAACTGCTCTTTTAAAAATGGAGTAGGGATAGAGTCCAAGGTAGAAAGATGAGAAATGAAGCTACTGCAGTAACCCACTTACTGAACGATGCTGCCTTCTACATGGAAGGAGTAGGAATGATAAGAACCAGTCTGTAGGAACTTCCTGGGCAGATGATGGAGCAGGGGGATCCTAAGCTCACCTCCTCCCATGAATAACCAATATCAAAGTAAGTAATCCAGAAAATGACTCAAAGACTGGCAGAACAGCCTCTCCACAGCTAAATGTAGAAAAAAGGCAACACTGAAGAGGGCAGGAAGGACAGAGACTTGCTTGGGAGTCAAAGGGAACCCACGGGACTGTGGGAGGGAAAGACATGATGGGTCCAGAGAGGAAAAAGGACCAGACCCCACGCCAGGCACCTCAGGCATGGGGGACAAGCACTGGGAAGACAAATTCTCACGTTTGGCTTTGAACCAGAGGGGTCTAACTGAGTAAGGTTTTATCATCAGAAGGTCTTAACACCTGGAACTTTAAAAATCAGCAGGCTCAGCTCCTGGAGAGGCCAGAGGGCAATAGAAAACTGAGTTCCCACCCTTAAAAAGGTAGTATAACAGGGGCTGCCTGAGTGGCTCAGTTGGTTAAGCGTCTGACTTCAGCTCAGGTCATGATCTTGTGGCTTGTGGGTTTGGACCCTGCGTCAGGCTCTGTACTGACCGCTAGTTCAGAGCCTGGAGACTTTCTTCAGATTCTGTGTCTTCCTCTCTCTCTGACCCTCTCCTGCTCATGCTGTCTCTCTTTCTCTCTATCTCTCTCTCTCTCTCTCTCAAGAATAAATAATAAAAAAAAATTTTTTTTAAGTATAACAAACAGGCCCATGGAAACAGCATAGAAACAGCAGTTTGAAAATTGCCTGGGATATACCAGAAGGAAATTTATATTCTAATCTCAGAGCATGTGCTGTAGGGCAGAGATCTCTGAAGAGACTTCTCCAAAAGCAAAGGAGATGGCAGATGTCATCTCCCTCCCCTACTCCCCAGCCTAGATATACACACACCAGCTGGAACCACAAGCTACCAGCACCCTCCACCTAGCTTGCTAACAGGGTGCCCCACCCCAAGGTGTTTCTGCCAATCCACTCCCCCACCTCAGCTGGCCTAAGCAGGAGTTTTCCCAGCAGACCAGCATGGACTTTGCTTCCACTACACCCCCACCCCCACCTTCTCCTACAGACTTGCCCCCTCCAGTATGCCCAAAGCAGTGTCACAAGACTGATAGTGTGCAAGCAGCCCTGACAGGCACCAGCACCACTCCAAAGTGACTCCTGCTCTAGAATGAGGGTAAGATAACCACACACACCAATATAACTGTGGCCACCATGAAGGATTCTCTGGGGACAACACAGAGAAAGTGTCCTGCAGTTCACTGCTACTGCATCTAGGGCAAATGACTGATCTGACTCAAGTCAAATCCAAGGTAACCCCACACTGGTCCACAAACACCACAGGGACCAAACCCTGTTCATGACAAGTAGAGAGCCACAGCAGATGATTGGACAAAAGGAAAAAGCAACTCAGCCACAATAGTAGGGCACATACACTACACATAGGAGACACTCCTGAAGTGCCGGGTGCCAGTGAACAGGGACCACTGCACTGCAGGGCTCTGCAGAACCTCTTCTTCATACAACCACTACTTTCAAGGGCAGGAGACATAGCTGACTTTCCTAACATTCAGAGACAGACACAGACAGTTAATCAAAATAAGGAGACAGAGGAATATGTCCCATATGAAGAATAGGACAAAACCACAGGAGAGAGGTAAATGAAACAGAGATGAGTAATATGCCTAATAGAGAATTTAAAGTTATGATCATAAAGATACTCACTGGACTTGAGAAAAAGCTAGAGGACCTCAGTGAGATTCTTAACAAAGAAATACAATACATAAAAAGAACTAATCAGAGATGAAGATTTCAACATTTAAAATTAAAAATATACTAGATGAAACAAATAGTAAAGTACAGGGACAGAAGTATGAATCAGCAGCCCAGATGACAGAGTAATGGGAAATAATCAAGGTGAACAAGAGAGAGGAAAAAATAATTCAAAAAATGAGAACACATTAGGGGAACTCAGAGACACCATCGAGTATAATAACACATTATAGGGATTTCAGAAGGAGAAGAGACAGAAAAAGGGGCAGAAGAGTTACATGAAAAAATAATAGCTGAAAACTTCCTGAATCTGGAGAAGGAAACAGATATCCAGATCAAGGAGGCACTGGGAGCCCCCCAATAAAATAAATCCAAGTAACAAAAAATTACTATTTTAATCATAATTTAAACGGCAAAAAAATGATAAAGAGAATTTTTAAAACAGCAAGAGAAAATAGTTATATACAAAGGAAGTTATCTGCTGATTTTTTAAGCAGACTTGGCATGATATATTCAAATCTCTGAAAGAAAAAAGTCTGCACCCAAGAATATTCTATTCAGGAAGGTAATCATTCAGAATAGAAGGAGAGATAAAGACCAGGCAAACGAAAGTTAAAGAAATTCATCACCACTAAACTAGCTCCACAAGAAATGTTAAAGGGGTCTTTTTGAATGAGAAGGAGAAGCCATAAATAGGAATAAGGAAAATAGGAAATGCAAAACCAGTAAAATCAAATATATCTATAAAAATCGGTCAAAGGATATACAAAATCAAAGGATGTAAAGTATTAAACCAGTACCTAAAACACAGAGGGAGAGGACTAAAGAATGAATTCAAACTTAAGCAACCATCAATTTTATATAGACTGCTATTTGTAGAAGATTTATACACAACCTAATAGTAACCACAAATAAAACGTGGTAAAAGATATGCAAAAAATAAGAAGAAAATCCAGGTATATCAACTAAAGAAAGGCAACAAATCGTAAGTGAAGAATGATAATAGAGAACTACAAAAGCTGGCATAAAACAAGTAACAAGTGGTGCCTGGGTGGTTCAGTCGGTTGAGCGTCCAACTTCGGCTCAGGTCATGATCTCATGGTTCGTGGATTGGAGCCCCGCATCAGTCTCTGTGCTGACAGCTGGTTCAAAGCCTGGAGCCTGCTTCAGATTCTGTATCTTCCTCTCTCTCTGACCCTCCCCTGCTTGCACTGTCTCTCTCTGTCTCTCAAAAATAAATAAAAAACGTTTTTTTTAAAAAGTAACAAAATAACAATAAGTACATACCTATCAAAAATTACTTTGATTGTAAATGGACTAGATGCTCCAATCAAAAGACAAAGGTTGATGGAATGATTAAAAAGCAACACCCATCTATATGCTGCCTATAAAAGATTCATTTCAAGGGCGCCTGGGTAGCTCAGTCGGTTAAGCTGCTGGCTTCGGCTCAGGTCATGATCTCACCATTAGTGGTTTGAGCCCCGCATCGGGCTCTGTGCTGACAGCTAGCTCAGAGCCTGGAGCCTGCTTCGGATTCTGTGTCTCCCTCTCTCTCTGACCTTCCCCTGTTCACACTATCTCTCTCTGTCTCTCAAAAATAAAGACATTAAATAAAAAAGACTCATTTCAGACTTAAAGACACATGGAGCTTGAAAGGGAAGGGATGGAAAATCATTTATCATGCAAACAGGAGTGAAAGAAAGCCAGGATAACAATACTTATATTAGACAAAACAGACTTTTAAAAAATACTGTAACAAGAGACAGAGAAAGATTCAATATTGGGAAATATCCAACAAGAAAACATAACAATTGTAAGTATTTCTGCACCCAACATGAAAGCACCCAGACACATAAAGCAGCTAGTAACAAATATAGGAGGTAATCAATAGTGACACAATAGTAGGGGAGTTGATAACACCCCGCTCATATCAATGGATCGATCATCTAAGTAGAAAATTCACAAGGAAACAGTGGCCTTAAATGACACGCTGTATCTCACAGATTTAGGACACTGCATCCTAAAATAGCAGAATGCACATTCTTTGAAGTACACATGGAACATTCTCAGAATAGACCACATATTAGACCACCAAGCAAATCTCAACAACTTCACTATTGTCATTCTTGACAATAATATCTACCCACAGCATGTTCATGTATACAACTGTGTAAACTAACGTGGAAAAACTCCAGGTAATGATTGTGAATCATGCGATGTGAGATTTATTTGTATCATATTCATCTGTCTGAATCCCTTTCCTGACTCAAGCCTTAGGATCAGCCAGGTTTGGTCGTTTTCCTTGAAACATTCTTCAAGATTGATCCAGAAAGAATCAACTGTATCTGATTAAGATAAATGAGTTCTATATAAAATATTTTATGAGCTAGTATTCTATTTACATTTTGAGGCTCTTTCAATTAGTGAAATGGAAAACTTTGACACTAGTTAAAAGGGTTTCCATCACCAGCAAACAGATAAAAAGAATTGAGGACTAGATGGAAGAAGTAAAAATTGTGCTGTACTGTTGTCTGAAGGAATCTCTTGAAATGCTCGTGTATAAATTGGGTGTATATTTAACCATACACACATTCCTATTTAGTCTTTTTGAAGGAGACTGAAGGTGGGGAAATGTATTTACACCTGCTCCATGATCTGTCTTATTTCTGATCCTTACTAGCTTCCCAAAGAAAGAGGAGTAGGGAATTTTCTAGTTATTCTTCCTGGACCCACATTACCAAAGAGTTGTTCAGGACGAGAGAAGGTGTTTCTTTGTTTCTGTGAATTCAAAGAAACTGGGCTTGTTCATCCAACAGGAGTCCTTTCTCAAAGCCACTCCTAACCACTATCCCTTCCCCCTTCTAACCATATCCCACATTCTGAGCCCTTTTTTCCACTTCTCACTAACTCTTATACAAAATCTGTTCTATTTTAGGACACAAACTTTTTAAAACTCATTGGGTTTAACACACAGATGTTACTCCATTGGTTTAAGCTATGCTGAGGTGAACAGAGAAATGAATAAAATATGGCCACAGCCAGGCCTCAGCTTCCCATATAATTTCTGGGTTTTGCTAATGACGTGTCTGACAAAGTATAACGTTGTTAGAAACCGTGGTTTTAGAATCAGAAGGACCTATATTGGAATACTGATTTCATCACTTGCTGTCTTACGTTTCCTCAACTATCAAATGGGGGCAATTACCTGGGGCAAACGTACCCTAAGATAATGAAGCTTAAGCCTCAGCACCCCGCCTCACCAATGGACTCCTTTTGAGGCCCTAGGGAGGGCTTCACAATGTGGTTATAAAGTCTTTTATTTCTATAAAACCTTATAAAAGTAAGATCTTTTTGTCTTTTTCTGAAGAAGCTCCTTCCCCAACATTCTATGAGCTTTTTGTCTCTCCCACAAAATTTGGTTCTTCTGTGTTGCTGAGAATACAAGTGTATGCTTATGAAGAGAATTAAACAGGATAACACATTTTTACTGCTCTTTTATATTCTTCCTTTATGAATGAATTCTTCTTTATCATCCATATTTGAGGTTATTATCACTCCCACAGAAAAGCTTTCCAGACCCTCCCTCCACCCCAGGTCAGGTACGGGGTTCAATGTTCTCTAAACTTTCTGTACTTCTACTTGTGGACATCAAATTATAACTAAATAATTATTATAATAATTGATTGCTTTCACATATATGTCCTCTGCTAGAATATAAACTCTATGAGAAAGAAGTCTGCATCTATCATGATTATCATCATGTTCCCTATGCCTATAAATGAATTAATAAATCAATTCATTCATAAGTAATGGTTAATAATCAATGAATTAATCTGGCACCCAGTCAGTAAAAATAAATAATATTTTTCATCAATGAATAACCACTTCACTGACCTATAAGTAAAACTATAATAAGTAATATTAAGATAACAAGTAAAATAAATTTTTAATTGAGATATTTTATTTTATATTTAACAAATTCTTAGAGGCCTCGTATGAAGAGTATGTAGGAGGATGAAAACACTTAAATGTATGCAATTACTGCCAAACTTTACCTTAAGTAATGGCTAAGTTTCATTTAATTATAATTTTAGTTCATTTTATTTTAAGTAATAGCTGTGGATTTTTTAAATTACTGCAAATAGGCAATTACCACACAATTTGTCTTAAGCAAAAAAGGTCAAATTTCAATAAATAGGGCATCAACTCAACTGTTAATGGGTAGCTCCAAAAATTAACAGTAAGTGTAAAAAATTTCTGTTCAAACCCATACTATAGTACAGTTAGTACTGGGTTCAATTTCTAGCTCAGACATCTATTGTTGTAGGATCTGAGAAAAGTTGTTTAATTTTTCTAACTGTCCTCATAAAATCATGACAATACTTACATTGCTATGGTAATTATTAAATAAGTCAATGTATAAAACCTCACCACAATACTTAGCAAAGGGAAAGTGTTTTTTTATTGTTAGAAATTTTTAATTTTAAAGCAATAAAAATTTTTTTAACTAAAAGTTCCAATCAGACTAAGCTATTTAGCATTCACAAGTAGATAATGCCTTTGATTTGTTAAAAAAAAAAAAAAACTCTAAAAGTTTATACTAATTATTTTAAGCACATTTGGCTTGAATTTACGTAATACCTGACTATCTATTTTGCATGACTCTGATAGCACACAAGAAGACAAAACTTTATAACAAAATACAACTTTCTTAGTCACTACTCTAATGTGGGAGATAAAGAAATAATCATACTGATTAGGAACACATGCAATAGTAATTATCAGGAGCAGATGCAATTCCTTAAATATTCTTTTGAAACAGTACAGCTTTCTATCTGAACTTTATATGTTCAGCATCAAGGCTCAATATATTTTGCAGCTATGATTTAAAAATTCCGTACTGCACACACTAGAATTAAGAAAACGTTTCTGAACATATTCCAGCAATCTATGGACAATGTGGAATGTCGTATCCTGAGAAAGTAGAAAACTTCTCATGAGAATGTTTGAAATGTCACTCTGGTTCAGTTTAGATCAGAGTGCAGGTGGCTCTACAAAGCGTTTGCTGGAGGCTTTGTGTTTATACAGTTGTTGCTTCCAGGATGGTATTGATTGGTTAGGCAACTAATAAAACAAGCAGCCTGCTTTCATCTATGTGCATTTGGGGGATTCTGAAAGATAGAAAAGTGGTTTTCATTAGGACACGTTCCCTTCACTTATTTTACTTTTTAATTCTTTTTTCTTTCTTGACCATTCCAACCCACATCCTTCTCCTATTTCAGAATGTCTCTCCCTGTTCCTGATTCCAAACCCACAGATGCTTTGGAAGGCATATGGTCCTGAGGAAGACATTCTTCTTGGATCCTTACAGACAGAAGCTTTTACCATGAGAAAAATCAGCAAGCTTTAATGTCCCTATTTCATCAATTTCTATTCAGAGTGACTTAGTTATAACCTAAGGCAATATGGATCAAAGTTTCTCACTTGAAAATAAACTAAAATTTTTAATGAAACTGATGAAAAATACTCAATATAGGATGTTTTACAATTTATAGGACAACTTCGATACATGAAAGCATGTTGTATACTAAATCATTGTATATATGTGTGTATCCATGTACATATAAGACATGTATATATGACATATTTTTAAATTTATGATACATTTGTATTTTTAACATATTTTTCTCTATATTATATAGGTTCTCTTAACTTATATTTTTATGTTTTCTCTTACACTGTTGTGGTATTGCTTACTATCTCTATTTTCTGTATATCCTTTTAAACTCTTCAAAAATACATCTTTGATTTTATAATGAACATCTAAGGAAAACTAAATGCAATATCCAAAATCTAATTCAAAGGCTGTAAATAGAATTTCTTGTCAGATAGCCGTGCGTTTACACTATGGCAGGGGGGGGGATCACTTTTCCCCCCAAGAAAACTTTTCAAAAATAAAAAAAGATGGCAAGTATTAAAAACTGACCACATAAATGAGCATAGAAACTGGAATTAGGAGGTACCTCAGTAAGTCAATCGGTGAAGCATGAGACTCTTGATTTTGGTGCAGGTCATGATCTCACAGTCGTGAGTCATACCTACAAGAAACTCATGTTAGACCTAAAGATACCTGCAGATTAAAAGTAAGGAGATGGAGAACCATCTATCGTGCTCATAGATGTCAAAAGGAAGCCAGAGTTTCCATGTGGAGCCTACCTGGGATTCTCACTCTGCAGCCCCCTTGCTCTCCATCACACACACACATGCATGTTTTCTCTCTCTCTCTCTCACTCTCACACACACTCTCTCTCTCTCTCTCTCTCTCTCTCTCTCTCTTTCAAAATAAACACTTAAAAAGAAACTGTCTTGGGGCGCCTGGGTGGCTCAGTTGGTTGAGCGTCCGACTTCGGCTCAGGTCATGATCTCACAGATCATGGGTTCGAGCCCCACATCGGGCTCTGTGCTACAGCTAGCTCAGAGCCTGGAGCCTGCTTCCGATTCTGTATCTCCCTCTATCTCTCTGTCCCTTGCCTGTTCACACTGTGTCTCTCTCTGTCTCTCAAAAATAAATAAATGTAAAAAAAAAATTTTTAAGTAAAAAAAGAAACTGTCTTTAAAAAAATTGGAATTAAAGTATTTCCAAAGATGAACAAAAATGTAAAGGTGCTGGTGTGATTCAAATAATAACAATCAGACAGCTAAGAAAATGAATTATCAAATAATTACTGTACCTTTGACTCAAATAAGACAATTCTTTCATCTATTATTCATTTAAAGTATTTCAACAACGACAACAAAAAACGAAAAACAAACCAAAAAAAAAAAATAATAAAGTATTTCAAGACTCTGAAGAAAAAGACAAAAACAATTATTTTGATAGACCTAAAACTATGTTTTTGAAATACAAATCTTCATATTGGAAACATTTTCTTATAATGTGATTTGATTTATTTGAATGATTTCTTTTGTAAAAGAAATCAGAGATGATCAAAACTCTGAAGGACAGTGGAGTCCATGCCGCAGTACTTCTCACCCATGGCACCTGGGCCAGCAGCGGCAGCATGACTTGGGGGCTGGTTAGAAACACAAGTTCCCAGGCACTGCCCTCGACCTGCCACACAAGAACTCTGGGGTCGGGACCTGGCAATTTATGCTGAACGCTCTCCAGGAGATTCTGAGGCGCTCCAGCTTGAGAAACACTAGTAAATTGGTTAATAGTGTTTACTCTGGAGACAGGCTGACAAATTTGAGATTTGATCATTCAGCAAATTGATCACTGTCAAATAATTCTAGTATATTGTTCTTCTGGTTGCCTTTTGTAAAATGGGGCAAAAGTAGTATTATCTCATAGTGCTGTGGTAAAGATTAAATGAATTAATACATGGGGAGCACCTAGGCCATTTCTGGATAAAAACAAAACTCAATAAATTCTATCAATTGTTACTATATATTTGAAGCCAAATTCTACTAGAAGTAAATGACTTGGTAAAGGTCATATAGCTAATGTCACTTAAGGAATAAAATCTCAGTGTTCTCTCTTCATATATAACGTTTATTCCACAGCTTAAAATTGTTGATAATCACATTTTCTCTATAAATTCATATCTTTCAATAATCACTCTCAATGTAGAGACAAAATGCTGTAATCAAAAGACATAGGATATCAGAACAGGTAAGAAAAGAAGACACATCTATCTCTATGTCACCTACAGGAGACTCATTTTAGGCCTAAAGATGCCTGCAGGTTGAAAGTAAGGAGATGGAGAACCATCTATCATGCTAATAGATGTCAAAAAAAAGCCAGAGTAGCCACACTTAGACAAACTAGATTTTAAAACAAAGACTGTAACAAGAGGTGAAGAAGGGCATTATATAATTAAGGGGTTTATCCAACAAGAAGATCTAACAGCTATAAATATTTATGCCCCCATCTTGGAACAATCCAAATATATAAGTAACTAATAACAAACATAAAGAAACTCACTGATAATAAATAATACAATAACAGCAGGGGACTCTAACACCCCACTTACAGCAATGGACAGGTCACCTAAGCTGAAAATCAACAAAAAAATAATGGCTTTGAATGACACACTGGACTGGGTGGACTTAACAGATGTATTCAGAACATTTCATTCTGATGCAATAGAATACACATGGTTCTTGAGTGCACATGGAACATTCTCCAGAATAGATCACATACTGGGACACAGATTAGCCCTCAACAAGTACAAAAAGATCAATATCATACCATGCACATTTTCAGATCACCACACTATGAAACTTGAACTCAACCACAAGAAAAATTTGGAAAGACCACACATAATTGGATATTAAGGAACATCCTACTAAAGAATGACTGGGTTAACCAAGAAATTAAAGAGGAAATAAAAAAACTACATGGAAGCAAATGAAAAGATGACAGTCCAAAACATTTGGGATGCAACAAAGAGGTCATAAGCGGGGACTATATAGCAATCCAGGCCTTCCTCAAGAAAGAAGAAAGGTCTCAAATATACAACCTAAACTTACACCTAAACAAATTGGAAAAAGAACAGCAAATAAAGACCCCACACAGCAAAAGGAAAATAATAAATATTAGAACAGAAATCAATGATATCAAAATCAAAACACAGTAGAACAGATCAAAGAAACTAGGAGTTGGTTCCTTGAAAGAATTAACATATTCTCTAAATGATTATGCAGTAAACTAATGATATACACATGCAGTTTTTTTATAAAAAATATTAGTCTGAATCTTCATTTTGCATTTTTAATGATATGTACTGAAAAGGCTATTAGTGGACACTTGGATGGCTCAGTCAGTTAAGCATCAGACTTTGACTAAGGTCATGATCTCATGGTTTGTGGGTTTGGGCTCCAGGTTGGGCTCTGTGCAAACAGTTCAGAGCCTGGAACCTGCCTCAGGTTCTGTGTCTCCCTCTCTCTGCCCACCCCCACACCCGTAGCTTCTCTCTCTCAAAAATAAACATTAAAAATTTTTTATAAAAAGAAAAAGCTATTAGCACTTCCAATAAAAGTTAAGACATAGTCAGCTTTTTCTCTTTTTTCAAAATAGTGATAATCACTAATTAATGTTATTTCAAAATCAGTATAATAAGCCTGTGTCGAAACCTTATGGAAAGGATTGTGGAAAGAAGACGGTAAAAGCAGCATGTACTATAATAACAAATAGAAACCTGTATCTTCTAAGTTACATCAACAGGAAGAGGATCAAGTGACTCTAATATAGTATGTTTACAGTTTGAAGGAAAAAAGCATGGAAACAATGAAAATAACATGTATTAATATAACACTATTGCTTTACCAGAAAAATTCAAATGGCACCAGAGCTCAAAGGAGGTATATTTCTAACCATCCACTGTGGGAGCTCCTAGTCCGTGGGCAAATTTTCTCCGTGGCAACAGAGGGTTCTTCTCCCTTGTGGTTCCAGTGTCTTGAAAGGCCTTGTCCTAATCTTCACCCTGTTGGAAAAAGTGGAAAAGAACATGGAGTGTGCGTACCCACTTCCTAAAAGCCTGAGCCTGAAACAGCACACCATCCGTCCTGTCCTCCTGTACTTCCTCCACCATAACCGTCATCAGGTCACACCTGACGGCAGGGAGACTGGGGTGTACAGATCAGCTGGGCACTCGCCACAACCCACCGCACCTGGTGACTGCTGACTGATGCCAGGTGCACAATCAGATAGGTGAACATAATCAATTCAGACAGGACAATTTGAGTTTTTCTTCATTTGTGGAGGTAAATCAGAATGCCTGCTTAAAATTCTTCATCCGATAAAATAAGAAGCAAATCCTTCTTGTACCTTACAGGAATACACTGAGGATTACATAAGAATGCATGTTGTTTTGTTTTAGTCCACGATCTGCATAGTAAGAGGCCAACACATTTCATACGTGAACATATCTGAGAAAACATGCTTTGAGGTAGGGAAAGGAAATGGAGGTAAAGCAAATAGTGTCTGAGTTTAAGATCTAAAAGCAAAAACAAGTTTGGGATTTTAATATTTATCAGAATTTTTTTAATTTTTAATGTTTTATTTATTTTTGATACAGAGACAGAGCATGAGATGGGGAAGGGCAGAGAAAGAGAGAGACACAGAATCAGAAGCAGGCTCCAGGCTCTGAGCTGTCAGCACAGAGCCTGACGCGGGGCTTGAACCCATGAACATGAGATCATGACCTGAGCTGAAGTCAGAGGCTTAACCAACTGAAACACCCAGGCGCCCCTATCAGAAGTTTTTAGATAATCGTTTTGGTTATGAGCTCTTTTAAGCTCTTCCTGCTCATGCTACTTGAGGGCACTAAAGCTTCTTAGCATTTTAATCAGAGAAAATCTCATTTCAACTTAGTGCAAAAAGTTGTAATTTCTCTAGTTTAGAAGTTATATATGGCTTTAGACCCATGAGTTCATGACCAAAAGGCCTGAATCTCAAAGAGTACTTTTTTCCTTATTTCCAAGTGGGAATGAATTTAGAATGTACCATCCCAACCGTCTATACTGGTCCAATTTATTTTCATGAGAAAGCTGTTTTGGAAAACTATTGGAAAAAGTGCAACTGGATTTATGCAATCCAGTGACTTACTCTCCTTAGTAATATATTTTTATTCCAGAGCAAAATCTTCTTTAAAGGACACTTTTCTGAATAGATTTATTAACTTTTTATGGATTAGAAAAGAATAAACAGAATATTCAGTTGTCACACTGAGAATATGCCACTTGGCCTGTGCCAGTCATTGAGCATCTGAGTAACAGAGGGTACGTGAAACGCCTCCGACCATTGATGCCAATACTCATGATCAGGTTACCTTCATTCTGATTCCGGGTCAGATGCTTTGACCTTTGTACCAGAGATTCTACTAATATTCAATATTAAATTATTAAAATAGTCCCAGCAAAGCCGACACAATAGTGAATACTATAATCACAAGTTAATGAAAAATAAAACTCAAAAGAATGTTTCGACCTAACTAGAAAGTCTAAATTCAAAAAATAGATGGAAGAATTTCAAAATATTTTAAAGTCCTAGTAGAAGAAACCTTTGTTTAGAGAATTTCCAGGGTTTGTTTGTTTTCTCTATTCATCTTGAAATTCTGCCTGAAAGTCAAAGAACATTCTCAAGAGAAAGGAGGAAATATGTACTATTTGAACTAAAATAGCTAGGTCAGAATACATGACTTCTTCTTACTCTGATATGTCACAACATTTCCACACAGACCTCTCCCCCTAAAACATCCAGGAAATGAGAAGATCACAGAGTAAACCGTGATGGCAAAGCTTTACCGAATGAAGACCGGTGAAGATCCACGTGGAAGGAGGCTCGCTCGGCACAAGCATCAGATGCCATGAGCGGCTTCAATTCTTACCTTTTCCACTGGGCTTGTGGTCATCTCGGTATCAGCAAGATTATGTCCAAAGTTATGCTACCCCATGTGACCTCAAAGTAGTCAAATAAACAGAACCTCTGAGGGGTGACATACAGGGCAAAACCAGGAAGCCACTCTAATTTTGATTTCGAAGGCTCTGCCCCCCACCCCGCACCCCTGCCCCACACACACACGTCCAGGACATTACTAGTCTCTGCCAACATTTGCTCACCATGACACTAAAGTGGCCTTCATGGTAACTAAACTCTTCTAGAGCCCCAGGCCAAAATTTTATGGAATTATAACAGTAAATGCAAAAGTAACTCCGACTATAGTTAATAAATGTTACTGTCTACCTTTTCTCAGAAAATCTGTACTATTAAAAATGATTTTAAACTCTGATCTTTAAATCCAATGATTCTTAGAACTTAAATTCTAATTATAAAATCAGATTTCATCACAGTGCTTAAAGACAGATTTGAGGGCACACCCCCACCCCCCCTGGTTGTCTCAAGTCAGATCACATAACCTATTGCCCGGCTATGCACAAAGAATTTCACCTGAAATCAGTGCTTTGCGAATTACTGCAGTGAAGGACCAGGAGTTTCTCCCTCCTGCCAGTCCCCACCAGAGCAGGACTTCTGTCAAATTCTAAGTCATGTACTTGCCTCCTGACACTCTCAGTTGCTGTATTTCCCTCCTCATGAAAGACAAACGATCGAAGGACAGGACACTGCTGCCACACCACGTAAAATTAGCATCATTTTAAAATCTTACAGCTGTATCAGCTTCAAGGCTACTTTATAAGGGAATTAGTAGTACCTGAAGTTTTAATTATTCTTAATTGTATTAATTGTCAGCAGAAAGTAAAAGTAGTGTCTGTGTTATATGAAGTAACAGAGGTTGCAATTCTATAAACAAAAAAGTGGAGTACATGAGCCGGCTGGGAAGAAACTCATTTTAAAAAGTCTTAGATGTCAGTTCTAATCAGAAGTGACCCTCTCATGGCTGTTTCCAGGCAGCTAACTCAATAGCCTGCCGATCCAGGAGATTTTCTTCACCAGATACCGCTGTAGCTTCCAGAGTTCAAAAATCAATATCCATTTTCTAAAGGGCAAGTAGGTTGGGAACGGGAGATATGTATACATTTTGATTCAAATAGCATTAAAGTATAAAGGTTTTTAACTAATTATAATAACTAATATACTTTGAATATTGCATATTTTGCAGGTTTCCTCTATATCCTCTCAGCCTTAACACAACTTTGTAACTACTATTGTTCTTTTACCAATATAGAAACATAAGACTACCAGCAATGGAATTCTATTTCTATTCTAATTCTATTTCTTGAAAAACACATACACACAGAGACCCACACAAACCCTTGGTCCTCACTCCCATGCCTGGGACAGAGACACGCTGCTAAGCCTTTTGTCTCTGCACTGAAAAGCATGCAGTGACTATAGTACCACCACGAAGTACTTGTTTTTCACCTTCTGGCCAAAATCAGAGTCAGGAGAAGAGAAAAAAAATGTTACCAAATAAAGACCAATTTGTACCACCTAATGGGAATTCCTTAACATTTAAGAACAATAAACTCCAGACCCAGATATCACAGAGTAAATATTTCCATTAGCTTTTCTATCCACTATGCCCTGATCCACAATTACATGTCTTCATGTAAAGCTCGGTATTTTGGGGGGTTTTGTAATGGCGTATTTGTTTTCCTTGGGAAAATACGAGGTGCCAGAATCTGTTTCTGAGTAATTACTTAAAAACATCAATATGAAACATTAGCTTTCCATAGTTGTAGACTGGCTGCTATCAATATGAAAGGAGTATATTTATTTCAGTTTAGACTTGCTTAGCTTACATGCATTTGGGCGAAGTGTATCATGCTGTTCTGCTTACGATACAAAGACAATCCACCTGTCCACTAAACATGTTAAATTGGACATTCAAGTTTCCTTATAAAAACCAGAATCCACAATACTGAACTATCAAAATAATACTTTTATAGTAGATCAGTGGTTGCTTGGGAATGGGGGTTGGGGAGTGGTTACAAAGGGATTCAAAAAAATTTTATGGAGAGATGGATATGTTCACTATCCTGATTTTGCTGATTGTGTCATAGTTTCATATAAATATGTATATAGATACACACATGTATCAAAACATCAAATTGTGCACATTAAGTATGTACACTTTAGTGTATATCAGTTATGCCCCAATAAGGCTATGGAAGGAAAGAAGCAAAGAGAAAGAAACAAAGGGAGAGAGAGAAAGACAGACAGACAGAAACTTTTCATAATTTCCTAAAGGGTAATCAGGTCTGAATTAGATCAAGAATGAAAATAATAAAATGCCAAACTGCATGCTCACTGTGGTTTATAACTCAGAGATGACCATTTACATGGTAAAGAAACATGATGGCTAAGTAGTAGAAGTAAACATTTTGCCCTTTCTTAAGTAAACTAGAAGCCCACATTAATGAACCCTACCTTTTATAATGAATTAGAGTGAAACTGATGATTTGTTCAAGTTCTGCTCACCAAGTTCATTAACTTAATGTAATATACAATGAAAATGACCTTACTACCATGATTATAATTAAAATGCAAATGTTCGGGGCACCTGGATGGCTCAGTCAGTTGAGCCTCCGACCGGCTCAGGTCAGATCTCAGGTTCATGGGTTCGAGCCCCACATCGGGCTCTGTGCTGACCGCTAGCTCAGAGCCTGGAGCCTGCTTCTGGTTCTGTATCTCCTTCTCTCTCTGCCACTCCCCCTCGCATGCTCTGTCTCTCTCTGTATCAAAAATAAATAAAACATTAAAAAAATTATTTTAATGCAAATGTTGAGTATATCGATCTCCCACTCAATTCTAACTACCTAAAAGCATGCCTCATGGTACAATTCAGGGTCTTGCAAAATCGTGCAGAATCGCTCTTGCTGCATGACATTGCATGTGCTCTGTTCCTATTCGAAGGCTGCTGTCTGCACTGATCATAAATCATAGGTAAAAACAGACTTACACTTTAGGGTCTTCTGTAGGCTTTGTTGTAATTGTTTTTTTTTTCTTCACTCAAATCTTAATTTCTTCCAAATACTTTCATCTATCTCTTCTGCTGAATAGGACACCAACCGGCAGGAAGACAGGAGGTCGATGGAAAGAAAACTGAATTTTGACAAAAAGAAAATACAAGCATTGTCCAAAGACCAAAGAATAAACTCCCAAACATTTCAAAATGTCTCTGTTTTATTTAATTCTGAACAGGACACCACATCTGTTAAAATACTTCTGTTGTTGTTTTTTAATGCGCACAAAGTGCCTGGTGGATGGAACTGCTTGGCCAAGCCAAGTCCTCTGGCTATAATGTTCTCTTCTCTCCACTCTATGCATGTTGGAACCATTTATTGTCTCCTACTTCAGGCAGATTACAGAGGCAGAACTTTAGTAAAATACACACTGATATGAATCTAAACTGTTGCTAAATTTCCTTGTAAATTTTTTAAAAACACATTTAATCCAAAGGCTACTTATTTGAGTTACTAACATGTGCCGTTTTCTGCCAGCTGGGGTTGTTAAGATGAATTAGAAATAGGCTCTGTCCCCATTTGTCCCTTGGATTTTGAAGTTACATATGCTTCCATATTGCTTGGCAAATAACCACTGCCAGCCATTGTTTCGAGTGCTCCCCAGTCACCTCAGCAGCCAAAGCCCTGAGATGCCTTGGAATTCTACAGGATCCAACAGCTAAAAGACTAGTGGCCAGCACAGATGAGCTCCAAACTTCAGCACTTGGTCAGCATCTGTACCAGTTGTTCAATATTTTTACTATCAACCCTAGTCATGATGTCAATTTAGTTTTAAAAATGTTTTGGGAGCCAAGAGAATAACTCAAACCCTGGTAATTTCAGAAAAAATAAGAAAGCAGTTGAAATGCGAGTTGAGTCTGTAAGTGACCAAAACAAACCTTTCTTCTCCCATCTAGTCTTTTCTCCTTTGATGTTTCTAATTGCTTCGATATGAGGAAATAAAGCTGCTCATTCGTTTCCTTATGTTTGATTGTTTGTAAATATGGTGTGCTAAGTAGGAAGAGCTTCTGATCAAAAGGGAAGGACCTCTCCTCAGGACCGTGTGTGACTTTGGCCAGCAACTACAGTCATACAGGAAACATTTTGTTGATTTCCTGGTCCTCAGGTCTCTTCTGGCTGTTGAGATTAGAGCCAGGAACTTCCACATACGTGAATATTAAATGGCTTTTGAAATCTTTGTAAATAAAATGAGCACTAAAGGCAATTTCACAAAATACAAGCCCTCTGCACTCACGGTATCTAGGATATGCTGCTTTTTTATGCTGCTGTATTTACTACATTTTGGAATGTTAATGAAAAGACGAGATTTTATCCAATATTTTCAAGAACTCCATATCTTAACCAAGATTTTGTTCTTGTTGTTACTTTTCACTTATGCCTTGGGATATGAAAATAACAAAGTAATAATCTCAGGAAAAAAGTGAGGGGACAAAAACCTTAGGTATAGTATTTAAGAGGTTCTGTCAAGTAGAAAAGTCTAGTATAAAAAATAATAAGTAATACTTTAGACAATATTAAAATGAAAAAAATGCAATGATAGTTGCTTTAAATGTCTACAATTATATGGGATTCCTAAGGGCCATCCCCTGCCGCTTTCTGTTCAAGTGAATGGAAAGCACATGGGTAAATTACCACCTGCAGTGCAAGCCAGCGGACATGGTAAGCAGCTGTCACTGCAGCCCTGTAATTAGGCAAGTATCTTTCCACTATTATACAATTAGAAAGACCTCTCTTTCTTCCACTAGGCAATGTTTTTGTTGGTGTCAAGAGCACTAAACCATCTCTACTTGTTCAATCACTTGTTTCTGAACTGACTATAACCAGTACATTACTGGGAATTTTTTTTATTATTATTTTTTGTCCTTCTGAGAAATTCCTGATCTTATTCTACTTAACCTTTATGAAATAAAAAATTGGTCTTTTCCTATCTTCTTTCCAGTGATTGGCTCTGTTGGAGCCTATCAAGGTGGCAGCTGGGGAATCAAACCTTTTGGAAAAAGGAAAATCTTTCAGTATCATAAGTAAATCAGAGGACAGAAGTAAGAACTAAAGCACAGTTATTCAATATTTTTCCATGTCACCTTTATGATCTAAAAAATTAGGGCACCTGGGTGGCCAGTCAGTTAAACATCAGACTCTTGGTTTTGGCTCAGGTCATGATCTCACAGTTTCATGAGTTTGAGCCTCACGTTGGGTTCTGCGCTGACAGTGCGGAGGTTGCTCAGGATTCTTTCTCTCGTCCTATCTCTCTCTGCTCCTCCCTGACTCCCGCTGTCTCTGTCTCTCTCAAATAAATAAATAAACTTTAAAAATATATTTAAAGAATGGGTGGCTCAGTCAGTTGAGCGTCCGACTTCAGCTCAGGTCATGATCTTGCAGTTCGTGAGTTCGAGCCCTGCGTTGGGCTCTGTGCTGACAACTCAGAGCCTGGAGCCTGCTTCAGATTCTGTGTCTCCTTCTCTGTCTGCTCCTCTCCCACTCACACTTGGTCTCTCTCTCTTTAAAATGTAAATAAAAATAAAAAGTAAATAAATAAATAAAAATATATTTATAGGGGCACCTGGGTGTCTCAGTCAGCTAACTATAGGACTTCAGCTCAGGTCATGATCCTGAGGTTCATGAGTTTGAGCCCTGCACAGCTCAGAGCCAGGAGCCTATTTCGAATTCTGTGTCTCCCTCTCTCTCTGCCCCTCCCCTGCTCACACTCTGTCTGCCTGTCTCTCTCAAAAATAGATAAACATTAAAATCTTTAGAATATATATATTTATAATCTAAAGAGTTAGATTTTAAAATTCTAAAGTTTAATAAACCTTTAAAATTTGAATATTTCAAGATTACTGAGGAATGGAGATTTAATTGAAACAGAATACCACCAAAATAATGATTTACCATAAATAAAAACACACTTCATAAAAGTTTGTGAATATCAGACCACACTTGACTAAAAAGAGACACGTTTTCACTTCACTAGAGCTAATCAGCAATAATTGCACACAGTGACTGAACCATGAACTTATGAGCCTCTTTTATAAGAGAAGCAGAATTAGGTGGATGGTTCATCATATAAAGCTGTAGAATTTGCATGTGTATTAATTGCTATTTCTAGTATATAGCCTAAAATACATATTTCATAATTCCTAATCTTACTAATTATACACTAGCAGTTTATTTTTTAATGTTTATTTATTTATTGCACGTGCAAGCAGGAAAGGGGCAGAGAGAGAGAAGAAGAGAGAATCCTCAGCAGGCTCCGTGCTGTCAGAGCAGAGCCTGACACGGGGTCCATCTCATGAACTACAGATCATGACCTGAGCCAAAATCAAGAGTCAATGGCTTAACTGACTGAGCCACCCAGGCACCCCTATAGTAACATTAAAAAAAACACCAAATAGAAGGTCACACAGGAAACTAAGAAGGGGCATCCTAAGTGCCACCAACCAGATTACTGAGGTTTTGAATTTAGGATAACATTAGAAAAGACTGAATCTCACAGCAAGTTCAGTATCACATGCTAATAAAACTTCTATTTACCATGCGACATGATCAGTTCATTAGGCTGTTTTTTGATGTTCCTGACTTTTCCCTATCTCCGTTCCTTGTATTCTTTGAGTCAAATGAGGGCAATGTTCATGGTGAGGTGTCATAGATTTGATGTTCTCCATTCCTGAGGCCACAGTCTACGCCCTAGCCCTTAAGTATCTTCCACCTCTGTACCCCTAAGTAACTTTTGTTTTTAAAGAAGCAAAAATCCAAACAGGCTTGAGCCACAAATGTCTCTACTGCCAAAGTAACTAAAAAGCCTCGAGGTAGGTCTGGTTTTAGGAGTCCATCTCTCTCTGCTTCTTGGCTCTGCACTCCAACGTTGGTTTCATGTCCAACCTGGCAGTTGTGTCAAGATGGGAATATGGCCAGCACCAGTTCTAGGTTTTGAACCAACAGTTCCAAGTTCACTCAGAAAAAGAGAACTATTCGTTCCCAGAAATTTAAATTAAAATCCTGTAAAATCACTCTTAGGTTGAAATTAGGTCACGTAACCATCCCCAGAAAGACAAGACACAATGTCTTCTGACCCGCCAGGGCTAAATGGGTAAGAAAATGTTGCAGAAGACTCTTCTAACCAAAATACCAATAGTAGTATTGGTAAAAAAAAAAAAAAAAAAAAAAAAAATGTTCATTTGTAGTATTGGTAAAGAATACCAATAGTAGTATTGGTAAAAAAATGTTCATTTGGTGACAAGCTCCTTGCGGGGGGCAGGAGGAACCCAAATTTGTTGACTTTGCTGATTTCCATGGTGTAAATACTCTCACAATGGCTAAATTCAAGGTACGAGCATGAAATTTTAAAAAAAATCATAAAGACTTTGTTGAATATGGGTTCTAATGCCTAGAAATATGCAAAAAAAAAAAATATATATATATATATCATAGTGACCTTTACCAGAACAATTAAAAATTAAGTATATACAACAAATTCACAATGATGATTACCTTTATCTGATGAAGGGGACAGAGACTGAGAAAACAAATTAAAAGTTAATGTTAGACTGTTATTCAATGTTTTATTTTCTATAAAGAGATAAGAGAATTTTATCTTGCGTAATTATATATATGTACGTGCATATATATAATTTCAATATGACTTTTAAGAAAACATTGACAACGGTCATACAACTTGGGGTGGAGACAGAAATGATCTCTGAAGTTGTCTCATCTCCAGTTTCCTTCTCTCTGCTTCATGAAACATGAGATGCTTCCCATTGAGAAATATATTTTCTTCCATCGAAAACCTTCAGTTTTGAGTTTAAATATTTAATCTACTAAATCCTGGTTTACTCTATATTCCATCTGAAACCTAAATCCATGTAAAACTTGAAGAGATAAAATACTCAAATGTTATACACTGCAAGAACTCCTTAATTAATTTCATAATACCAATAATTTTGAAAATATTTGTTTTAACAATTTTCACCCTAGCTGTATAAAGATATTAAGATTGCAAACTTTTGTAATGCTAAGAACATAGTTTCGCAAGTAAAGCTTAACTTTTAAAAAATTTGCATTTATAATAATATATAACAAAAATTAATTTAGAAGCACTTGAAAATGCCAACAGTTCTCAATTTGATAAGGAAGCAAGCCAACTTATGTTTTAAAACTATTATATTTGGATTAAATATAAATTGGCTTAGATTTTTATATCAATTTAGAATTGTATCCACTTATTGAAATAGTGATAAATGGGTATAGTATTTTCTCTTATCAATTCGGTCCTCCAAGGAGAGATAATGAGGTTCACATTCATTGCCACTGCTGTCAAAATCAATCAAATATGCTTCTGAATTTACAGAAATATTCTTATTAGGAAGAAAATCCAGCGTTTTTACTATGAAATAAAATACTTATCTTTATAGAAAAAACCAAAACATGACATCATAATGCCCCCTATTGTTTAAAATGGGGTATTAGAAACAGTTCCCAAATTATACCAAATAAATGATAATTTTGGTAACTTGTGGTAACATTCAGAGCAGCTTCAAACTGAACAAATAAAAGAACTCTTAACAGAACTTGTACTCTTGAAAGAACAATTTCAAATAGTTTGAGCCATTAGTTGAATAATCTGCCCACAAAAAGGGAAATTCTAAGAGCTTCAGAAGATACAGATTAAAATCCTTTGTGTGAGAATAACAGTAAACCTATTTTCATGTCTATTTTAATATATGTGAATAATTGTCACTTCATTATAATAATGATCCTAAGAGACATTATACCTAACCCCTACTACTCAAATAAACACATATAAATACATCATATAAAAATAGCCAGAAGTACAGGCAAACCCAGAGGAAAAAGAAAGATGTGATAGATGGACTGGCCACATGATGGCAACATTTCACCATATAAATGCAAATCAGCTGGAATTTGACAATGGAAATCCCCCTGATTTAGAGAGACTGCTTAAAATAGGGAGTAAATCAAGGCTCACTTCCTCTAGGGCACTTTATTACCTTTACCGCACTACTTTACTTCCTCTATCATAAAGGAAATATCATCTAAATTCCTACCCACCATCTCTACTTCAGTGTGGAGATACTAATTTTATTTTGTGGATGAGTCTGTCACTTCCCACATATAATCCAGTTTACATGAAATGAACATTTTATTTCAACCTTTCAAAATATTCTATTAAATTTAAATTTCAATGTGTGAAGGGTTTGTTGATTCTCCCCCCCCCCCCGCCCCCTTGAAACAGTTACCTACTTTAGAAAACTATTTTAGAGCAGTAATCCATTCAAACCTATACCCCTGCTCATCTACTCCCCAAAACCCCTCCCTGATGGGAGAATCCTGCAGAAGCCTTCTGGACTCCACAGCTGTTCCTGGCATCCAAACTGCAAATAGCCTTAGGGTTGGAGGGAATTTGATTATGCTTTAGTGGAAACACCTAGAGTGGGGAAATAAGACATTCCAGTTCTCCTGACAGCTGGGCCCAAAGTGGTTTCTAAGAGAATCTTCAATTGTCTATATTATTGACAATTAAATGATTAGGTCCACAACATTCAAAAGAACCAAGAGGTGGTATTTGATTAAATACTGTGATAAAGATAAAAGCAAACATTCAAAAGAACCAAGAGGTGGTATTTGATTAAATACTGTGATAAAGATAAAAGCAAGTGATATACTTTTCTACTAAGGAGATACTTTCAAGTCACATACTGAAGTTTATATGAAATGGAAGTCAAACAACCATGTTCTGAAATGTCCTAACGTATGTACTAGTTGTTCACACACCGATCTATAAGATGATAATGCATTAACATATAAACAGATCAAAGATACAAAACACTTAGAAATTAACTAACATTCCTATATTCTGTGGTCAGAGAGTAGGGACCTAATCCTCTCAAAAATGGGTACCCTGAGTCATTAGAAAGAGGTAAAAAAAAAAAGCAATGTCTTTTTACAAAATCAACATTTCTATTAGAAGAGCAATTCAACCACCACATTTTAAAAATCGAACAATAGCAACATTCTGACTTTAAAACCATATATGTTTTAGGGGCACCTGGGTGGCTCAGTCAGTCAAGTGTCCAGCTCTTGATCCTGGCTCAGGTCACCATCTCACAGTTCATGAGTTGGAGCTCCGCTTCAGTCTCTGCACTCACAGCAGAGTTTTCTCAGAATTCTCCCTCTCCCTTCCTCCCTCTCCTTGTCTATCTCCCCCTCACTCTCTTTTTTCTCTCAAAAATAAAAAAATAAACATTTTTAAAAACATATACTTTGTCATTCAAATATGAAATGGAAACAATGAATATAAAAAATAAGTATATAATTAAGACTAAATTACAAAGTGCATGACAAGTTAATAATGGTTAGAGGAGGGTAGTGATGCATTTCAAGGAAATCATTAGACATGAAATAGTTATGATTTGCCACATAAAAAGTAACTTAGGCTAGTATGAACATCACAGTCAAATATACATATATAAATATATATTTGTAATATATACACACACACATATATAGTGGAAATTACAGGGTAAAGATAAAAGGAGAAATACTAAGTTATTTATAAAAAATATTTGTGCTCTGCGTCTGATTGTGCTTAAGATTCTAAAATCTGTACTCCCAGAAAAACTGATGGAACAAATATGGTACAATGATTCAAACATAATAGATGACCACTATATATATTTGTGAAATAATAGTATATTTTCTAGCTACTTCTGGTGTTGCAAACTATTCCTAAAAATAAGCTTATTTTGTGAGGAAATTTTGTGTTATTTGTAATTTTCTTTTAATTCATAGGCAACCAAGAATTTTAGGATGCTAGGATAGCATTGCTCCATAGATCAGTGATCTGTGGAAATATCAATAACCTTAATCTATGTGCAGGACAAATAATATGTAAAGAAGTTACGGCTAAGTTTTTGCACTGCTGATCTGTTGTAGGGAGAATCTGGGGAAAGGATCATAAAAATTGTACAGGGAATTTTACTCATTTGGCAACGAGAAGCTCACACATATAAACATTGGTATTTTCATGATTTACTACTATTATACATGTATTTCCAAATAATTATAATTTGTATCTTATTTATATCTTACAAAAATAAAATTCTCACTTGTATCTTAAATGTTATTTCATAAAATTGCTGCGAAATCTCAAAATCCAAAAAGAAACTTTCCTCTATTAACACATGCTTCTAACCACTAGGTGGCTCTATTATTAAAAAATCCCCCTTAATTTTTAAATTATGAATATTCATATTCTTTTCAATAGATAATATGAAAAAGCAGAAAGAAAGGAACAAGCAAACAATATTAGTTAACTGTTCTGTGCCAGCTATTTCATATTAAAGAACCAAACTTTGACCCTAATTACAGATCTAAAAAGTCAGTTTATAATGGCCCCTCCCAAAAAGGATATGTACTGGTCTACATAACAAGCAGTCCGAGGTTGAATAATCTGTCTGTTCTATTGTATCATTAAGGACCAACTATTTTGGTCTCTACATTCTACCATCAATGGCTGCAACCTAAGGTAGCTTCTAACCTTGTGGTTTTAAGATAGTTATCATTCCCAATCAAACCCAAATGTTTTCTTGTCCATGACCAGCTCAAGAGAAGGAACACCCTTGCCCTAACAGCACAACAAAATTCCACTGTATTGACCTCACTGGGCCACTTGGCTTACAGGTCTGTTCCTAATCACTGTCACCAGGGGAATGCAATGCACTGACTGGCTGGCCCTGGGTTCCTGAACACTGACAAGAGCTGCATTTTCATTTCATGGTTTCGTGGACCTCTCAAACCTCTGGTCTTGACTTTAGTCTATTCGATAAACTATCAACTACACTGAGTGTGAGGGATGCACAGATGTTGGGAAGCTGACTGTAATTTCAACTCCTCCGTTAAATAAATATACCATCTAGCTTAAATTACCCACTATCTACCATCTATCAATTCTGAGTCAATATCTTTTCATATATTTTTGTTTAGAAAAGGACTCCCCTTTTTCTTCTTAATAAAAAGTTGCTTTCAACTCCTGAGCATATGCTTTTATAATGTAGAAATAGAAAAAAAAACAAGCAAACATGCACGTGATTTGATGAGTGGATGGGGAAGGAAATATTCAACTTTCAAAGTAGTAAGTATATTTAATTCTACTCTACACATATGTACGTTATTTATTTGTATACAGGTGCTTTTCCAATAATTTAGATGTTATATTAATTACCCTTTCTAGTTTAACTTAATTGTATATCATTCTAGGGGTACCTGGGTGGCTCAGTCGGGTAAGCACCCGGCTCCAGCTCAGGTCATGATCTGGCAGTTCGTGGGTTCAAGCCCCGCGTCGGGTCCTGTGCTGACAGCTAGCTCAGAGTCTGGAGCCTGCTTCAGATTCTGTGTCTCCCTCTCTCTCTGACCCTCCCCTGCATGCGCTGTCTCTCTCTGTCTCTCAAAAATAAATAAAACACACACACACACACACACACACACACAATTTTAATAAATAAATAAACATAACTTAATTGTATACCCTTCTAAATTGTATCAAACAAGGTTAGCTGTTAAGAGGCCATATGAAGATAATAGTCTACTTGGGGTAAAAGTAAATTTTACAGGGCATATATAGGGTTTGAGGTCCAGCTAGTTCAGATATTGGCACATAATGAGCACCAGTCATATTTTATCTCCTTTTCATTCTTCCATTGCATCTACTATTTCTTCATATACTCTCATAAATAGTTCACTAAAATTTCTAACCCAAATATTTACTTATTACACAATCATAATTATACTTAGCAAAGATTCATAGACTAATTTATTTTTCCCAGTTATTTATTTCATTATGTAAATTTAAGAGTAAAATGATGCTAATGTTTAACACTTTACAACAGGAAAAAGAAACTATACAGATTGTTTGAAAAAATGGAAAAATCTATACCACCAGTTAAATTCCTTACTTTTCTTCTCTGTATTATCAAAGAACTCTCCTATTTCCATTTATTTCTTTAAATTTAAAATTTTTTTGATGTTTATTTTTGAGAGAGACAGAGACAGAGTGAGAGTAGGGGAGGTTGCAGAGAGAGAAAGACACAGAATCCGAAGCAGGTTCCAGTCTCTAAGATGTCAGCACAGAGCCTGATGCAGGGCTTGAACTCATGGGCTGGGAGATCATGACCTGAGCTGAAGTTGGACACTCAACCAACTGAGCCATCCAGGCACCACTCCTATTTCCATTTCTTTATCCCCAGTGAGAAACAACTTCAATTTTTTACCTCCTTTTTTTCTTTTTGGTAATTTATTTGTATCTTTATTTTCATGCTTTTACACCTATTTCTTGATTTTTTGTTAACATTGTAAGATTTAATAGATGGAGGCAGAGATGAGAGGAAAGAAAGAGACCAAGTTATGGAGCCAAGAAAGCCTTTATTGGGATCTGCAATTCCGGGGTGAAGTTCTGTGACTCCGGGAGTGGGAAGTCAGGGAAGTCGCACCTGGTACAGGAGGGGCGAGGTATTTTATGGGTGAAAGACTTCCGGTCCGGTCCTGGGAGGGCAGACCACCAAATAAGGGCACTTTAGGGAGGCGGCGGGATGGGATAGGTTGCCTCCTCTGTCAGGGTGATGGGAAGCTGAGGCTTCATGATTGGCTGTTTTCAAACTGGCACGGAACATTCCAGGTCTGCAGGCGAGGGGTGAGGGTCATCGGTGCATGGTGTTTTTCCAACCCACAGCAAAATGGCTGCTCGGTCACCATGCCAAGGTGACTCCCAAGGTGACTCTTAACAAACATTATAGACATTATCTATTTATTTTCCATAATGGTTAAATTCACTCTTGGGCATTCTCCATCTCTTCCTATTCTCTTGGCTCTAGAGTGCATGGGAACTTCACAAGCAATAAGTAAATTCTTCATGTCTTTCTGATAAAACATATTTATCTTTCACTGATACTTCACAAAAAAGAACATATGTCTTTATCACCAAGCAGCATTAAGTATTCTATTAGGTATTTATTCTTAAAAGTACTAAATAGCCCAAAGCTGACAGTCTTGTGTTTTGTCATAATCTGTGGTCTAGTCTACGGTGACCATTGTAGAAATTTGTCCAGAGCCATTTAACCATTCGGCCTATATTACCTATAGCTCTTTCAGTTGAAGCTTTCAGCTGAAGCTCCAAAGCTGACAAGGAAAGAGGATAATTCTACCTGTGTTTAAAAAAGGGATCAGAGGGGCGCCTGGCTGGCTCAGCCGCGTAAGCGTCTGACTTTGGCTCGGGTCATGATCTCACGGTTCATGGGTTCGAGCCCCACGTTGGGCTCTGTGCTGACAGTTCAGAGACTGGAGCCTCTTTCAGATTCTGTGTCTCCCTTTCTCTCTCTGCCCCTCCCTTGCTCATGCTCTGTCTCTCTCTGCCTCTCAATAATAAATAAAAACATTAAAAAAATTAAAAAAAAAATAGGGATCAGAGAAGCTATGCTGAACTTGCTAAGTGATGTCCCCAAAACAGTCAGATGACTTAGCGCATCCCCCATCCGAGCATATATAAGAGGCAGTGAGAACATTCAAGGAGGACCGGGAGAGAATAGATTTTTGGAGAGAATGGCCAGAGGGCCGTTCAATGTCCCAGCCCTATGAGGAGGGAAGAAATGTGTATCCTGCCCACCTCAAAACAAGTGGGAGGAATTCAACCCAAGCACCTGGAGAACTTGATCTGGGGTTCATGTCTTCTAACTTTCAACTGGAGATTAGTGAATGTAAGAAATTAAGCAGTAGTCATCTGGGCATGAATTATGAATGAGCAAGCACCTAAGTGTTCCCATAGGCCACACTCACCCAGGGAGATCCCCAGATGATGGGACATGAATTGATTTCAAAAAAAACCCATAGAAAAGTTTGAACTATTGTAGAATATAGAAGCTAAAGAGAAGTCTAACTCATCAGGAAAGAATGACCTTTCAACTCTCTCTGTGGTTGTGCTACCAACAAATACACAGATTCATTTATTGCATTTTGAGTTTGACTTTTAGGGATTGAACTTTTAAAATTTAAGTTAACTTTATAGTTATTGAAATATATAAGTAGTAGAAAAGTCAGATCTATAGAACAAATTATATTCAGTGAAGTCTAGTTGCCATCTTATACCTTCTGCCCTGATACGTCCTGATTAGATAGGTAGGTTGGTAAGTAGATTTATACATATACATATATTTATGTGATGTACATGTTATATACATAAATAACACATACACATACACATACAGAGAAAAAAAAGAGAGGGACAGAGATACTCAATAGTGTATCCATTATGTGGGTATATCAATTCCTGATTGATAGGTATTTGATTATTTTTGGTCACTGGTTTTTTTTCCATTACAAAGAGTGACTGGGTTTTAGATGGTACTCTAACAAGAAGCAGAAGTTGTGAGGCTTGAGGACCTTTGTAATAATTTTGGACAGTATTCTAAGAGTGCCTGTAAGCCACTGAAAAATTCCAAGCAGAGAACTGGCATGAAATGGGTTTTGTTTTATCTCAGACTGCGTGAATTGAAGAGGGGCCCAGTAAGAACTGCAAAAGCAGTTCTATTAGGAAAATCATTTCTATTTATGAAGTATGGCCTTTGCCTACCCTGAAGCCTACAATTTGAGATAATATCCTAGTGGAGAAGATTGACATAGCAAACTAAATTTTACAAGATACTTTGAAATAGACTTCTAAGAACAAAATTTTGACATTATATTGCCTGGTCCCAAGGCTTATATTTATTTAACATATTTATAGTATATTAAAATATCCCATATAGATTATAAATTAAGAAAAATGCTGAGTACTTTCTATATGTATACGAAAGCCAAGATCTGAAATAGTTTTGTAGTCAATGAACGTCCTGTTTCTTTTTCAGAATCTACAAAGCTGTTTCGAAACCATGTCATTTGCTCTCCCCAATGACACTACACACTAGAACCAATAATGCAATTATAACTGATGAAATTCCACAGTGATACTGCTTGTTTCCTCAGAAGTGCTTCTTTTTAGACTTACCTTTTCATCCTCAGTGTGCAATTGCATGGATTACACTGCAGCATCCAAAGTAAAATTACCGATAAATACAGGTTCTCTGTCTTAGTAAATGCCAGATTTACCATCAATTACCAAATACTGAACTTCATAAAAGCTCTAACATATTGTTTCTAGGGAAAAACTTAGGTTCTTTTCTCTCCCTCTGATTTTTTGTTGTTGTTCAAGGGGCTTAAAGAATAATCTAGAGAGGGTTTTTTATTTCCTCTTTAGTTTGTTTTTGTGTTTACCTGCTTTTGCCTCCTGAAAATGTGTAAATTCACTTTTTCTAACAAATGTAACAGCTATATTTTATTATTCTAGTTTCAAATAATAAATCTTGCTGGGATTCTTGGTACATGAAGTATACCTTTATACTACTACCACTAATAGGTATCTATGGGTATCTATTTTGAGCCCTGATCATATTCTGGGTGCTATGTTAAGTCACTACAAAAAGCTTATTTTTTTCTTTTTGTAAAGAGAGAGTGAGCACAGGAGGGGCAGAGAGAGAAAGGAAGAGAGAGAGAATCCCAAAGAGGCTCTGCACTGTCAGGACAGAGCCCAAGGCAAGGCTCAAACCCACGAACCGTGAGATCATGACCTGAGCCAAAATCAGGAGTAGAATGAGTAGGATGCCCAACCGACTGAGCCACCCAAGCACCCCACAAAAAGCTTTTAATTATCATATTTTATTCTTAAAATAACTGTGATATATCTGTCATTTGTTTCTCATTATAAAACATCTGAGCTCCCTAATGTTAGAGTTCCTATTACATAGTTCAACTAACTGTGTGTGTATTCTTTCAAACCCCTTTTGGAATTATAACTGGGGAAGCCAACAGAAAAATGTTGATACTCGGACTACTGCTATTGCTCTACATATTAACGTGTCCATTGTCTCTGATCCAAGAGTCTCGTGTCTTCTGCCAAAATCTATGAAACTATGGCAAGCTAACTTAGCTTGCAAATAGAGTAAAATCTCAGATTCTTCACAGTTGTTGATAACAATGTGACTCTACCATGTGAAGAGACCCACTTGGAGGCATGTTGACTACGTTGGCCCTTCCATGCTGGAAAGGTCAGCAGTCCATCCCTCTTAAAGAGATAGGTGCCTTTTATGGGTATGGGTTTGCCATTTTTTTAATTTATTTTTTTTAATGTTGATTTTTTGAGAGAGAGAGAGTACAAGCGAGGGAGGAGTGTAGAGAGAAGGAGACACAGAATCCGAATCAGGCTCCAGGTCTGAGCTGTCAGAGAGAGCCCAATGCAGGGCTTGAACTGGTGAACTGTGAGATCATGTCCTGAGCTGAAGTAGGATGCTCAACTGACCGAGCCACCCAGGAGCCTCAGGTTGGCCATCCTTAACTGAAAGGTTTCAGTTAGCACCACTATCTTGAGATATATGGATTTCAAATGACATGACATCAGACCAAGGGACCTACTTTGGAGTAAAGAAGTACGGGAGTGAACTCATTACCACAGAATCCAATAATTGTATCACATACAAAACCAACTAGAAGCAGCCAACCTCATAGAATGCTGGAACAGGTTTAAAGGTCTAATTTCAGTACCAGTTCAAAGGCAATTCTCTGAAATAATGGAATACCATGCTTTTGTATGTATTTATTATATGCAATAAATTAGAGATCTCAACATGGCATTGTGTTTCCAATGATAAAAATGAACTCAAGAACCAAAACGTAAAAGCAAGAGTAACACTCTAGACCATTACTTCCAGTGATCCAATGGGAATTTTGTGCTTTCCATTCCCATTCCCACAGCTGAGCTATGCAGAAGTGGAAGTCTTGAAACTCAAATCTAATATACTCTTACCAAGGGAATTGGCAAGAATACCATTATATCATACACTGCAACTGTCACCAAGGCACCTTGTCCACCAGGACCCCTTATGAGTAGATGACCAGCAGACAAGAATGGAAGCTACCATACTAACAGGGGTCAGCAGCTCTTAGTGGCAGGAAAAGGTAGGACTGCTTTTACACAATGAGGGAGGGAAGAACACATGGAACCCATGTTTTCCAGTTGGACACTTCCTGGTACTCCCTTGGCCCATTGGCCAGATATCTGCAGCAACTCAGTCCTAAGGAAGGTATGGTCACTAAGCATTCAGACCCTCTGGAATGAAGGTTTGGATCACACCACGAGATAAGTTATCAAAACATGCCAAGGCAATAGGGGAGGGCAGAGAGATTTAGAATGGATTGTGTAGGAGGAAAGGGGTGAGTGAGTTCCGGATGCAGTCTGAGATCGACTGCAGTGTCTGGGACTGCAGGTCATCATAAAAATTTTTCTCTTTTTCCAATTTCCCCTCGAGAAGACCCACACGAACCATGGGGGAGATGCTCCCCCAAATAAGTATTAAGAAAGAAATCTGTGTGAAACAAGTGGTGGAGTAGGGTGGGATGCTTCCAGCCCAAGATGGAACACAGAAGGGACTCCATGATTTTGGCTCAAGGAGTCCTGATTGGCTAACTGAAACTCTCTTCAGACTGCAGTGCAAAACTCCCCTTCCTTCCTTTCCTCCCTAAAGAAGTCAAAACTGCATTTGAATCTGAAGGCTCTCCCCACCTTCTCCAGCCCCTTCCTATATGTGCCTCTCAGATTTCTCTCCACTACATTTCTTGCACATCTAATCCCACACCTTGAAGTCCGCCTTTTAAAGGGCCCAAACTAACACAGTGAGTTCATAAGTACTTAAAGAATAAAAGACTTCATATTACGTAAGGCACTACCAGTAGTATCAACAGTGATCCCCACTGGCTTTCATGGATGTGATCCCCATTAATTCTGTGAAGGTATGTCAAAAATAGAAGGTGACTGTTGTGACTTGCTCTACCACATGGCAATTATATGTGTGGCAGTAATATCATATTGTGACTTTCATGAGCTTAGAGCCAAGATTAAAACTTTTCTGATCAAGAACCACCTTCAACCACTACCTTTTTAAAATAAATATTTATTTTTGAGGGAGCATGAGTGGGGGGGGGCAGAGAGAGACAAGGACAAAAGATCTGAAGCCAGCTCCTCACTGACATCAGAGAGCCTGATGCAGGGCTTGAACTCACAAACAGTGAGCTCATAACCTGCGCCAAAGTCTGATGCCGAGCTGACTAAACTACCCAGGTGCCCCTCAACCACTACTTGGGAATACTGAATGGAGTTGGATATAACTTTTGCTACAGTCTTGATACTATTTCTTCATTAATTTGACCTAAAATTACACGGCAAAATTATAAGTACTAGTAAGAGTACTTATATGCAAAACTTATACTGCGGGAAAGTCATTTTGATGACAACAAATACTGTTCAAATCATAAGAAATGTCAAGCGGCTTTACATGCTTCTTAGGTTGCCAGAAGTTAAAAGATTAAAAACAAATAACTTCAGTACCACAGTTTTGCAGGAGATAAATATTTCAAGCTCAAACTAAGTTCCAATTGTCCCAAGTTCAAAGGAAATTTATATATCTCAAAGTTCATTTAACTGTGTAAGTGAGAGCTTTCCCCCAGCCTTCAACTGGAAGCAAATAGTCTGAAATGCAATGATGTGCTAAGAGGCAATATGTAGAGAAGAATCTAACAGGATTCTCTAAGTGCCTTCCATATGCTCATGCATTAATATCAGTATCTGGAAGACCTATCTCTGTGAAAAGACATTTTCAAAGATGAAGTACATAAAATTTCATTATGGATCAGGATTGACAGATAAACACTTGTAATTAATTTTTATGATAGGAAACACTAATTAGAATCCCAATTAGGTGAAATATTATTTCTAAAGAAATTCTGTTCTTGTGCTATCAAAAATTGTCTTCAATTATTATGTTTGGAATGCCATCAAAAAGATTTGTGTAATTCTATTTTCTCACTTGCTATATACCAACTTTCATAATATTCTCAATTTTGCTTCTTGGCCCACAAAGCCTAAAATATTTATTATCTGACTCTTTATGGCTTACGTTTTAAGTATGAAAAATTGAAAACAGCAACTGTATACAAAATATTGGGGTTTTTTTCTTGTATTTTGATATCAATTGAATATACTCCATTTTTCCAGGGTTCTGTTTGAGAACACTTCACGATGCCTTTAAGTACAAGTCTATTTGCAACAAAATGGATATGGAGGTGAAAAAGTTCTATGAGGAATTTCACAAGGATCCCTTTTAAGGATTTACAATCCAGTTCCCATAATTTTATACCACTGAAGCCATCATTTGTGGCTTGACATAAGACAAAGTTATCTTTGTTCAACATGCTCCATTATAGTAGTAATCTTAATATGGTGTCAGATGCACTATAAATCTGATGTTAAGTTAATTTTGCCTAAAATGTTTTAGCTGTATTTAAAATATAAGGATATACCAATAATAGCAATCTAGGGTAAAATACATGATTATACAGGGGCTATATGTTTGGGCAGAACAAATAACAGGGAGTTATTCACAAATTCTATGTGCCTTGCTTCCTGGTTGCATTCTGGCATACCCAGATACTTCCATTAGTTAACAGGGAAAATCACTGGGAGTGAGATAAATATGAAGTTTACACTTAACAGAAAGTTTAATGATATAACATACTAAATGAGTTTGTGCTCACATTAATAATCTTTAAAAGATATGATGTTAGAACTATGGTACCACTAATAATGAGGCTTGTAAGAAATACGGACACCCAAAATGAAGCTTTAAACTAGAAAAAATAAGGATTAGTTATATTATTCTGCTGGATGGAATTTCAAGACTGTTATTAAAAGTATAAAACAAATTAGATCGAGATGGTTAATGCTCTTTTGTTTATTTTAGAAGAAAAATGCTTTCCTAGAATTAAATTCACCTCAAACTTATTCCCTTAGCATGCTAATTAATAGAACAGGATCATGGTTTTGTTAATTAAAATAAGATACCTCAGGGAATCGAAATTAATTTTGACGTCCTAATAGATACCCTTATCTCAATAAATCTCCCAGATGTTTTGTTAACATTATATAAAAGTGGATAAAGGCATTTTTAGGCTGACTTTGGCAAAAGTGAGAGGGAATTATCCATTTTAGGCTAATCACAAAGCATGAGGTAGATTAATGTAGTTTTTCATTAAGACTAATCTCCATGGGTAGAAATTTCAGAATAAGCTTTCAAACACTATATATCTAAGTCATTTGTTCAAATGTGATCCAGTTTAATAGTTACTGAAAGCTATAACCATCTGGCAGATGTTTTCTGGCCTATGTGAAATGAGTTGAGGGGCTCATTTCTGTTTCTATTGAACACATGTCCAGGTCACCAGAAATACCACCACGATTTGCACCCTAATTAGCAATCTCAAGCATGTTGTGGGCTACGTGGTAATGGAACATGGGCTACTCTCCAATTTTGGAAATGAATCTATTCAGATACAAATAGAAATGCCCTTGGAAGGTCAGCATCAAGAGAACTTGCATTTCTGTGTAGTGTAAATTTCAAAAATAAAAAGATATTCTTTTTTTTGGCTTAAGATATTCATTTGACAATTTCTCTGAAAAGTTCTTCTTTCTCACTAATAATTTCCAGATATAATATAGAACAAAGAGTATGTCATTGTAGTTCTTAACAATTGGGAAAAACAGACCTCTCTGAGAATCTGATACAAGCTACAGAGCCAACCCCACTTAATTAAATTATGTGCACATACCAACATTTCTTTACAACGTCAAAGACTTTACAGAATACCATTGGCCTAATACAAGTAAAAGATCTTAGAAAGTATGATCAAAATTTGTCACTGTAATACAAAGGCTAATATCAATAAACAAGTTTTGTTTTCATTACAAAAACAGGCCCAATAAAAATACATGGTAAGAATTTTTTTGAAGTGTCAAGAAAATTGTGACTTCTTTCATAACCTAGCTGGAATGGTATAAAAACTAAATTCTAGATGCTCACTTAAGTTGGTAGTTCTTGAAGATCTGAGGCTATATTTCTATAAATACATTTCTTTGGTCCCAGAGGCCATACATTCGTTAAAAGTCACCTGAATTTTACATGAGGCTTTCTATTTTGTTCATAAGCATCAAATGCATACTTTGGAAATGAGAAAATGAGTAAAGGATACCTCCTTCAAAATGGCCCCGAGAAGCCCTGAAGAGGGCATTCTCCCGCACAGGTCACCAGTTGCAGCTTACGTTCACCAGCAGCAAGAAGGAAGATCATTCTTTTTTATTTTTTTTAATTTTTTTAATGTCTTTTATTTATTTTTGAGGGACAGAGAGAGACAGCACGAGCAGGAGAGGGCCAGAGAGAGGGAGACACAGAACCGGAAGCAGGCTCCCAGGCTCTGAGCTAGCTGTCAGCACAGAGCCCGACGTGGGGCTCGAACCCACGACCGTGAGATCGTGATCTGAGCCGGCCGCTCAACCGACTGAGCCACCCAGGCGCCCCAAGATAACTCTGATCTTCACAAGGAAGGACAGTTTCCACACAGTAACTTTATCTTATACTTTTAAGAAAAAGAAGAAAGATCTCTCCCGGTCCCAGCAACAAGGCATTCAACAACACATGAGCCACTGCTCGCAGGGAGAAAGGTCCACAACCTCAAACTCTTGTTCTTCTCCAGGGAATTTTCATTTGAAACAGCTCTCACCACTTCCTCCTAAAACCTAATAAATACTGTCCTTCCCTTTGTTTCTTTGAACTTGACTATGGTTTGTTATAGCTTGCTTGTCTCAAATTGCAATTCTTCTGCTGTTCCTAACTAAACTCCTCTTATTAGTAAAATAACTATTTAAATTGTAAGGTTGACAAGAGAATAAAAAGAATGTTCTTGGCCTGATAGAAAATGAATTACACAAGTACAGAACTTAAACTCTGGAAAGCAAATAAGAATTTTCTTTTTACACCAAAATTATATACTTAGGTGGGTATATGGCACTTTGGAAAATTCATTCATGTAAGTCAACAAATCCATATTAAGTTAGAAAGTGACACGAACAGGATAGAAGGAGTTCCTGTTCTTTTGACTCTATAAGCCAGGATGAGAAAGGACAAGATGACACAGTAGCCCTTAAGAGGGAAACCTAGGAGAAAGCTCAAAGTCTCTGACCTAAGCTCCTAGGGTACCATGTGTATATTTCACTTGATTCTAAGTTTTAATGGCCAGCATGAAGACTGGCCAATAGAAATGCACATAGTAGAGATTTCGTGTTGAAAATCTGATATATCATTGAAGTGGTGATGATGGTGTGTGTGTACAATTTATGGAACATCAGAGCTTTTTGAGGAATCAATATGTTTTTATAAAATTTGTTATACAAATCTAAAGACAAGAAGAGAGGTATAAACTAATATGGATTTAATAGAGACTAGAAAACCAACACATGAATAAGATTGTTCAGGGAGAGAGTATAGGGTGGGGGTGGAAAGAGAAGACCAAGGATGGGGCATAGGTAACACTAAGATTAAAAGTTAGATAAAATAGACAACTTGTGGAAATGTAAAAGCAAAACCAGGAGGAAAGAAAGTCACGTCAAAGAAGGAAAGCGTTTTGAAACAAGGGCATTATCATCCCAGTCAAGTGCCAAGAGAGGTCAAATGAGTAAAAATTACAAGGCCGTGTGTTACCTTGGAAACAGATATTGCAGAGAAGTGATAGACCTTTGAATTAGGAAGCAGAAGCCAGATTGCCCTTGTCTAAGTAGAGAATGGTGGTCGTGGGAGGGGAAGGTAGTGGAGAAAGCAAATATTTCAGGAAGCTTCTGTTCAAATAAAGGAGACGGTCTCCGGGTGTAACTGACCTGGACACAACTTGAAGAAATACTGCTTCAGATTTTCTTTCATATGATATTTATGTTCCTGCACAAAGCATTTCACATGAATTTAAGAACTTTTTGTCAGTAAGGGGAGGTCAATTAAACATTACAATAAATTACTAGAAATGGTTTGTGGAGTCACCATTCCTCTAGGTTCATCTGTCCAAATTATTTGTAAAATGTGCCTGAGGGTAAGGAGATGAAGCAGTTAAACCCTGGAGACCCCTTACAACTTTGAACATTACCGTTTCTTTTCTTTTTTTTTTTTACTTTCATTAGCCTTTGGAAGAGCAACTTAGGAAAGCCAATGTAATATTTCTCAGATTCTTCCTGGTTATAAAGAATATAAAGTATGAAGGGAAAAATAAACACAAATGGTATATAAGCTCTCACCTCAATTTCCTTATCTACAAATACTTACAGTTAAATTCTACTACAATTTCCACATTCCTTCCTTACCATTATTTGTTTGCTTCAACATAAATAATTGGTTTCATTCCTGAGTTCTCTTGTATGCTAATGCATGCAAATATAAATGAATTAAATCAGCCGAAGAATAAATTAGATGAAAACTTGTGCAATTCCCCTCCTTTTTTTAAACATAACAATTTTTAAAACTGAAAACTCTCAAATGAAGCTTTCCCCCCTTTGTTGAAACTAGTAGACGGTCTCCTTTCCTTTCCTCTGGCACCTAACAAAAGGAACATGGTAGGCTTCTGTGAGAGCCCGTAGGGTCCCCTACTTTGATAAACCCATTTTATTTATAAACAAGAATAAAATTTGAAAATCCTGCTGTTTGACACAAGCTAGATGAACCTTGAGGCCATTACACTAAGTGAAATAAATCTGCGGAAGAAAAATACTGCATGATATCACTTATATATGAAACCTAAAAAAGTTGAACTCACAAAAACAGAAAGTGGAAGGATAGTTACCAAAGGCTAGGGAATGAGAGAATTGGGCAGATACTGATTAAGGTACAAATGTGAACTGATAGATAACTAAGTCCCAGAGAGCTAGTGTACAGCGTGGTGAACACAAGTCAACAACACTGTATTATCATCTTTAGAGTTGCTATGAGATTAGATCGTAATGGTCCCCACATCGAAAAAAGATATGATTGTGTGATGTAGTAAAGATGTTACTTTAAGCTATGGTGGTAATCATACTGTAATCTGGAATTGTACTAAATCAACACTTTTTATATTTTCAGCGTATACGATGTTACATGTCAATTATATTTCAATTAAAAACACATGTAATAAAGATGATCATCTGAGAAAAATCTGTTTCAATTTATTTTTCCCTCCTCTTTCAAGATGTCTTGGTGGCAGGGTCACTTAAGTCTGTTTTTGTAACGGAATAGGCAGGATTCACACCTCCATGTGCCTGGGCAAAATTACAGATTCCGTTTAGACTCAGCACAGCCATCAAAACGCAGAACTCTTACAATGAAGGGGCAGATTATACTTGCTTATTAATTCAATAAGTTCCTTAAAACTGTTCTCTTGATAAATGTAAGAAAGCAATCAAAAAGAGAGCCTCAAAAGAATAGTCAAATGCCAAGTTTTAAGAAGAAGAGTGAAAAGAATCTTTGCCCTGGGAGGTCACATTCTACTCAGGGTGTCTCACTTTCTTTTTCTGAAAGAACTGCTTGTGTCTGATCACATGTTTGTTTAACGAAGTGTCTGGCTGAAAATGAGTTA
Organism: Suricata suricatta; assembly: GCF_006229205.1. Lineage (NCBI taxonomy): Eukaryota > Metazoa > Chordata > Mammalia > Carnivora > Herpestidae > Suricata > Suricata suricatta. Next base: position 115,038,865 of record NC_043704.1, read on the forward strand.
ATGAACCTTTGTGGAGCAAAATAAGCAATACTAGTTTTTATGTGAATAGCAAGCTGATTATTGCTTCATTTCGACTTAACTGTAATATAGTCTGAAAGCTTTATGCCACTATCATATTAGGGGTGATTTTGAGAGAATATTAAGAAGCTGATCATGCAGTTTTTAGAATTTCTAGACCAGTTTTTTTAAAGGAACCTTTGAAAGCAGTTCAAATCAAATTTCTGTTTGAAAGAAAAGGAGATTAAAGTCTCCCAACCCAAAGTCACTCAGACCCTCAAATCCTGCTCTGCCCCTCACACCTCAGAAGCCACAGAGGACTGTTCCTGGAACATAAGGAGTTTCTGAGACACATTTCGAAATTCACTGATCGAGTCTATTACATCCGCACATTCCCTTCTACTTCTAACTTTGGTTATTTTATGCTCATAATAGTCCTCAACTGAATCGCAATCAAAGAACATGACTGGAACCAAATTTCATAGAAAACATTGACAAGAATTGTAAAATAAAGAAAAAATTTAGGACACCTGAGTGGTTCAGTCTGTTAAGCATTTAACTTCAGCTCAGGTCATGATCTAGCAGTTTGTGAGTTCAAGCCCACGTGTGCCTCTGTGCTGACAGCTCAGAGCCAAGAGCCTGCTTTGGACTCTTCAATTGTCTTATTAATTTGTTGTGATTAACCTACATTAAATATGTATTTGATATATTTATATTAAAATATATTATATATCATACATGTTTAATATATATTCCTATTAAAATATATCTTATATATTTAATATACATCTTATATAATGTTATATATATTACAAATATATATATTTAATTCCTTCCTATAGCATTTGACATAAAAGATGTTAAGGGCATGTGAATTTCATTCCTTCCCTTTTTCTCCCTTCAAGTACTCCCTTCTAGTGAAACAGGACTCTAGTGATGCCCTAAATATTTCCTTTTAATTTATTTATTTCTTTAAATATTTATTTATTAGAGGGGGGTAGGGTTAGAGAGAGGGGAGGGAGAGAATTCCAAGCAGGTTCGGAGCTGTCAGCACAGAGCCTGATGCAGGGCTCAAACTCAAGAACCATGAGATCATGGCCTGAGCTGAAATCAAGAGTTGGGCACATAACCTACTGAGCCACCCAAGCACCCTGCCAAAAATTTTTTTAAGAAAAAATCTCTAAAGTCATTGTTTCTACAGTAAGATTCATTCACTTTTTTGTGTTTCCACAACCAAGGGTATGACTATTCTAAATAAGGTCTGTAGAAAATGGTATTTAACAGAATTCTCTGATGGTGGGGCTTGGGGACTGGCAGCATGTTGATGAGAGATCTCCCACTTTCTGACTCCATCTATATGACCCTAGTGATGCAATAAAATTCAAATTCATAGCTATTATTGATTATTGTGACATTATAAATGAGAGACACCATGCATGGAGTCCGATCAAGTTCCTCATTCTAAAGTTTTACCCAAACATAGGGCAGCAGCCCATGGCTTTGCAGGAGGTACAGTGCACAATGCGTCATATCTAAGAGGAAGCTACTCCTATTATGGACATGGCAGACTGTATGTTGATGACAGCAGTTGTTCTGTCAGATAAGAATAAAACCCCAGTTCTAACAGAATCACAAAAGGTCTCAGGATGGGAGTTTCATGACAGATATCTTCCTTTTGCTCCTAAACATCCATTCTCTGCCCATCTCCCCTTATCCTTACTCTCTTTTCTGCCCAGAGAAACAGACTTAATTGTTCTACAAAAGAGGATTTTCATGTCCTCTGGCTTCTTGTTGGAGTTTAACCAATGAAGAGCCAGGAGATGAGAAGGTCAAGGGAGGGTGAGGTCAGAATAGCTATCTCTCTGTCTTGTCCCTTTTCTGGCAGCCAGCTTCATGTGATTCTGTCTTCTGGGTTCCTATGGTAAGTCACACGCTTGTCCTTTTGGGGCTGACTAGTAGATTGAGGGGTATTCGTCTTGGGCCCCCACCCCCACAAATTTAGAAACAATGTCTTTGTAAGGGTGCCTGAGTGGCTCAGTCAGTTAAGCCTCTGACTTCAGCTCAGGTCATGATCTCAAGGTTCCTAAGTTCAAGCCCCACATCAGGATCACTTCCGGTCCTCTCTCTGCTCTCCCCAGCTTGCACACACACTCTCTCTCTCTCTTAAAAATAAATAAACAGCAAAAAAAAATAGAACAAGATCACTAATCTTATTTGCAAAGACATTGTTTCTTTTTTTAATGTTTAATGTTCATTTATTTTTTTAGAGAGAGAATGAGCAAGGGAGAGGCAAAGAAAGAGGAAGAGAGAAAATCCCCAGTAGGCTCTGTGCCATCAACATGGAGTCCAATGTGGAGCTCAAACTCATAAACTGTGAGATCATGACCAGAACTGAAATCAAGAGTCAGGCACTTAACCGACTGAGCCACGCAGTCACCCCCATCTTGTTCTATTTTGAAGGTGCCATCTGTTTCCTATTGGTACTCAGACTACTGTCCACCCTCAACCATACATGGGCAGTGTATGTGCTAGCCCTTCTGATGTGTTCATGCTCCAAATCCAAGGCCTTAGTTCTACTGATTACATAACTCTATACTCTCTCCCTACTAGAAATAGAGGACACAAGGGACAGTCTGGAATTTATGGGATATAGGACCCTCCTAAAAAAATTAGAACATACGCTTATGATTGTATTCAGAGAGAAGTAAAAATTCTTAGACATTCCTTTTTACTGTAAAAACACCACTCTAAACTACAGAACAACAAAAATCGTGATTTGATGTTTATTAAAAGTGCTTAGCATTTATGTTGGGAATGCAAAGTGATGCAGCCACTCTGGAGAACATTAATCGGAGTACCTCAAAAAATTAAAAATATCCTGTGACCCAGCAATTGCACTACTAGATATTTATCCAACAAATTAAAAAATGCTGCTTCGGAGGGGCACATGTACCTCAGTGTTTATAGCAGCACTATCAACAATAGCCAAATTATGGGAAGAGCCCAAATGTCCATCAACTGATGAATGGATAAAGACGATGTGGTTTACATATACAATGGAATACTACAAAACAATGAAATTTTGTCATCTGCAACAAAGTGGATGGAACTAGAGCATATTACGCTAAGCAAAATAAGTCAGTCAGAGAAAGACAAATATCATAAAATATCACTGATTTGTGGAATTTAAAAAAGAAAACAGATGAACACAGGGGACGGGAAGAAAAAGTAAGATAAAACCTGAGAGGGAGACAAACCATAACAGACTCTAAAATGCAGAGAACGAACTGAGGGTTGCTACAGCAGAGGTGGCTAGGGGGTGGGCTAAATGGGTGATGGGCATTAAGGAGGACCCTTGTTGGAATGAGCGCTGGGTGGTGTATGTAAGTAATGAACACTGGGTTCTACTCCTGAAAACAGTACTATGCTGTATGTTAACTAACTTGAATTTAAATACGTTTAAAAATTTTTAAATTATATTTAAATGGATTTTAAGATTTTTTTTTTAATTTTAAAATTTGTTTATTTTTGAGATAGAAAAAGAGAGAAAGAGAATGAGAGTGAGCAAGGGAGGGACAGAGAGAGACAGAGACACAGAATCCACAGCAGCCTTCAGGCTCTGAGCTGTTGGCACAGAGCCTAATGTGGGGTTCAAACTCACAAACCATGAGATCAGGATGTTTACCTGACTGAGCCACCCAGGGCCTTTTTTAAGATTTAATATTAAGTGAAAAATTTAAATCTATGTGCTAGTTATGATTACCACTATGTGAAAATGTGTGTATATAGATTAGAAAGATACAAGCAAATGAAGAGCTTTTACAATATAAAAAAAAGTGCTTAATGTTTAAAACATAAACATCAAACCATATAACTTTAAAATAATGAGTCTTTACATCCTAATTTCCAATCCTGATCCCCTCTTCTTTTTAAAAATTTACTTTTTTCCCTCTTTGGGTGCATATCAGAAGATATTCTAAAACTATTCTAAAATATTATAAATATTTGAGGATATTTACATAATTATTCTGAAATAAGATTATGCCTTAATTCCTGATTTACCAATTTAAACAGTAGCAACTGACTCCCAAGAATATCAAATTAGCTCTTTAATAAAATCAATATTCTCTTTTACACACATTATATACATAAAGATACAATTGCTTTTATGTTCCCCAGGTATCTATAATTTACCTTCTGCTTTTTATCCACAACTGTCTTCTGTGCTTATCCATAGGATGATTATACAAATTAAAGACCAAAACTAGCATATATAATATCATGGCATATAATGATGCAGAACCACGTTGTGGCGTGGAGAAGTCACCTGAAGCTACTAAATATGTGCCACTATTCTCAGCATCAAGGTCAAATTAATTCCCTTTTCAGACACTCAGTCAATTGCTCAAAATATTGCCACTTGAGTGTGCTTGTTCCTCCATCATGAATCATAAATTCAGTTACATATAATTTAAAATGAGAAAGTAAATTTAAAATAAGCTATAAATTATACACTAATACAGCATTATTTATGTTAAATTACCAATGAATTTATTAATCTCAGGAAAAGCTGATAATGAAAGAAATCATGGCTTCAGATGGGTTACCATGGTAACGGTTTGGTTTGGTTTCCATGGTTACAAAGAGTACAACTGAGAGGCTCAAAGAATCACAATTTCCTTTGATTGGTAGATTCTCAAAAATGATGATTTGGAAAGTGACAGGGGATTAAAAAAGGAAAAGATTTCCCTCATGAGGAACAAGACATTAAGCGTAATAATAGCACACTGATGGTCAGACACAAGACAAGCCTTTGAAATTTAATGAAACATCCCTTTGCTCCTTCATAAAAAAAAAAAAAAAAATGGACAGAACATCTCAATTTATAACAGCATGACACTGTAAATCAAAATCCTTTCTCCTGATTAACAAGCCAAAATATGTTAAATTGTTTATAAAGAACTTTTAAAATTAGCATAAAAAATTCCTAGCTGACTCAAATTGTGAATGACCCAAAAGACTAAAATCAGTATTTTTGACATCTCTGTGTTGTTTTGTGAGATTTAGCCAGAAAAAAATTTATAATAGAAATATATTTATAAGGGCATTAAGAGATCTGGAGTCAGAGAATATCTCTGTAACTAGGTGCAGGGACTTATATATCATTTTATTTTCAACTTGCTTTTCTTCCTGCCAAGCAACAATCATTACTTACTATCAAAAATTGCACAGATACTGAAAAACTATCTAAATTACTGGTTAAGAAACCATGATCTTAAGTGGTGTCTGGGTGGTTCAGTCAGTTAAGTGTCCAACTTCAGCTCAGGTCATGATCTTGTGGTCAGTGAGTTTGAGCCTTGCATTGGGCTCTGTGCTGACAATTCATAGCCTGGAGCCTGCTTCAGATTCTGTGTCTCCCTCTTTCTCTGCCCCTCTGACACTCACACTCTGTCTTTCTCTGTCTCAAAAATAAATAAACATTAAAAACATAAACATAAAAAAAAGAAACCATGATTTTAAGATCTCTTTCTGTGCCTTGAATCCAATTATTTTAAAATATTTTCTCTCAATTTGAAGGGCAAATTGAAGAGATGCATTTGCAGGCAGGAAAAATGCAAACAAAAAGTCTAGATACTTAGCTCCTCTTTCTCAGAAGAAATAGGAAAAATGTCTAAGAGTTTTCATGTAGATTCTCCCAGCAGGAAGGATGTTTAAAGGAAAAATTAAATAAATTCTCTTTCCCAGAGTGGTGTCCAGCAGGGAGGCAAAGCAGTCAGAGTCAAAAAACTAGAAAGCAAGGCAGATGGTCTGGGAGAGGGGAGAGAAGCCTAGTGAAATGCGTGCACCACAGGCCACGGGTCTAGACACTAACAGCAGTCTCTTCTTTGCCTTGACCATGCAGTGCCCCAGTTCCTCAAACTCTAATGCCCACGGACAGTAGACTAATCATTCTGGAAATTTTGTGAGCAAAAGCAAGTTCCCAACTGTGTTTCTGTCCACTGCTTGGGGGCGGGGGTGGGAGAGATGCAGTGGCTGCTGGAGGAAGCGACAAGAGAACTAACCTGCCTCATCATCCGGAAAGCACAGGAGGGCTGTGGGGATGCACGGGTATCTACTGCAGAACAAAGAGAGAACACACAGCAACGCAGTACCTTGATGACACAAAAACGGAAAAAGGAGCACAGACACCAAATCTTCTAAATGAGTTATCACTGAGTCTAGGTTGAAATCCCCTCCTGACCTTCATGGTCATATATTACATAAAAGCAATAGATTACAAAATACTAAGATATTAAACTGAAGCTCTGTGAATTTCATATCAGATTGGAAAGGAAAATCATGGAGGATTTATCTACACTACATCAAAGGAATTAGAAGGCCTTGACAGAGATGAATGAGAGAATCATGTTAGCACTGTAAAAATGCTCCTGAAAGAGAAAAAAATGAATAAAGGGAAAAGAGAAAAAGAGAGATAAAAGAAAAGAACAAAAAGAAGACACTGGCAGAAAGAGAGATAAGAAGAAATCACGGCATAAGGGAAATGAAATAAAAAATGAACTCTTAAAGGGAATCCTGGGTGGCTCAGTCACTTAAGTGTCTGACTTCAGCTCAGGTCATAATCTCACAGCTCGTGAGTTCAAGTCCCATGTCTTTGGATTCTGTGTCTCCCTCTCTCTTTGCCCCTGCCCTGCTCACACTCTATCTCTGTCTCTCTCACTTTCAAAAATAAATAAACATTTTTAAAGTTACCTATAAAACATAAAAAAGTTACCTACGAAAATAAAGAAAAATCTCCAACCACTTCTCACCAAAGAGGAATTTAAAGAAAACACAGATCCAACATATGGACATACTAAGTTTACAATGTTAAAACAGCTTAATCAAATGAAAACACAGAGATAAGGACCAAATTGTGGGAGTAGAAACAGAATAACAGAAGTAAAAAGTAATGTGAACTAACAGGCAACTCAGGTAATAACTAGATTAAAAGAAGTAACATAGCAAAATGGATATGAAGAAAGATAACAGAGTCTTGAAGTAATAGTGTAAATGCAGAGAAAAAGAACATAAAGAAGATGATAGATACAGAGCAGGTAACGTACAACACAACCTTAATGGAAAGGAAAAATTATTTTTAAAGAAATTTTCCTTACGTAAAAAAATATATGAATCTATGGATCAAAATATTATGTGCCTCTCAAAAAAGTGTTACAGAACAAACAATAGTCTAACATGTGAGAGTCAACTTCTTGAACTGTGAGGATAAAGAAAGAATTCTTCAGTCATCTAGACAAGGAAAGCAAGGCATACAGAGAGCGGGAAATGCCTACTGTCTTCAGACAGCCACATAAATATTAAAATAACAATGGAAGTAGTCTCTACAAAGATCTAAGAGGAAATGAAGCAAAACTCATGAATGTTATACCCAGCCAATCTGTCAAGTAAGTGTAAAGACAACAAAAAGAAATTTTCAAATATGCATGAATTCAGAAAACATAATCCCATGAGCCCTTCTTGAAAACACAGCATCATGATGAATGTAGCGCCCATGATATGGCGAAGCTATAGTAAAGGGCAAAGCATTGAACATTCTATATATAGAATGAAGACCAGAGATTATTAAGATACACAATCATAGAAAACTGCTTTATACTTTAGCACATATACATGTTCAATGTGTAAAGTTAGGCTTTAAAGAATAGAAATGGAATCTATAATTTTCAAGCCAGGAAGGGAAGAAACTACTAATGGAGAGGTTGTACAGGGATATTAAATGTGGAGATCAGTAGATACTTCATTTAAAAGATGATATTTAGGCAAAAATGTAAATGAGACGATGGCACTAACCTGCACATATCTTTCAGAAGAATATGCTAGATAAAAAGGATATTTTGAGCAAATCCCTAATGTGAAAGAATCCCAGGTATGCTCCAGGAATGACAAGGAGGCCAGTGTGACGAAAATAGAGTAGACAAGGGGAAGTGGATCAGACGTGACAATGGAGATCAGGTGGCACAGGGTCTATCCATTCATTCCAAACTTGGAGGAGCAGGTGATCGGATCTTACATTTTCAAAGGCTCATTCTTGATGCTGCATTAAGAATTAACAGTAAGGGACAAGGATAGAAAGAGGGAGCCTATTTATGAGACTACTGTGATAATCCAGTCATTAGATTGTCATGGCTGGACTAAGATGGAAAAAGTGTTGGTAAGAACAGGTTGGATTCTTGATATATTTTGAAGACAAGAACCAAAGGATTTCCTGTGTAAAATACAAGGTCTGAGACACAGAGAGGAATCAAGAATGACCCACAAGATTTGACCTAACTAGAAAGATAGTGTCATCATGAACCAGAGGGTAAAGCAGATTAGGAGTTCAGTTTGATCCTGACTTTGAGATGTTATTTTATAAGTAGACAGTTCAGAAGCATAGCCTGAGCTAAAAACATATTTTGGAGTAATCAACATATAGAAAAGATTTAAAGCCAGAAGACAAGATCAGCAAGGAAGTGGATGTATGGAGAAAATGACTAAGGATTCAGAGTTGGGATGCCCCAAAATAGACATTTGAAAAAAGAGGTATTACCAGCAAATTAGACTTAAGAGGAGTTATCAGTTTACAAAAAGAAAAAGGTAATGCTAAAGGCCTCTTGTGGAAAGTGTGTCAAGAAGGGCGTGATTAATTTGTGTCAAGTTTGCCAGTAGGTCAGGCAAAAGTTATTCAAACTCACAGACTGCAAGATCATGACCTGAGAAGATGTTGGACACTTAACAGACTGATCCACCGAGGCACCACAAATTTATATCATTTTTTAAGGTAGGTTGAAGAATAGGAAACAAGATCACTGAAGAAAGGTAAAATGACATAGCATTGTGGGGATCATTTATGTGTATTCTTGTAGGTCTCTGCCTAGTCCCATATTTTTCTTTCCTTCCTAAAGGTAACTACAAATCTGATATTTGCTGCAATTTTTAAAAAGTACAGTTTTAGGGAGCACCTGGATGGCTCAATTGGTTAAGTGTCCAACTTCAGCTCAGGTCATGATCTCAGAGCGCATGAGTTGGAGCCCCACGTTGGGCTCTCTGCTCAGAGCCTGGAGCCTGCTTCCAATTCTGTGTCTCCCTCTCTCTCTGGCCCTTCCCCACTGATACTCTATCTCTACCTCTCTCAAAAATAAATGTGTCTCTTCAAACCTGCTGAATAATGCCCAACTGTTTTCAATGTATTGTAGCAAAACACACTCACTAGCAGCATAAAAGAGCTAACGTTGCTGCATGTCTGACAGTACCGTCAGTCCTTTGCATTTTCGTCATTCTACGGAGGATGCAATGGTGTCTCGTTTAATTTTTCTGCTTACTATTGAGCACAGTACAGGTCTGTTCGTGTAAGATTTCATACGGGCAGAAACTGTAAATATATTTGCCATACTCTAAATACAGTAATATTCCCAGATTATAACATATTTTTTTAATTTTTTTAACATTTATTTATTATTGAGAGACAGAGCATGAGCATGAGCAGAGGAGGGGCAGAGAGAGGGCGAGACACAGAATCCAGAGCAGACCCCAGGTTCCGGCTGTCAGCACAGAGCCCAGTGCAGGGCTCAAACTCACAAACCGCGAGATCATGACCTGAGCCAAAGTCGGCTGCGTAACTGACTGAGCCACTCAGGCGCCCCATAAGCATATTTTTTACCTGAAAATACATACACGAGAATTCATAGTTATTATTTTGGGGGAACTAACTGGTGAGGGAAAGAAGATATCCATTTACTTCATAATTTTCAGGATAATTTCAATTGTTTTCATATCAATGTGTTACTTTTACGAAGTAGTGTGTATATACATTAAAACTTGAAGTTCAAAATTATTTTAAAGTACATGCATATTTAAAAAAAACACGTAAGATGAATAAGCCACCTTTCATCTGTCACCATCAAAGCCTTTCGCTGCATAAAAACACAGCGATTTCCATGTCCGATACAGTAGTCACTAGCCATATGTAGATACTGAGTCCTTGAAAATCGGTGACTGTCACATGTTGAAATTATGTTTGAAATAGCTTGTTAAATAAAATATATTCTTTAAATTAACTTCATCTGTTTCTTTGTCTATTTTAATGCAGCTTCTTGAAAAATTAGAATTACGGATGTGGCTCAAAAGCCATTTCTACTGACAAAATACATTTCTATTGTACTAAAATATACTTAGTAACTTGAGAAAACATGCCCAAGGAGATTTCAAAAGAAAAAATACAACTAGAAGTGCTGTTGGTTAAGCATCTGACATCGCTGCGATCTATTGAAAGTCAGCCCTCGACACAAGGGTTTGTAAAAAAAAGAAAAAAAAAAAAGCATCCGACTTCAGCTCAGGTCATGATCTCACAGCTTGTGAGTTTGAGCCCCACGTCAGGTTCTGTGCTGACAGCCCAGAGCCTGGAGCCTGCTTCTGATTCTGTGTCTCCCTCTCTTTCTGCCCCTCCCCCTGCTCATGCTTATGCTCTCTGTCTCTCAAAAGTAAATAAACATAAAAAATTAAAATTAAAAAAAGAAAAACTACAACTAGGCAAACATAAATATACTTTAAACAAACACAGTTATTCCTAGATATACCCAAAACACAATAGCATATTTGTTTAAATTTCATTCAAATCACAACTGACTATAATTTGAAATCAGGTGCATGATCATAATTCATGTCCATTTTTCAGAATTCATACACTTGCTTGTAGACAAAATAATGAAAGGAAGAAGGTCTGAACTAGAAACAATGCTGATGGTTACATCAATTCCTCATTCTTTCAATTAACATTTCAGGAATACCCACAATGAGTCAGGACCTGCACTAGGCACCACCACCACCCCAACCAAAAAGAATATACACAAATCACAAGAGCAAGCCTTCGTTTTCCACTCCCATTCAGTGAAACCGCATTCTCCATGGCATACAGGACACCTCCCACTCTTTTAGCCACCACTTAGCAAAGCATGCATTTAAATGTGGTAACATTTTCTGGCTGACCCAGCCCATAAACAGCAGAAGAAGAAAACACTAAACATGCACTACTGAGCATAAATTAACTCCAATGCACTCTGCCTGTATGCTTAATGTATATTTGTGACAATAGTTATCTCAATTTCTTGGGAACTGTGCTCTTGGGGGCTTCCGAGCTTACAGAAGCTTATTTTCAATGCTGGAAATGCAAAGATGTGCTGCAGAAAACAAGTGGTGTCCTCTAGCTGGCGCTGAGTCGCAGCTGCACTGGCTGTGTGTGATATGGCCGCTGCCAGTGAAGGCAGTTCTGTAGGCAGAGCACTGCTGGGCTGTGAGCAGCAGCGACCGAAGGCTTGGTGCAGGACTGTGATGAGGTCTCAGGTGCACGCAGATGTTGGGAGGACAAAGTGACCACATCGAGCCAGGCAAGGAACCAAGGCACACGGTAAGTATATGTAAAATAAGGGTAGAAATAAAGAGATTTTTTTAAATGGTAAAGTAATTCTTGGTGGGGAACATTGAAGTCTCTGAAGAATTTTAACATTTTCTGAATTCTCCTCCTCAATCTAGTTAGTAGCTTCCATCTCTCTCTCTGTGTCTCTACATCTTCCTCTTTCTCTCTCTCTGATACACACATAAACATGCCTCCTGAAGGGCATATAAATAAACAGTTGTTGATATGTCCTATGTCTGTCCAAGTTTTCTGCTGATAATTCCCATCTCTTTTTCTAGAAATATGCCCTGGAATGAGCCAGAACCTCGCAGAATATTCCCTCTACTTTTAGACCCTTTAAAGGAAAATACCATTTTGAACTATTAAAAGTTTGCATTATGCATAACAGAGCAGGCAAACACCAGAAGACAAAACGCAATGAAGAAAGAATCCTTCAGAAAACTCCATTCATCTCTACTTAGTCCTACCTAAAGAAAATGTATAAGGCTGAAAATTTAAAAAGAACTTCTATACGCAAACTAAGCTATTGCTCTGCCTTAGGCTTTACAGGCTACTGGTTATGGGATATGTTTTGTCCCATGGAGCCTGCGCACAGGACTCTACATGAGGAGTCTTTTCCATGTCATCTGGGTGAATGGGGACCCTCTAGATTTACTCTAGAACCAGCTTTCTCTTAGTTTCACAGATTCTTTTCTGTATCCAGGATTCTTTTCCTTTTTTTTCTTATCCTTTGGATCAATAATATCTTTTTAAGTATGCGGAATGAGAAGGGGTAAGAAATACATCTTTTATTAATAGCTAAGACGCATGATCCAGTTTACTATCCTTTCATTATTTAAGAAAAAAATCTTAATAGTTATTATTTTCCTGTCTGATAGGAACAGACAAAAGGAAAGTTAGACATGGATGTGTGAAAAAAAGAGTTGATCTTCTGAATGATGCATTATTGATTCCAATTAGCTTTGCTTTTCAGATAGAGGATGAGTTACATCATTTTATTTTCAGGAGGTTGTAATTTCCTCTTAGTTTTAAAAAATAAAAAGAATATTGCTACCCTCTATTGTGATTCTTCACTAGAGTAGACATTCTCCCAGAGTGGGGGCCATATCAGTACATCTGGGAACACTCTATAATGCTATGCACATGGTAAAAAGTTAATACAGGTTTAGTGAATGAATGAATAAAGCATTGTATCAAAAGGGCAGATTTGAGTAAGTTTGTAGAGAAATGCATTTTGATAGAAGGTCTGGCAAAGTATACATAAATGACTAATGAAATAGGAGGTGCACATTCCCAGGAAAGAAACATCCTAGTTTACATTAAAGGATTGTATATTTCATATTTAATAGTGTAGTTATAAATCAAATAACTCTGGAATACTTATAATAATGGTATTTCTCCACATATCTGTTTTATTTTCTTTATTAATTTATTTATACATACCTTGTCTTGTTCCACAGCAAGTTTTATGAGGGAACTTATAAATCAAGGGATAAGATTTATGAATATAAATGCATACCTTTCGTGCTGCCCAGTTGCTAAAAGTGGATTCACATTTTAACTGATTATGTCAGAAGACTCACAATGAAAGGAGCTGTTTCATCACTAAAGTATGGTGCATTCACAAACCATTCCTCAGTTATAGCAATTACTTTTATAACCAGTTATTCATAAAATTTGCTATTAATGATTCTTACATGATGCAGTATGACAGGAACAGCTGAAAACATAAATACACACAAAATGTTTACATTATTTAGGTATAGTGTAATGAAGACTTCTGGATGCCGCCTTCTTATAAATCAGTGTTTGGAAGTCCCTGGTGAATTCCGCACTCTACTGACCACGCCGGCGTTAAAAGGGGTATGTGGAAATGGAAATACTTACCCCTCACTGTTGGGGATGTAAATTGGTACAGGAACATTCCAGATTAATTCTCCAATGATCTCCAGTGACACTTAGTAATTTCTTGATATTTACTAGCCCCTAGTAAATTCTACAATGATACTTAGTAAAAGTGAGGAGCTTCATAGTCCATAAGCCAACATTTTCATTTCTGGATATACACCACCTTCAAAGGACTGCTACACATGTGCAGAAAAACCATACTGCCTTATATACTGGGAACAGTCTAATTACCACCGAAAAGACAATATCCATAAAATCTATAAACAGGCAGTGACTAAAACAAATGTAACTTTATGCATTATAATATATTTATTTTTAATTTTTTAATGTTTATTCATTTTTGAGAGAGAGAGAGAGAGAGAGAGAGAGAGAGAGAGCATGAGCAGGGAAGGGGCAGAGACAGAGGGAGACACAGAATCCAAACAGGTTGCAGGTTCCAGGTTCTGAGCTGTCAGCACTGACCCTACATGGGGCTCGAACCCAGGAACTGTGAGATCATGACCTGAGCTAAAGTCGGATGTTTAACCAACTGAGCCAGGTGCCCCGCATTACAATGAATTAAAAAAAATTTTTTTATGTCTTTATTTTTTTTTATTTTGCGAGACAGAGACAGAGAGTGAGCAAGGGAGGGGCAGAGAGAGAGGGAGACACAGAATCTGAAGCAGGTTCCAGGCTCTGAGTTGTCAGCACAGAGCCCAATGCGGGGCTCAAACCCATGAACCGTGAGATCATGACCTGAGCTGAAGTCGGATGCTTTTAACCAACTGAGCCACCCAGGCGCCCATATAATGAATTTTAGAAGACATAGTTTCAACTGAATAAAATGTGCTCTAGAATTATACCTCAATATAAATCAAGAAAAACAAATAATTCTTCTCATTCCACCTATGTGTATTTATATGTATATAGGTGTATATTCAATTATATATGTACATACGTATATGTTTATATTTGTATATATTTAATTAAATACAATTAATTTAACAATATATTTAAGAGCCCATAATTTTATAATAAAACAAAAATAACCATGAAGTATTCCTAGAGCTAGCTATCCCCTCCCTTGGTCCTTGGTCCTGCCTGTAGGCTTGCCTGTTATTCCACCCCCAGCCTTTCCCCGAAGGAGCTTGTCGGAAGCATCCTGTGGTTTTTGTCCTAACAGGGAGCTTACCCGTCACTCTGTGGATTTAAATAATGTGCAGTTTCTCCCTTCCTACTGAGGGAGACTGTTTTGGTGAGCCTTTTCAGACATTAAAACTTTGAGTCAAGTATCTAACCAGGAAGTAATTAAATAATGGGGAAGGTTCTAAACAATGACGTCAGGTCGACTAAACAGCTCTTCTGAACAGCTGCAATGTGTCCTGAAAAAAGGCCATGGGGCGGGGGGAGGGGGGTGATTGCAGTGAGATTATGATGCAAGCTTTTCTATTTCCTTTTGGCTGAAGCTGACGTTGGGAGGCGGCTATAGAGGCCCTTCTTTTAGTAGGGACAAGGTCAGGCAAGGCCGAGTATCCTTAGAAAATGAGCACGCCCAGGGAGCGGAGCAGCAGAGCAGGGCTCAGGAGAGGACAGTTTCCTGCGAAGGGGCAGACCGTGGTCCTGTTTTCTAATAATCTGTCTCCTTTTCTGCACCGCGATCCCCTGGTTTGTCTGTTAGACACACCCACCTTATACTGGCTTTATTTCATGGAATCAAGCCAGCCAATGAGAAAACTG
The DNA here is from genome assembly GCF_006229205.1 of Suricata suricatta. Lineage (NCBI taxonomy): Eukaryota > Metazoa > Chordata > Mammalia > Carnivora > Herpestidae > Suricata > Suricata suricatta. Next base: position 115,053,935 of record NC_043704.1, read on the forward strand.
CAGCCTGATGGCTAAGGGAAACTTGTATTGATGCTGCATGAAACAGTCAAGGGCTTCAAGGCACAAAGCAGAGGTCAGTGCGGAAGGGCTGGGCGGTCCTGGCACTTCTGCATAGACAGCAGGTGTGAGGGGAGGGGGGTTGGGGGCACCATGCAGATGGAGTTGAATGACCACAGCAACCACAGCGAGAGAGGAGGTGAGGCCCGCCAGTTGGAGCAACACCACCTGGCTGTATGAGCACTTGGTAATAGGAGACCTCAATGTCCAAGAAGTCCATCAGAAGGGTTTGTGAGCCTCTCTTCGAGAAAGGCTGGGAAACAGAAAGGGATGGAAAGAAGGAGAAACCTCAGGCTGGTATCTACTGGGCCTTTGAAAAGAAAAAGCAGTATCGGTGCAGTCTTTGGCAGGACAGAGAGAGAAAGCGTGAAGAAAGAAATGGGCACATCCCACACCACACCACGTAGGTGGCCTGGAAGTTCTCCCTTGCAGGTTAAATGTTGAAATACTCCCTCAGTGAGTCATACAGCCACATCCAAATACATGGACGGTTGGCCTTATATAGGCCAAAATATACGTTTAATTGGCTTAGATTTTTATTTCAAAATTGGTGCTCTTGTAACTGGTCAATTATGACCATAATTTAAAATACTAGTTTGCTAGTGTTAATAACAACTGAGTTTCTTTGGAATAAAGTTTTTTTCAAATGCCCAGAACAAATAGTAAAGAAGTTAATTACCTTTATTCTTATTATCTTTATTCACCTTTTCTGCAAAATGGCAAGTCGGATAACGACAGCTCTTCAACCCCAAATACTTCAAAATAACAACAATAAAAAGAAATATCTCTTTGCCAAATAAGAAGAACATACACTTTTGGCTACCAACAACCTGTGAGAATGACTTTATAATTTCTCATCAAAAGCTACTGTTTATCAGGCCACTTAACTATTTTTAGAAGTAGACAGTGTGACTTATAAGGCAGTATATCTTGCAACTTCAACATTAGTAATTCATGCCATCCACGACAACTGACTTGGGGAGCAAAATCTTCATGGTTACCTGGTCACCTGCATTTACAAAGATGAGCTGTCTATTTGAGGTTCTGGTGCTTTCTTTTTCCCCTCAGTATGCAATACAGTTGAATATCACCAGTATGTTTCCATTAACTTTGCAAGGTTATTGAAGGCTTGTATTTTCAAATGCCTCTGATTCATTAAATTCAATCAAAAATGAAAACACAGATTTATTTATTACATAAATAGTTAGGAATAATCTACTTCCTGCTTATTTGTTTTTGGGGGAGAGAACGTGAAAAAATCCCAAGAGAAAAATAATACTGAAGTTCAAACATTTTCAAAATATAAAATATAACATTTAGAACGGTAAGGAATTTACACAGGATAGAAAAATGTATCATAAATAACAGAAAAATGTATCATAGACTCTGGCAAGAAGTTTTCTAGGAACTAGAGAAATAGAATAGTTCTGATATGATAGTGAGTGCAAAGGCATATATTCCAAGAACAAAAAACACTAAGTGAAAATAAGACTCTTAAAATGAGGCTTCCTTCCTGGTTTTTATTATTTTTAAATTGTTCCTTCAGCCACCAAGATATACTATGGTTTCTGAGTAGTGCTGACCTTTGGTGATAGCTTTGTCTCCCCCTGGTGTCCAAAGTGATACAATACATCACTCTGGAAAGCTGACGCTCCCTTCCTCTGTTATTTGTAAGCCGACAGGAAGTAGACAGACACCTTCTGAAGTTTTATGCATGCTGTGTTTTTTCTTCTTGCTGCAACAAGAAAAGCCTTTCTTTTAACCTGGCTGCCTTTGAAGAAGTGACTCAGACATCCTCATGGCCTGTAAAGGTAAGAGTAAATAGAACCAGCTAATAAATTTTTCCTTATTTATGACTAAAAATATGCAGTTGTAAGGATGTTACAATCAGTGAGATTGATACTTTAAAACCTGTCACTTATCACTTTTGACCACTGGAATTTTTAACTTCAAGGAGCGTGTTCCATTAAAATTAAAAACAAAAAACCTACTACCTGATTGAATGTAAAAGTTAAGATATAAACAATGTTTTAGTTATCATGAATATAAACATGGTGAATTAATGAGAAAAGCTGCACAGCAGAATTTACAAGGGCAATATTTAATGCCAAACACAAGGACAGGCTGATATTCCAAGTTTAAAGGGATTTGTAGAAAACTTTTCACACGTAAGTTAAAAAGTGTTAGAGTTCAATATTTTTAAGTTTCCTATTTGTTGTTTAAAATGTGTGATATACTCATTTATTATAAAGAATTCAATATGTGTTATTGGTAAATTCTAATAAATTTAATGGACTAAAAGAGTAAATATTTCTGAGCAAAAATCTTCCAAAACTTCTTTGATAGTAAATTATATATAAAAAAGCAAACAGAAAATAGCTAATTTAAATAAGCAGATTAATTAGGGATTTTGTAGGAGAAGCTGGGAATTTTCTCAAGTCCTTAAATGTGTATAAATATCATTAGTGCTGTTTTACTTTAGATAACTTCTCAAAAGACAAGAGATGAGGATTTTTTTAAGTCATGAGTTTCAATCTCACTAAAAACACTTGTGAAATTATATAAATTGAAATTATAATGTGTTTTTATTCCAATATCAGAACACACCATTAAACTCTAGCCTATAGTAAGTTTTAGTATGAAGCATGATGATTAATATAATTGGTAGACACCTTCTACACTAATCACAAATAGGATAACAGAGTCCACCAATTTTAAATATCCTAAATTAAATTAATGAGGCATTCAAAGAAGCACATATGCTTATTTGCTTTCTTTATCAAGATACACTTTTGGGTGCTATTTAATATGGAACAGAAAAGGTAATCTTTTCATTGTCCTTCAACATTTAATGTACACCAGTCCCTGAGTATCACAGGGAAAGCTCAAAAAATTGTAAAATATAGACATGAAACAACAAAATCATGAATTTTAATATATGTGTGCCTCATTTTTATACTTGAAGATAAACTAAAAAAAAAATCTTGACAAGACTTTTCTTTCATTGAAGACTGACACTAACACTTAATCCAAAACACTTCATCCCTTTAGAAGAGTTGCAGCAACAACAGGAGCCTGTAAGGTAAAGAGTTGCAGAGTATGTGAAATATTTATAAGCTAGTTATACATTTTTAAAAGAGTAGATAGAAATTCAAAGCCAGATAGAAATTCAAAGGAGTTCCTTCTTTATCTGGTGGTCTGAGTCTTTGAAGAAACTTGTGACTGGAAAGCAATAGTAAGATCAAAATATGGTTAATCTACCAAAAAAACAGTGATGTTCAGTAATGATAAAGACTCATGACGCGACTTAGAGGCAAAACTTCAGATGGAAAACCAACACTCCTGCAACCTACTCCAAATAGCACATGAAGTGGGCAAAGCATCTTTTAGACACTCTGTTCTATTTAAAAGAAATGAAAATGAAGCTTCCTTTTGAATTCAGAAATCTGGGTTGAGAGAGCAAGTCAGATTATCATCATTACTTAAAACATTCTGGTTGCCAGGGGCGCCAGGGTGGCTCCGTCGGTTAAGCGTCCGACTTCTGCTCAGGTCATGATCTCACAGTTTGTGTGTTCAAGTCCCACATCAGGCTCTGTGATGACAGCTGGGAGCCTGGAACCTTTGGATTCTGTGTCTTCCTTTCTCTCTCCCCCTCCCCTGCTCACACTCTGTCTCTCCCCTCAAAATAAATAAACAGTAAAAAAAAAAAAAATTTGGTAGACAGTTTTCTTCAAATATGTTGCAGGACATTATGTATAACATCATGGATGTACTCTGGCCCATGAGCTGTAGAGGCAATTATTATTTTCCCAGGGAGTGCAAGGTCATTGATAGTTCACACATTCCGTGGGCAGTTCAATCAGCCCGAAGGACAGTCTGAATACTAGATGCCATTAGCACTGAAGAAATATTTGTGTGGTCAGGAGTCCCATGGTCTAGTATAAATAAACACAGTTTAAGAACAATTTTGTCCCAAATTTTTAAGTTTGAGGAAAACAGGAGTTTCCAGGATAATCTAAACTGAACAGGAGATATCTCTAAAAGCTGCTCCAATATGAACTGAAATCCCAGAAAAGGAAGCAAGTGGTGATCCCAACTGAGACTCCACTCAGACTTTGGATATGATCTTGCCCTGGGTCCCAAATACACTACTGCTTCTGGACCTGCTATGAGATCTAAGGACCCAAAGACCTCGGTACAGCCAAGGTCTGTGTACAGCCACTTGCAAGTCACTTAATCAATAGTCTGCATTTTGTCACAGCAAACATAGCTTACAAGATAAAATGGGAGTCGTTTGCTAATCTTTCTAATAAAATTGATGAAAGAATCTAATAATCTTCTGCAAGCTATTATTAGAAATTGATCCCTTGGGTTCAGTTGAGCCTGGGTGGCTCAATCGGTTAAGTGTCCAACTTTGGCTTAGGTCATGATCTCACGGTTTATGGGGTCAAACCCCACATCAGGCTTTGCGCTGGAGACTGCCTCAGATCCTCTGTTTCCTTCTCTCTCTCTGCCCCATCCCCAGCTCGCTCTCTCGCTCTCTCTCTCTCTCTCTCTCTCTCCCAAATGTTGAGAGAGTAATGTTTAAGTAAACATTAAAAACATTTTAAAAATTGATTGCTATATATGGTTTTTTTTTTAGAAAAAAATAGAAGGATAACATGTGTAAAGTGCATAAAGGGCACCGAACTTAAGTACATTATTTTTTTAAGTGGGCTCCACCCCAGTGTGAAGCCCAACATAGGGCTTAAATTCCCAACTGTGAGATCAAGACCTGAGCTGAGATCCAGAGTCAGAATCTCACCGGACTGAGCCACCCAGGTGCCCCAGGTTCATGATGTTTTACATAAAGAGCACTTGTGACCAACAAAATTAAGATATAGAACATTTCTGACACTTCATAAAGTTCCCTTTCTGGCCATAGTCCTGCACCTCCACATTCAGGATGAACTTGTATTTGCAATTTTATCATGATGAACTACTTTTCCCTACATCACAATTTTGCCTCTATTTTTCTCTGAAAGCCAATGACAACAGTGCTTTTGGCACTAAGCCGAAGAAAGGGTTGTTTGCTCTGTGTTACTATTTCCAGTTGATACTGCTATATTGGCCATTAGCTCCTCTCCCAAATCTGACATGGTGTTACACAGTCTTCCTCCCACTTTTTACTGCTTGAAGTTCCATTCAAGCCACTTTCTCAAGAGCAAAAGGAATGAGGACATTAGTCTATATGTTTTTTGTCTGGCCCGAGTGGAGAAGTACAGGGTTAGCCTTGTGGGAAGCAAACTGCTATATATCATTGGTATGGGGCTCCATTTTAATGAGGCCAAATGACAAGTTTGTTTCCACCCTGTCCTAACCCTAAAGCATGCCCAAATTCTAAATGTACAAACTTAAACACCTATCTTCATCTATTCTTAAAACCTGAAGGTTAAATAAATATATGAATCACCGGGCAATTGTTCCTCATTAACATCATGTGTATACACAGCCTTAATGAGCCTATCATTACTAGAAACAGTTTATGTCAATGTTCAAAGGATCACTCATTGGATGCCCATGTTCCTTCACCAGTTTATTGTTATTTTTTAATCCCTCTCCGACAACTCATTCACGCTGTGCTTGAATTCTCTTAATAGTGGAGAACTTTCTATTTCCAAAGGAAACTCAGTACTTCATTCAAATTTATTTTTTAGAGATTCAAAGGATTCTAAAAAATACACCCCCTCATACATACAACTTACATGAATTTGGTATCAGTGCTGAAGAAAGACCATTCTAATCTACTGAAAAATATATAGATGTCACTCCAACGTTAATTTATGTTCAGTGAGAGTACTTATTCAAATCTGCATGCAGCTGTTTTAAATTTCTTCCTTAGAGTAGACCAGAACAATTTTTCTTGTCCTTCCCATTCATCTATCTTTAAAAGTGTCAATAATTTGTTTTCATAATGGCCCCTCTAATATTTGAACATAACTATCATGAATCTTGATCCACACCTATGCTTAAACTAAGACAGCATAGTATTGTCAGACTAAATGGATGCATTTGTGAGAACTTCAATAATTTATGGATTAATAAACATGAAAGGTAAAATCTCTGATAATCTTTGGGAAAAAAATGATATCCAATTAGGGAGTAATCTAAGTGGCGGTCATGTGAAAAGGAAAAGGAAAAATAGTAGAAAGGCTGTAATTTAAATTTTTTTGAAAAAGAAGACTTTTTCATGTATTACTAGGGCATATACATAATATTACAAAAGTTCCCGACTAATTCAGCAAATCTCTAAATTTTAAGCTAACAGGTAAGTAAAATGGTAACATTTTTGCCTAGCAATAATATAGAAAACAAGTGATTCTCTAAAAAACTCAAAGTCAAACATTATAGAATTCTGTATTATTTTATCTTTTGTAATACTAGGTAAGCTACAAAAGGATTCACATTGTCAAAAATTTGGGGATGTTTTATTACAAAGTACTGAGAAATCAAAGCTTCATTAGATATTATATACCCTTAAGCTCATAAATTAGTTTTAGAATTTAGTAAATAGAATTAAATCACTAGTTCTCAAAGTATATGGTCAGAGGAGCAGAAGGAATTAGCTCACCTGGAAACAATAGAAATGGAAATTCTGAAGCCTCATCCCCACCCCCAACTCCTGAAGCAGAAACTCCAGAATGGGGCTCAGGAATTTGTAGTTGAACAAGCCTTCCAGGCTGTTCTGGTACAGCCAAAAGAATAAGCACCTGAATCAAACCTAGTAATCACAGAAGGCTTGACTGATTAACAGTGATAAAATAGCCTCAGCAATTACAAGATACCCTCATAATATTTGGAGAAGCGAGACTATGCCTTGAAACTCATAATTATGATTCAAAACTTATGTCTAAGGTTATCCTTTTAAGGAGTAAAGAATATCTAGTTCCCTTATCATTTCACTTTGGAGTTTATAATTTTTCAACTCTGAACAGAAGTTTCACTTGCCTCCCAAAAATGTGTTTTGGAAATCATTTATTTTGCCCAAATTATCCAACATTTTTCTCACAACCACTACTAGCAGGCTTCCACATTCCTTTTCCTCTGGTTTAGAGGGTAAGTAATGGCAACAGTAAATAGGGAAAATGCGGGAAAGGGTAGTAGAGAGAGGAGGCAGGAGATCATTGGTCCTCTGAATTCAGAAGTCACAGATACTATGAGAAAAATTAATGACATGGCCTACATTTAAATATGGACTGAGATTTTCATTCTCTTACAGATGCACAGAACCAAAGAAGTAGAGGTCTGCCTGGCTTTCTTCCTGGAGCTCCAGACCCTGACCGCAGCTTTCACCTCTCACCTCCCAATCCAGGGAACCAAGTTCTCCCTCCGCTGGCCAGCCTCCCTCCTGGGCTAGAATATTTAAGACAGGTGTTTATCTATTTCTACACGTTTGTCTCTTGAAATTACTACAAACTTGGTTTCTTGCTTTTCAACTGATGGGGTTTTGGGATGATGGGGGTTCAGAGCTGATGGCCAAGAAAGAATTCTTGAAAATGGCTTTGGTGCAAAAAGGTGGTTTTATTAAAGTGTGGTGACGGGACCCTCAGGCAGAGAAAGATCTGCACTTGGGGTTGTGATGGTTAACTAACTATACACCTCCATATTAGGAGGGAGTTAGGGATAGAGTAAATCACTAATTTAGAAGCAAGGTTTTCAGGACCTTGAGGGGCCAGCTGCTGTTAGGAAAACGCCTTTTATTACGTTTAGTAAAACCTCAGTCATGAGACTCTTCAGGTGTATATCCAGGAGCCATCAGCTTGGAGTATGACTGCCAGCATATATTTTGGGGAAGCTGAGAGAAAGGTAGCTTCCAAAGGACTTTTTATATGTTAAAGTAGACTGACAGGATCCTAGAGGCTCCGGATAATGTTAAGTCAAGATTCCCTTTTGCCCCCAGCGAAGTGTCATCATCAAGGAAGCTGAGCTTCTACAGGGAGTTCCCTCTGCTAGTTTCAAGGGCTTCTCAGTGGGCTGTAGGCAGTAAGGGAATTTAATTTTCCATTTGCCTTAGTTTCCCACATCACCATAGCAAGTACCTAAGTCCCCTTCCCTTTGTTCTTGGGTAGCGAGGAGTGTCCGAAAAATATCCAGCATATTCCACATGGGGGGGGGGGGGGGTATAGCTTGTATTTGCCCTTAGCTTGCATTATGCCCCCTTATCATCAACCAAGGTTGAAGGACTTCAACAAATAACCTATTGGAGTGAGAAAAACATTATAAATCATGAAATTATGGGGAAGAACTTATTTCTATCATTTGGAAAGAAATTTGTTCTCTTTTATTTCCATTTCTATTTTTCTTATTCATTTCGCACAGTGATGACACTGAGCATTTTTGATACAGCTGTTTGGCACATTTATCCTCCTTCTGCTCATTGCTCAAGGTATAAGCAAATGTATCCTCAAGGAATTGTCTAACATGTCTAGTCACCTACAGCTATTTAATTAAAGAATATTTATTGAGTACTTGCTATGATCAAGACATATAAAAAGTATAAAACCTTGTCCCTCTCACCCAAATACTCTGTAACCTAACTGGCATACAAAAAGTGTTAACAAAGAGTGCAAGGCGATGTACTTAAGCCAAATAAACACACAGTTGTAATGTGTGCAGGTGCATAGAGCAGAGAAAGGTTGTTAAGGATCTAAGTACTCAAAAGAGACTTCCATAATGATCTGAGAATTCAGTGTCTTCAACTGAACCTCAAAAGATGACTATAAATCCAAGGGAAAGCAAGTCACCACATTAACATCATTGTCTTGGGTCCTGTTGCATCTTCAGGCCGATTTCATTAAAAAGATCATATTACTATTAGATCTTTGGACTATTAGTCATTGGATGGTAAGCAGTGATTAAAACCGTATAATAAATCAATCAAAAAATACCATCATCTGAATTATGTGGCACACAAAGATAAAATACATTTTTATATATTAGTGTTGCTTTTGTATCTTATCCTATGAAAGATCAGAAATACACTGATATTGAGATGTCAGCACATCTGCTGCAATTTTCAGCTTGTTTGGCATTCTTTCAAACTATAAAGTCTATCTCCTTTATCAAAATCAAATCTCTGTGTTAATTCCCTAAAGGTACAAGAGATTTCTGTTATGCCTGATAGGGTTTAAGCTGCGTGCAGCATATGTTCCTGGGAAAATGTTTGTAATTGCAGATGCCTTCTCCAGAAACCCACTGGCAGACAAATGTACTACAGAGACCGGAGAGCTCAGGGAGATATGTAAAAAAGCTGGAAAAGCTAACCTACCATCTTCCATCTGCAGAAAGGATCAGCTGTAATAGCTGACTAGAGTTGATTAACTGCTGCAAGCTGTTTGGGAATGTTGTCAGACAAGGTTTTGCCAAGTATAAAAGTGATATACCAGTGCCAGAGGGCTGAGGTTTGATGATCACATATGGTCATCACATATTCTTCTTCCATCCGTGAATGATGACACACCCGGAGCCAGATGCTTGACATGAATACATTTTTTTTACATTCCATAAATAGAGATATGAACCCATTGGCTTCAGTTCTAAAATGAAGTCAATTTTCCTTACCTATATCTTTGGTGATCTGTTTCAGAAAACAAAAATATGCCACAGATTGGTGAATATTTTACTTCAAAGGGAAAGATAAGTTACTCACTTTGTACTAAAAGAACGTTTACTCACTTTAAAGCAGTGTACTTAAACAGGGTAAATGACCATTTTATACCACAAGTCTGGAAAATTATATATATACAATGTACAATATATATATATACAATGTACAATGTATATATATACACAATGAATTTTTATGTGTTACATTCTATCTAAAAGCTACAAGAATTGAATAAAATCATGAACATTTGGAAACAGTAAATTCTTCAGTAAACAGGAAAATACACAAAATCCTTCTAAATTAAAAAAAATCACAGTAAAAATTTAAAAATGCATCTATTCTCTTTTAATCAAGTCCATCCAATGACTAATAAAAATTATTGTTATTTCCATTAACAGTTTGAAAATAAACTTTCAGATATGTATATAAATATCTAAATGCATCCATACACCTGTACACATGTGTATACATAGATGTGTATATACTATGTATATATACATGTTGGCTATATGTGTATACATTTATGTTGTTCATGTAGAGCTAAACCTAAAAATAAAATGAATAGATTATCCCTCTGGATTAACATGTTCATAATAGGAAATATCATTTATACTACTAGTGTCAAAACAAGGGATATTTATTATAATTTAGTCACCTATAGGTAAGAGTAGTGAGTTAAGTCTACAAAGACATGTATAGATCCTATTTATTTGGAAGTATATATACTAAATGGAATCACTGATACCTGTAAACCTGATAACTTATACATAAAAATTTATTAAGCTATATATCCAAGGCTGTTGTTAGGCTTCCATCTTATGGCTTTCATACCTGAGTGCTTCACTTGCCCAGACACCTGAATACATGATCCAATCTGTTTAAAGTTTCCAAGAATTCCTAGTCCACCAAATAATAGCAAAGAGTAGAAAGGCTCATTTGGAGCATAGTTTATAAGTGACCTAGCACTAGTTAAAGGAAACTGCAAGAACAAAACAAGACCCTCGAATCCAGGTGTTCGCCCACAGAGACAGACCAAGTCAAATGTTATTACAGAGATTGGAGTGAGTGTAAGGGTAGAGAAAATAGGAAGGAAAGGTATTCAGAAGTTCCACAGCCTCACTTAAGAATTGTTTACCTCGGTTCCTAAGATTCGTTTAGTGATGCCAGTACAACAACAGAGTAGAAATTATGTCAAATTTGGTAGCAGCACAATGTAGGTTCAAGACCCAGCCCAACCATTTACAAGCTCTGTGATGCTGGGCAAACTACTTAATCTCTCTGGGATTGTTTCCTCCAGGTTGAATGAAATGATGCCTATGTCTCTAAGTTCTTGTGAGGATTACATCACACACTATGTCAAACTATCTACTACAAGGACCTCCTCATGGTAGCCATTAAATAAACAACTGCTATTATTAGAAAGCAGAGAGGTAGAACTTACCTTTCCAATGTGGAATGGATCTCAGTTGATAGTCTCTAAATTTCAAGACTAAAACTTGATCCATGGCACCAAAATTAAAGTTCTAAATTCAAACCTTAGTCTTGCCCCCAAAATTCTTCCCCATCCCTAACTTGCCTTTAATGGATCCACCCCTAAATATTTAATTGTGGATATCCTTTGTGACCTTTCTCTCAACTCTCCATTTTCCTCAAAAGAAGGGAACAGACTAATGATAGTACATTATGAAAGACTGATTCTAATATTTAAAATTTTCCATAATTGTGAAAATAGGTTTTAGAATATCTTAAATCATAAATTGTTTATGGAAAATAGTTTTTGTAAACCTTAAAAAACAAGAGGCCCTGTGCACTCTTTTACTAATAATAAAATTTAAATAGAGGACATTTAGTTTTACCTGTACCTCAGAATATACAAGGAGAATGAAGGAAATAATGTAACGTCAAATTTTCTGGACTTGTGGTACCCAATCATACCAGATATTACTAATGATTATTTCAGTTTAAGCATTACCAGTGAGTTTATTAATGTGAAAGGAGAATAAAGTGAAGAAAAGTTAGAGGTAAAAAAAAAAAAGTGTTAGAAAAGACAATGGTCTTCAGGGTTCACTAGTTTACCTCAGTAAAAATTCATTCTAACAATATATTTGAATATTTCCTTTAAAGTTTGCATTGTATACTTTTTAATATAGCCATTTCTCAACTATCTGTGGATACTTTATCTCTGTAAATTAACTTCATTTTTAATTACATAAAGCAACTTTTATTATATCAGCTATTAGTGGCATAACTTATTCTGCTTAAATATTCTGTTGGCATCAGCAGGATTTCTGTTTTTTGTTTTCTAATCCAAAGGAAGGTGTGAGTGAGAATAATTTATAAAATAATCTCTCTCAGCTTTAACAAAGACATTTTATCTCTATGAGGAATAAGTTGAGAGTGAAAGAGAAGTTAGTCAGAGTGGAAAGGAGAGGTCAAGTCATTGATGTTTTATTTCATTCCCTTAAAAAATGAATTTTAAACGTTTTTAGGCATCATTATTTGGAGACTGTTTTAAAATCTTCTCCAAGTATTGTTTCCAAGAGTTACTCCTTTATCCCTTTATCACAGAAAGAACACAAAGTTAACCACAGTTATTCTTATTCTTGGCATTTCTGTCTTGGAATTTTCAGGGCTCTTAATTTTTTAAAATTTTTACTTGAGGGGCACCTAGGTGGCTCAGCTGGTTAAGCTTCCGACTTCAGCTCAGGTCATGATCTCATGGTTTGTGGGTTCAAGCCCCACATCGGGCTCTGTGCTGACCACCAGCTCAGAGCCTGGAGCCTGCCTTCAGATTCTGTGTCTCCCTCTCTCTCTGTCCCTCCCCTATTCACGCTCTGTCTCTCAAAAATAAATAAGTGCAAAAAAACAAAAAAAAATTAAAAATTTTACTTGAATAAAAAATATTTTTCATTATAAAATGTAAGCTGTTTTTAACCATTTCCCTTGTAGAGAACATGGAAATTAATGATGTCATGTGATAAACAGATTAATGATAATATCTCCAAAGGTTTTCAAAGTGTGATGTAACATTCTTTATTTCTTTTATGTCATTCTTTAACAGTTAGACCTGATAATTATACACCAGCAGGTGGAGCTTCTTGGAAGTAAGTATATTATATTCTATACTTATTAAAACCATGAAAAATATTTTAGGCTTCAAAATTTTTATTATATTTAATATCTTATAAACAATAATGTTATGTTGATGATAAAATTAGAATAAAAAAGATTAGTGCCTGGGTGGCTCAGTTGGTTGCAACCGACTTTGGCTCAAGTCATGATCCCACAGTTCATGAGTTCGAGCCCTGTGTTGGACTCTCTGCTGACACCTCAGTGCCTGGAACCTATTTCAGATTCTGTGTCCTCCTCTCTCTCTGCTCTTCTGCCTCCTTGTCTCTCAAAAATTAATAAACATTAACATTTTTTGAAAGAAGATCAGTATTCCACTGTTTAAAATAAATATTTGAAGTAAACTGTTAGTCTGATATAGGTAAACCTAAAAGCATGAACTCTCCAAGTCTTTGGTAATACTGTTCAGGAATCTAACATTTTTATCTTGAAATAATAAAAGATTTCATCATTTCCATGCTTGGTAACAATTTATATTTTCTTAATAATTTCAAAAATGGAAATCAAGGGGCACCTGGGTGGCTCAGTCGGTTAAGCATCCAACTTCGGCTCAGGTCATGATCTCACAGTTTGTGGGCTCGAGCCCCACATCGGGCTCTGTGCTGACAGCTAGCTCAGAGCCTGGAGCCTGCTTCACATTCTGTGTCTCCCTCTCTGTCTGACCCTCCCCTGCTCAGACTGTCTCTCTTTCTCTCTAAAATAAATAAAAAACAGTACAAAAATTTTTTTAAATAAACAGAAATCAAGGTTGAGACTAAGTAACAAAAACCTATTCTATTCTTGAAACTAATAACACCCTATATGTTAACTAACTGGAATTTAAATAAAAACTGAAAATGAAAATGACAAATAAATCAATAACAAAAACGCACTGAACAAAATTCGATGTTTTATCATTTGCCAGTGATTCATCAAATGGCATGTTATTTAACAGTACACGGATTTTCAAAGATGACTGACTTAATTCAAATTAATTATTTTTGTCCTTAATATTCTTCATCTAAAATATGTCAAAATCGGGGCGCCTGGTTGGCTCAGTCGGTTAAGTCTCCGGCTTAGGCTCAGGTCAGATCTCACGTTCGGTGGGTTCGAGCCCCGCGTCAGGCTCTGTGCTGACAGCTAGCTCAGAGCCTGGAGGCTGCCTCCGGTTCTGTGTCTCCTTCTCTCTCTGCCCCTCCCCCTCTCATGCTCTGTCTCTCTCTGTGTCAAAAATAAATTAAAAAAAAAAAACATTAAAAAAAATTTTTTTAATAAATAAATAAATAAATAAATAAATAAAATATGTCAAAACTGTAACACATAGATAGCAGGATAGCTCGCAGCTGTAGATATACTGCCAAATAGATTTTAAACAAAATCATTACTATGCTGTGAGTCGTCCCAGTAAATTCCACAGCAGTGATAGAATTATTATTTGAGGATTCTATTCTTTACAGCCTTGCTTCCTTAGTTGAAAAGTGGAACTACATATTCCCAGTAAGTCATCTATCTGAAATCGAAAGTTAATCATTGCACAGCTTTGCTGTCAATTTACTTTGATTTCCATAGCTAAGTCCTTAAAGTTTAGAGCATAGAAGTAGATTTGGGTAAAGAAGATACCACATACTTAATAATTAGTTACTGATTTTCTTTTAATAACACTACCCCTTTTACTTATTTAAAGATTTGAGGGGCGCCTGGGTGGCTCAGTTGGTTAAGCCTCCAACTTCGTCACAGGTCATGATCTCATGTTCGTGGGTTCGAGCCCCGCATCAGGCTCTGTGCTGGTAGCTCAGAGCCTGGAGCCTGCTTCAGACTCTGCATCTCCCTCTCTCTCTGCCCCTCCCCCACTCATGCTCTGTCTCTCTCTGTCTCAAAAATAAAACATTTTAAAAAATTTTTGATACTAGGCAATAGCACTGTTTTATTTTTTTCTCTCTCCCAAAGTGATACTTGGCACAGAGACCTCCAACAAATATGAGATTAAAAACAGTTTGGGACAAAGAATTTACTTTGCAGTGGAGGAAAGCATCTGCTTCAATCGTACTTTCTGTTCCACGCTTCGAGCTTGCACTCTGAAGGTCATGGATAACTCAGGTCGGGAGGTGATTACAGTAAACAGGCCCCTGAGGTGTAACAGCTGCTGGTGTCCTTGCTACCTGCAAGAGGTTAGTCACTGGCTCTGGGTGTACTTTCGTCTTTCTTTGTTTGAAAAGGTTGGCAATGGTTTATTTAACAAATGGCATTCTTCTGGAGCTATAAGGCAATTCACCTATCAGTTGCCCTGTTAGGGTCCAAATAGCTTAAGGATTATGATTCACTGGTGTTTGGTTTTGTTTTGTTTTTTTTCCCCCATCCAAAAACTACAGTGGCTTTCATTTCGTTAATTGGTAGACAGTTCATGCATTATGTAAATGGGACACATCCTCCTGAATCTTTATATTAGCCACATAATTGGAATATCTATGAGTTCCACTATTAAGCAAATCTACCCTTGGTGTTCTCTAAGTGGAGCAAAGTTGAGGAAGTACTAAGTAATACTAAAATCTTTCAAGGTGTTCTCTTAGTTAGGTATTAACTTTAGTACAGAATCTCACATTCCATTCATCCATTTATGACAAACTTCAGACTTTGGCAAAGACAATGTTATTGTTCTGAAGGGAATCATTTCCTTATTTTATTTTAATATATAATAGATTTTCATCATTATCTAATAGATCTGTAATAACTTTCACTGACATAATGCAACTTAAGTTGATATGGAGCCTTAACTTATTTTGATGTCTTTGATATCATAACATCTCTATGAGCTAGAAAGAATAGGTTTTACTCACTCTCCACATTTAGCAATTGAGGAAATAGGGCTTCGAGAGTGGAGGTAACTTATAATCACACATCCAGGAAATATCATGAATGGGGCTTGATCCAGGTATCCTTATTCAAGCCCAAGTTTCTCTACTGTGCATCTATGTAAAAGTACTCTACTTAGCACAATGAAAAATAAATATTAACATGGATGGGGTTAATTAGGGAAGTTTCTGGAATATATACTGAAGCTAATTCTACAACTATTTATAGGCAATTACCTGGCAAAGTAATAAAATGGCTAAGGTACTCATACATGGTATCCAAGAATTTCCATCCTCCTACTAAGAATATTTAAGATCTAATATGCTCTAAGATAGTATAGTCAGTATAATATATACATTTGAATGTTTCTGATAATTGATGTTTTATTTCATAATAGTCCAATGTCACATAAGTTAAAAATAAGATGTATTTGATACCCTTAACAATTTTTTAAAATTTGGTCAAAATCAAGCGAATTATTTTAAATGTGAGCCCAGAACAAATCTATATAATTCTTTCTTTTCAGTGGTTTTTGTTTGTTTTGTTTTAGTTTAGTTTAAGTGTAGTTGACATACAATGTTACATTAGTTTCAGGTATACAATTTAGTGATTTGACAAGTCAAATCTATATAATTCTAGGCACTCTTGTTGAAACCACTTTTGTTGATCCAAAAGCACTAGAAACATACACATATGACTATGAATTTAATAAATAAAAAAAGAAGGAAAACAAGATTATAAGGAGTTGGTTTGATTTAAAAGCAAACAATTGTCACTATTTTTACCCACCTCTCGCTTATTGCACAACAGACTTGGTTTGACTATATAAACATGTTGAAATACAATATGATGAAAAATAAATTAAGAGAATGAAGGTAATGGGGTATAGTACTAAGTAAAGCCTAAAAATGCAATTATGAGTCTATCACACTTTGGAAGAAGTGAAACAAATCAAATTGGTGTGTAAAACTGTAACTTCACAAGAAGCATTTGTTTATAATTGAACACAGAGAAGCTAGAAGTTGACAGCCTGAAGGGCAAACAATCATGAATAGTTAACAACTGGTAAGTGAGGGTTAAAAATAGATGTGGGTTGTGTAGCACATGAGAGGGAGTGGATTGGAAATACCTCACAGGAAACAGTGCTTGACCAATTGCCACACACAGAACAGAATGGCAAGGAAGTCGATGTCCGAGAGTCAGAAGACAGTTCTGGGATCGGTTCTCTTTAGGGAAATTAAGATCAAAGACTTGAATTTTTAGTGAATAATGCCCAACAAATACCTATACAATGAAATTCTTTGTTTCTATAAAATATGGAAAAAATCCACTGCCATGCTTCCTTAGAAGCAGATACTTGGAATATTTTGTAGAATGCAAAAAAAATTTATAGAAGTTACTGTTAGAAGGAAATTGATTTGCTCTAAAATTAAAATATAATAACCGTAGAAAAACCTTATTTTATTATTCTCTGCTTGCAGTTAGAAATCCAAGCCCCTCCTGGTACTGTAGTTGGTTACGTTGCACAGAAGTGGGACCCCTTTCTGCCTAAATTCACAATCCAAAATGCAAACAAAGAAGATATTTTGAAAATCAGTGGTCCTTGTGCAACATGTGGCTGTTTTGGCGATGTGGATTTTGAGGTACGGCTGACAGAGTGAAGGAAGTTTTCACTTAGGTCCTGATTGTTTGCAACATGATTCAATGTTAAAATATTCAAATCATGAAATATATCTGAAATAAATTTAGAAAATAATAGATTTGTGAAGTAATGGAATAAGCCCGTATTGTGTGTGCCCATTAGAACTCATAATTTCCGAGATACTAAGTTCAAGTTAAAAAAAACACTAAGGAGCACCTGGGGGGCTCAGTTGGTGTAGCATCAGGTCAGGATCTCATGGTTCCTGAGTTTGAACCCTAAGTCGGGCTCTGCACTGATAGTGCTGAGCGGGCTTGAGATCCTTTGTCTCCCTCTCTCTCTGCCCCTCCCCCACTCTCATTCTCTCCCTCTCTCAAAAATAAATAAACATAAAAGATAATAAGAAAATAAAACTAAAGAACCTACAAAAACTTTTTTGATTTATGTGGAATTATAGCACCCATGGTATAAAGCAAATATATATTAGAGTAGAATCACCCTAGGGGCACCTGGGTGGCTCAGTCAGTTAAGCATCCGACTTCGGCTCAGGTCATGATCTCACCCTTTGTAGGTTCGAGCCCCATATTGAGCTCTGTACTGGCAGCTCAGAGCCTGGATCCTGCTTCAGATTCTGTGTCTCTTCTCTCTCTGTCCCTCCCCCACTCATGCTCTGTTTCTGTCTCAATAATAAACAAAAACATTTTTAAAAAATTTAAAAAGAGTAGAATCACCCTAAATTATATCATCTTTCCTACAGCTCCAACATACCCTACTTCAGACCTCATCTAAGAAGTACATTCCATTAAAACATCAATCATTTAAAAGCTATGATCAGAAGACTTGCCAAGTTCATTTTATAAAACAATCTACATTGACATAAACATTTTTGCATAAATTCAATGTTAAAAAAACGATAGGTAGTTGCAAACTCAATTGTGACAATATGAACTACGTTAACTGCTTTTCCTATAAATACCTTTCAGGCAAAGGAGAGCAGATTTAAAGTGTCTATTTATTATTCATCCCTTCCTTCACTCATACATTCATGTATATCCCAGCTAGGACATTCAATTTAAGGAACTTTGGGGAACACTATTTACCTAGAACATGATGGAAATTTTATAAAATGAACTGTTCTAACTCCACCCCACTCCAAAAGGACTTGGCATGCTTTCTGAAGACTAAAAGATAAAATGCCCTATGCCCTCAGATTGATAAATAAAAAGTTTTAGTAAAGGTATATAGATATCCTAAGTAACCTTCTCTATTTCTATCTTTTCACACTATACATAAAGTGAAAATTTATATTGAATCCTTTCAGCCTTTGAATGGGAAACAGGGCAAGCAAATGAACAGTTGATAAAGTTTAACTGTAGACTTCTGGATGAGAAAGACTATAGATTTTTGATGTCAAATTAGTCTGAATTTCCTGTGTGCTACATTTGCCCAGAGGATTTTTTTTTTTTTTTTAGTGAAAAAGAGGACTTAGGTTTAGTTATGAAGGAATGACCAAGTAAATTTTGGAGTATAATATAAAAATGAGATTAAGCAAGGGCTGATAATATTTAAATGTTAGTAATTCTAAAATCTTAACAACAAAAATTTAAAGTTTACAAATTGTATTTAGAAATGAATTTCTTCTAAAAATCTTTTCTCAAAAATCTTTACCAAAAATTTTTTTCTTTTTTGTTGTTATTGAAGAATTCAGTTTTTTTTAAGTTTTCTTAATATTTTTATTTATTTTTGAGAGAGACAGAGACAGTGTGAGTAGGGGAGGGCCAGAGAGAGAGGGAGATACAGAATCCGAAGCAGGCTCCAGGCTCTGAGCTAGTTGTCAGCACAAAGCCCGATATGGGGCTCCTACCCATGAACCCTGAGATCATGACCTGACCTGAAGTCAGACACTCAACCAACTGAGCCAGCCAGGCGCCCCTGAAGAACTCAGGTTTAAAATCTGGACTTTAGGTAATCAAATTACCTTCAAGCTTAGACCTAGTAATTGAGACTGTGTACCTGCTGCCATCTTGTGGTAGCCTGGCCTTAATTATTTATTGCTATTATTTTCTCAATCCGCATACAAAAAGCAAGAAAAGAAAAAGGAATTATGATAGATCACAAAACTGTCAGAAAAGCAAAGTTCCTGAACAGTAAACTGTAAAGTTAAATCTACAAACTAATGCTCATATACAGGAATGAATGACATGGAATTGTCATTTACAGATGATGAATAAAATAATTCATATCTCTCTTGAAGCAAACATACTAAGATACGTAAAGCCATCCATTTCACCTTCAAATTTAACGTCTCTTATTTTCTTTTCAAAGGTGAAGACCATTAATGAAAAACTTACAATTGGGAAGATTTCAAAGTACTGGTCAGGATTTGTAAATGACGTCTTTACCAATGCTGACAACTTTGGAATTCATGTTCCCACAGATTTAGATGTGACAGTCAAGGCAGCAATGATTGGTGCTTGTTTTCTCTTTGTAAGTATGGTCTTTTTAAAATGTATTTCTTATTTTGGAGAGAGATAATGTATGAGTGGGGGAGAAGGGCAGAGAGAGAGAGAGAGAGAGAGAGAGAGAGACTGAGAGAATCTTAAGCAGGCTCCAGGCTTAGTGTGGAGCTCAACTCGGGACTCGATCCCACAACCCTGCATCCAAATCAAGAGTCTGACACTTGACCAAGTGAGCCACCCAGATACCCCTGTAAGTATGGTCTTGATGAGTGATTTATTTCTCATCTATTCCTTGTTAATCACTATGGAGCCAATCTCATTTTACACAGCACCACATTTATCCCAAGGAGGCTTATGCATAGAAAACTAATTTGAGACCAAATCTTCAAAAGTCAAAATTTAGGAGTCTGCATTTCTAATAGACAGCCCTTCTCCACTGATCCTCACACACGATCTTCCTCAACAATTGGTGCCCTGTCAGGGTTGGGTGACTCAGTTGGTTATTAATCTTGGACTTTGGCTCAGGTCATGATCTTGCAGGTTCCTGAGTTTGAGCTCTATGTCAGGCTCTGTGCTGACAGCTCAGAACCTGGACCTGCTTCGGATCTGGTTCTCCCTCTCTCTGCCCCTTCCCTGCTCATGTTCTGTCTTTCTCTCTCAAATATAAATAAACATTTTAAAAAATTAAAGAAAAAAAAAAGAAGTGGAGCCCTGTCACATCCTACTCATCGTTTCTTCAAAAATTTAGTTAACCCTTCTCTTTCCATTTCAATTTAGAATTTTGGCTCATTTTCACGTTCACTGAAAAAATATGTAAATATCACATTTATCCTGGGTAAATTTCAGGACTGTTTCATTGTTTAACAATGAACTAACTGACATTCAGAATATGAAAAGTACAGTTTTCTTCCCCTCCAACATGAACATGGATACATGAATTCACAGGGATGAGTTAATATTTAACAGTTACCATTATTACAAAGATATTACGTCTTTGTCCTTTCTTTCCAACTTATAATTGCATTAAAAATACCTTCTTCCTGGTGTGGAGATTGGTGATAGAACAGAAGTCAAGTAACACCTATGCCAAATGTTTGGCCCTTTCCTGTTCCCAGTTTTTCCTCCAATATCTCCCTCACTACTTACCACTGTCAGTGCTCTCACAATAACTCATGAAAATTTAAAATAAACCTATATTCTTCATTTCATATTTTGTTTTCTTCAGGGTTTTAGGATCCTACATCTTATGGTTATATTAACGTGTGCTGCTGTGGGGGAAAAATGGCTCTATCTACTCAGTCTTTTCTAAAGACACTTGGGAAGTAAATTACCTAAAAATAGGAGTGCCTGGGTGGCTCAGTCAGTTAAGCTCCGACTTTGGCTCAGGTCATGATCTCATGGTTCATGAGTTTGAGCCCCACATCCAGCTCTCTGCTCTTAGCTCAGAGTCTGGAGCCGGCTTTAGAGTCTGTATCTCTCCTCTCGGCCCCTCCCCTACTCATGCTCAGTCTCTCTCAATAAATAAGTAAATAAAGAAAAACATTAAAAAACAATTTTTAAAAATTACCTAAAAATAATTCCCTAGTGACATTACTGAGATATACGTTAGGTTTAATACAGAAGACATGTTTTTCCAAAAATTTAACATTGATTCCCTAATATTTGTAGGGGGGAGAATTCATATATGTAGAGGGTTAGTTTTTATACTAAGTAGTCACTTACACTCAATTCCCATTTGCATCTACAAATCTAACCAATTCCAGTCAATCTTGCCTATGACCTAATATTTCTTCCATTGCTTTTTCTCCTCTATCCACTTGACAGGACTTTTAATTTGCCACTTCCTGCTCACCTTTCCCATTTTTGATCATTCAGCACTTCAACACCAATCCTTCCAAACATGCACATATATGCACACATACTCACACACACAGAAACAGATACATACATACACACCCTTTCCCCAAAACCTTCATTTGGCCTTTCTGAAAAATAGTCATCTTGGAGCACCTGGGTGACTCAGTCAGTTAAGCATCTGACTGCTGATTGCGGCTCAGGTCATGAACTCATGAACCGTAGTTCAAGTCCCACATTAGTCTGTGTGCTGACAGTGTGAAGTCTGCTTGAGATTCTCGGTCTCCTTTTTTCTCTGTCCCTCCCCTGCTCATGCTCTTTCTCTTTCAAAATAGATAAATATATATTTTTAAAATTTTTTAAATAAAAAATAAATGATCTTTAATCTGCCCTACTCACTTAATATTATTTAATAAACAGTAAAATGTACTGTCAACAATTCATTACTATAAATTTGAGAAGCACTGACCCAGATAACACCCCAATAACCTGAAAAGATAACTTTTTAACTCCATTGTCTCAGGGAGAAACATAGTTACTGAGAATATTTAATGCTCCCATCCATTTCCTTACTTTTCCTTTTTACCATAATATTAAAAATATTTGCACTTTTTTGGCCAATATAGCTTTTAAAACAATTTCTCACATGTATTAGATAAACACATAGATATAAGATAAATTACTTATTTCTACATATAATTTGATAGGAAAAATTACATTGTTAAGTTTTAACATTTTTAAAATGTTTTTATTTATTTTTGAGAGAGAGACAGAGAGCAAGCAGGGGAGGGGCAGAGAGAGAGGGAGACACAGAATCTAAAGCAGGCTCTAGGCTCTGAGCTGTCAGCACAGAGCCCAACACGGGGCTCAAACTCCTGAACTATGAGATCATGACCTGCGCAGAAGTCAGACACTTAACCAAATGAGTCACCCAGGCACCCCATGTTTTTAAGTTTTAAATACTGTGTCCATTTTATTACCTTGTGTTGAGGAAGAGACCATAAGAAAGCAGCTGGTATAAGAATCCCTGATCCAAGCAGATTCACAAGTACTACCTAATTTTTGGTCTTCTCTGGTTTGAGGCTACCACTCTACAACCCATAGGGCTAATTACCCTTCCCAAGTTCCCTCTGGTATAGTTTTCAGTACTTCCTCAGATGACTACCGTTTACTAAGCACATAGTCCATGAGGATGTATCTAATACTTGTCTATTACAAAGTCATGCACTGACATAGAATGTCCTGCAATTGAAGTCTGCACTGTCTTGATCGCTTACAATTTTGACAGATGATACTCTGCTGATTCAGATAAGATTTCTGAGTAACTTGTCCTCTGAAAACTTGACATGTAAGTGTCACGAAGCTTGAAACTTTTTTATTTTCCTCTTACTGATAAATCACATGCTGCTAGAACACCACTGGGAAACATAATTTGCTTTATATAATTAAAGCTCATGCGTGAGACTCCTGATCTTAATTGTTGCCTTTTTGTAACTTCACTCCTACTCAGTTTATTTATTTGTAGGATTTTATGTTCTTTGAACATTCACTGGCTGGCTTATAACAAGCAAGATGACAAAAACGATCAAGTATGCATGAACAGGTTTCAGTAAGTAAAGTTTAAATGATATTTTTCCCTTTGAAGATGTCTATATTTGACGCTGTCTAACTCTTTTTCATTTTCTTCTAGAAATCCCCTGGGCTCTGGATTTCATTTCTGAATGGTTTGCATATTTGTTTTTTTTTTTTTGTAACAAATGTTAATTATTACATTTATTAAAACATAATGTAATGAAGCAATTATCTGGTTATAAATGCCTGTTAGCTAAAGAAAAGACTACTGGCCTGAGCACAGGGTTGCTTTGAGAGATTGTCATTCTTTTTAATCCTTTTGAAGTTGTTGCATGGGTAAGCATGAAAGATGAGAACTAAGGCTTGCAGCATTGCTGATGAAAGTTCAATGTTTAGAGAGCACTTTGAAGTTTTTCTGGTACTAAGGCTGGTTACTAATCAAAAGGACTGGATTTCTAAAATAGTTTTTCATAAATAGTCTTTTGACTTTGTTTATTAATCTTATTATAGTGAGATATTTTTACTTTATATCAGAAAAGCTAAAAGTTGGATAAAAATATGTTTAAAATGAGGTGGAAGATAGATGAAATCGATTTGTTCTAGTGGTAAGGAGCTAATGTTTCCAGAAGGAAGCTCATATTTACAAACCCAAGCATGGTGTAAATACATACCCACACCAGAGACTTAAATAAGCACATAAACAGACTTTTAAGTTAGTACAAGCAGTTGTATAGAGCAGGAAATTTATCTATTGCAGTAACAGTTCAATCAGGAAAGGAATCTAGCTAGGACTCTGAAAAAATTCTTAATTCCAGGACTTAAAAATAAGTAATAAAAATAAATAAATAAAACTTTAATACGTGAGGCAAATGCAGAAGTCAGAGCACATTAATTAATGCCTTCTACATTAGTGTTTTTGGAGTCCTCTAGAAAACTCCATCTAGTTATCCACTCATTTCCAAAGCCCACACAAATTTTTAGAATTAATTCCTTTTTTAGGAATGACGATAGTTTCCCCTTTTCAAAAGGAAGAAACAGACTTGTCTTAAGCAAAGCACCATGTAGCCATCTGGAATTATACAAATACTACCCAAATTATACAAATACTTTACAATTATACAAATACTACCCAAAGTTGTAACCACTTACAAAGGTGTTTAGACAAACTCCAGGCACTCCCCCACTTGGTAAAGGACATGTGTTTCAAGCACCTGTAACTAAGTTAACTACTTGGAATTAAGACTCTATCATCTAGAAACAATGTTGTTTGTGTTAGTTAAGTTCCCAAAATAGCCCACAAATAGCAATCTAGTGCTAGGTTCTAGGGTAAGGTTCTAGGTTGTATTAAGATGAAAAGAAAAAGAATCACATTTTTGAGACCCCCCTCCGTTGGCATGCCTCAGCAAACCATAAAAAATGGACTAGTGGGGCAGAGTAGTTTAAGCATCAACCACCGAAAATATAACTGTGCTTCAAAAATCACACCCAGTCTTTCTCCCTGTGGCCCCATCCATTTTTCCTGTGTAATTCGTGCGGCCTGCATGTGGGAAACAGTACAGTCACAGAAGCAAATGACAGTCCTGTGTGTGATAGACACTGTCTTGAGTCTGCTCTGCTGTCTGGTACCTATGTATCTTCACATCTGTTCTGCTGTCTTTCTGAACCTTCTCTGGTTTCCCATTTGTCACTTTGCAAAGCTACGGTGACAGTGAAGGGGACCTGACAGTTAAGGGGACCACAATACCTCCCTTTCCCCTTTGTCTAACTGATGGGTGTGTGACTTATGGTCAGTCATTCATAACTAGCTAAAGGAAATGGCGTTTAAAAAAATTTTTTTTATTATTTATTTTTTGAGTGACAGAGCATGACCAGGGGAGGGGCAGAAAGAAGGAGGGAGACACAGAATATGAAGCAGGCTCCCAGCTGAGATGTCATCATAGAGTCCTATGTGGGGCTGAACTCATGACCAGAACCAAAGTCAGACGCTTAACTGACTGAGTCACCCAGGTACCCCAGGAAGTGGCATTTTTAAAGCAGATGTTTATTAACCAATAAAATGTAGAAAAATTGCCAACGTTTTCCAAGGGCTTATTACATGTTAGGCATGTGCTTCCTATGAATTCCTGACGGGGGAACAGAATGAAGTAAAAACAAAGGAAAATCAGGCAGTATGTGGAAGACTGCCTGGGACCCTATCTTTTCCCCTCCCCGTCCTGCTCCATGTCCCAGATTTTCTTCCTAAAGGTGTACCTGCATCATATTTTCTTCTTGTTTGTCTTGTACTCTTTATTTCTAATGTGTAACACTTTAAAAATTTTTTTTAACTTTTTTAACTTATTTTTGAGAGACAAAGAGAGACAGCATGAGCAGGGGAGGGTCAGAGAGAGAGGGAGACACAGAATCTGAAGACAGGCTCTGTCAGGCTAGCTGTCAGCACAGAGCTTGACACGGGGCTCGAACCCACGAACCATGAGATCATGACCTGAGCCGAAGTTGGACCCTTTAACCAACTGAGCCACCCAGGAGCCCCTCTAATATGTAACACTTTTGAAGCAGCAGCATCCAAGATTCTCATGGTGGGGAAAATGGGAGAAAAATACTACTTCTAAATTCTACATTTTAAAAAATAAATAAATAAATACTACATTTTAATATGACCAACATTTGAATTTTTAAAAAATATTTAAATGAACCCTAAAACTAGTTTAAAAAGTTTAAAACACCTCCTTTTTTTATGGGCCAGTGGCTGTGCATTATTTTTGCTCTTTTTTTTTAAATAGAATTTATTGTTAAGTTGGCTAACATACAGTGTATACAAGTGTGGTCTTCATTTGGGGGAGTAGATTCCCATGGTTCATGACTTACATACAACACCCAGTACTCTCCCAACAAGTGCCCTCCTCATTGCCCATCACCCACTTTCCCCTCTCCCCCGGCTACCCTCTAAGTTTGTTTTCTGTATTTAAGAGTCTCTTATGGTTTGCCTCCCTCCCTCTCTGCTTGTAATTATTTCCCCCTCCCCCTCCCCCATGGTCTTCTGTTAAGTTTCTCAAGTTCTACATATGAGTGAAAACATGGTATCTGTCTTTCTCTGGCTGACTTATTTCACTCAGCATACATTCCAGTTCCATCCAAGTAGGATATCATTCTTTCTCATCACCAAGTAATATTTCACTGTATATGTAAACCACATCTTCTTGATCCATTCATCAGTTGGACACTGAGGCTCTTTCCATAATTTGACTGTTGTTGAAAGTGCTGCTATCGGGGCTCTTGGGTGGGTCAGTCAGTTAAGTGTCCGACTTCAGCTCAGGTCATGCTCTCATGGTTTGTGGTTCGAGGACCACGTCAGGCTCTGTGCTGACAGCTCAGAGCCTGGAGCCTGTCTTCAGATTCTGTATCTCCCTCTCTCTCTGACCCTCCCCTACTCATGCTGTCTCTCCCTCTCTCTCTAAAATAAATTTTAAAACATTCATATATGTATAAAAATCAAGTGCTGCTATAAACATTGAGGTACATATGCCTGTATGCATCAGCACTCCTGGATCCTTTGAATAAATTCCTAGCAGTGCTATTGTTGGGTCATAGGGTTGTTCTATTTTTAATTTTTTGAGGAACCTCCACACTGTTTTCCAGAGCAGCTGCACCAGTTTGCATTCCCACCAACAGTGCAAGAGGGTTCCTGTTTCTCTATATCCTCGCCAGCATCTATTGTTTCCTGAGTTGTTAATTTTAGCCACTCTGACTGATAAAACACCTACTTCTAATGGAGACTCCCTAAAAATAAAAATCTTCCTTAGGATACAGCACTTATTTTAAAGTTGGCTATATTAAACCAAAACCTGCTATAGTACTTTGCTCCTGAATTGCACACTATGGCAAATTACGATCCATCCTTTCTCCTCTTCCTTATTAAAGGTGAAATGAATCTTTACATGTATTCTGTGCTTTACTTTTTCTTTTTCCTTTCCCACCAAACAGGAGTCCACGAGATGCTGACAAGACTCACTTTTCAATAACATATTCAGTAAAAAAGCTTATAGCTCTAGAATGAGGAAGGTCCCCTATTCATCAGTCTTCTGGTTTACTGCCTCTTCTTGGCCCCACTACACTCTCAGAACACAGGCTCCAACCTTGTTTATTCTGATATACTAGGAAAGACTTGACCAAATCCAAATGCCTCCAAATTAATTCATTAATTCTTTCACTAAGTTAATAAATATTTATTGACTCTCTCCAATATGCAAAAATATAGTACCCCCCACCATTGACCTCAAAGGATCAGAGATCCGAGGCGGTGAAGAAACTGCGAGAAAGAGACAACAGTATGTTTGGGCACAGCGGACCCTAAGCTGACTGCCCGAGGTCCAGAACTTTATTTTGCATCATTGTATATACCTTCACAGAGATATGAATCAACAATGATTAACTCTAAGAGCTTACTGGAGCCTGGCAACAATGTACATCTCGTGAACACTGTGCAGGAGTGGTCTCAGCAGAAAAACAAGATAGGATAGGGGTCTTTTTGGCAGGATGAAACACCAAGAGGGGAGTGAAGACGCACTGTGCTATTTACTGCTGGCTTCCCTTAGGCAAAATACCACTATCTATATACTAAAGGACAGGCCACATTCCCTAGGGCATTTCACTCAAGTCCTCTTGGGTTACGTTCAACCCTGCAATCTAGAGTTTTCTCAGAGATCTCCAAGCCTGAACGAACATGAGCCTGTGGTCATAAAGCTGCTCTGTTTCCTACACCCTACTTTGATGAAGCTTCTAGTTCCAAGAGATCCAATGATAAACATAAAGGTTAGACTTTAAGCATAAGTGTTTATAGGATATGGACAAGGTGCTAAGTACAGTACGGCAGAGGTACTTGACTTGGTCAGGTTGTGAGGGAATAATTGTAGATTTAATATATAACAATAAGTGGAGCAGAAGGAAGAATGTGTTTGGCTGAGTTCTGTGATGGGGGAGGATGAAGAAATGACAATCTCATGTGAATAAAGAAGGCTTGTGACTAAAGTTCAGACAGCGAGGTAGAATATGGTAGGAGATTGAGATGAATAGGGCCTGTAAGCCACGTTAAAGATTCTAGGCTCCCTCATCAGCAAAGCATCTGATAAAAGTTCAGAAGAGAAGAGTTAATGGATTAAAGTTTAGACTGGTAAAAGTATAGGAAAGGATGCTCATGGACCAATTAGTAGCTCACAATAAAGTGATTTAGGTGACAGCTAACAGTAGCTTGGACATGTGGCACTCATACAAAGGAAGAGAGTGAGCAGATTCAAGATACATTAAAGGGTAAAATCACCATTATTCAATGCTGGATTAAAAATCAAGATCTGAGGGAGAAAGGGAATTCCCAGCCTAAACCGTTTACTAATAGAAAATTACAAGAGGATCTGGTTTAGAGATAAAGAGCATGGGTTCAGTTATAAACATACTGATTTTGTAATTCCTTTAAGTCTTTCAGAAGGAAATATCAAAGAGGCAAGTGCGCATCTTTTCATCTAGTATATTTCTGAAGAGAGAGATGAGTACGTAAGACCTCTATGGACACACAGAGATCTAAATAATCATTGGTTCATTTCAAAGATCTCCCTAAGAAATATTTTAAAACATGCACTGTCCATGAGTTTGTTCATTCATATATTTAATTAGTACATCTTCTATGTACTAGGCACTATATTGGGCAGTGGAGATATTATGCTAAGTGGCAATTATTCCTACTCTAAAGATGTATTCGCCAAATATTTATCACGTTGATATTATGTATGTGGCGTCTCTATCAGTATGACGTTCCAGCAAAGAAAAAGCAATAGGGTGCCTGCCCTCTTGGAGCTTACATTCTAATCCAGATGGACATTAACCAACAGGTGGTAAAAAAAATATCATGTTCTAGTAGGTGATCATACATACCGATAAAGAGTCCATCACTCAATATCTAAAACAAAAGTTAAATTTATTGCTTGCTCAAGCAAGGGAGAGCTGAGTTTGTAAAACATAGTTTATAAGCTAAGGAGAAAGCTTACACAGGGTTTTTGGAAAAGGGCGAAATGTAGAAGCTAGAGTGTTGACTTTAGCTATGGAAACTTTCTTACCAAAGTAGACTGTTTCTGACTGGCTGACTCTCAGAAATGTTCACTGGAGTAAAACTACAGCTGATTACCTGATTTTTCAAAAGCAGATTGCAGGGAATGTTGCTGAATTTCTTCCATACATGTGCGCACTTTTGCAATCAATCACTGATTAAACAAGTTTAATACTGGTTTCGATTGTTACTCGTTGCTATGATGAGCAATCAGTTTTTTCATGAAGAAACGTACTTGAGAACAAGGAAATAGAGAAGAATGGAGCTGCTGTTGCTCTGCATTCGAGCAGAGAGAGGGGAAAGGATAGCAATTCATTAGAATATATGGAAAAACAGAGTTCCCAGTTGATGGAAAAGTGAATTCCAGGCTCACTTGACTCTGAATCAAGAGCCTGCTGGGTAAGCTTGAGAAACACACAAAGACTGTGCAAGTGAGGTATAGTAAACAAGACAGAGGGAGGCATGAGTTGCAGTAGGAAAAGTGGTCCAGGCTAGATCATATAGAGTCTTGCAAGAGAAAGGTACGGAAGAGAAATTAACAAAACTGGGCACTTGATAAGAGACGTAGGGATATTAAGGACTCAAAGATAAGCCCCTGTTTCTGTCCAACCCAAGTCTCTGTTGT
Organism: Suricata suricatta; assembly: GCF_006229205.1. NCBI lineage: Eukaryota > Metazoa > Chordata > Mammalia > Carnivora > Herpestidae > Suricata > Suricata suricatta. The sequence goes on from NC_043704.1 coordinate 115,083,839, forward strand.
GGGAAACTAAAGGTATGGCCATACCACTCACTATAACCAGTACAATCCAGTGTAACAAGTGCTATGATAAAAGAATATACGTCCAGGCACAAAAAGAGGAGACATTTAATACATTGAGGGTGACAGATTAGAGCCCTTAGAGAGTAGATAACAACACATGAGATGAGTGTTGTGTGTCCTCCTGGCCAGATGGGGTCAAGACAGGAAGTGTACACCTACAACATTCCAAGCCAAGAGCACAGTGCCTGGCTGGCTCAGTGGGAGAAGCATGTAACTCTTGATCTTAGGGTTGTGAGTTTGAGCCCCACATTGGGTGTAGAGTTTTCTTAAAGAAGAAAAAAAATGCCAATCCAAGAGCACAGCACAAGACATTGAAGTGAGAAACACTATAATTATCACCAAAAATGAAGAAGTCCCATAAGTTCAGGATGCACCTAATGAGTTTAGACTCTTCCAGAACAATGAAGCCACTCTCTCCCCATCCTCAGCTGCACTGCAGGCATCCCCCAATAATAGTGTTACATCATGATTCAAAAAATAGCTTCTCTGAATGCATTTTGTCTATACTTGACCAAAGCATCCTCTAATGGCTTTGAAAATTATTTACAAACTAGATTGAACTCAGAAACTGAATCTGAGTGAAACAAGAGTTATTTGAGGAAAACACACACACACACACACACACACACACACACAACTTTGAATATCCTTCCCTATCCATAATATGCTGGAGGAAAGAAATTAAAACTTTTTAGATAAGTCACCCCAATTTCCCTACAAGAGAGGGGTTTTGACAAATGATCCAAAGAATCAGAGGCTAGCCCAGCAGCATATGTAGCAGTTCACTAAAATTCTAATTCATTGAGGTTAAACACATTTCTTTTAGATTTGTTGTTTGCTATCAAAATATGAATAAACATAAGAAATAATATAAACTATTAATACTTCACAACTGTTATTTTAACAGTTCTGTCATGGTTTCTTTAATTGTTAAAATTAGGGGAAAAGAAACTATTGTTTATAATATTTTGAGATTTTGAGTTCTCAAGTTTAGCAATTTTTCTTTTATGTAAACCCTTATTTTTTTTCTCTTAATATTTTGTTTGGAACCTGTTGATTATCTCAAAAAGAAAAAGCCTTTTTAATAAAAATTCTTTAAATTCAAATGCATTTTATTTCTTATGCTACGACGTGTGTCATAAAAACAAATGAGCACTGTACCTAGTGACGTGTATTGTAGTTTATCCAACTGTGTAGGTGTTCAATTAGGCATCAGAGATTTAAGTAATTTAAATTATATAATTTAAGAAGTCTATGATTCATTTTAAAGATAAAAAATGATGTAACTAAAGTTTTGTTCAAGAAAAGGATATATTCATACTAGATTTTGCTGAAGGAGCCAGTATTTTGACTATCTACCAAATAGTGTTATCAAAAAACTTGAAAATGCATTTCTGGGCATTTTCCATTTAGTTAGAAATATCAAGTTTTTAACAAACAATTAAAATAGAAATATAAGAGATTTAAAATATGAAAATTTGTGGGCACCTGGGTGGCTCAGTCAGTCAAGGTTCCAACTCTTAATTTTGACTCAGGTCATGATCCCAGGGGAGCGGGATGGAGCCCCATGTCAAGCCCATACTGAGCATGGAGCCTGCTTAAGATTCTCTCTCTCTTTCTCTCTTGCTCTCACGCTCTCTCTCTCTCTCTCACACACCCCCATTCATGCCTGCTCTCTCTCCATAAGAATTTTTAAAAAATAATAATTTAAAGAATTTTTAAAAATAAAATATGAAAATGTGGTATTTTGAACAAAACTGAACATGATGAAATGATTCGTTTCATAATATAAAAGTTATCATTGATGAGCATGTTGTAGATATTGTGCTAGACTTCTCACATACAATTCTCACTAACTGCAATGCAACAACACAACAAAACGATTATAATAAACCCAAAAGCACAGACAAGGAAATCAATGTTCAGGAGGGTTAAGTAACTTGCAAATTTCACAGTGCTGTTAACTTTTTGTCTGCCTTCAATGATGAGACATGAGTGGACAAGAAATGGCAAAAAGAATTTTTTAAATGCAAAGGGAATTCGGAAACCTGGGAGAGAAAATTTCTCATCCCCTTAAAATCTTAATAAGTAATATTTTCGGGGCGCCTGGGTGGCTCAGTAGGTTAAGCATCTGACTTCAGCTCAGGTCATGATCTCACAGTTCGTGGGTTCGAGCCCTGTGTCCGGCTCTGTGCTAACAGCTAGCTCAGAGCCTGGAGCTTGCTTCAGATTCTGTGTCTCCCTCTCTCTCTGACCCTTCCCTGCTCGCGCTGTCTCTCTCTGTCTCTCAAAAATAAATAAAACACAAAAAAATTATTTTTAAAAAGTAATATTTTCATCACCATGTTCTGTCTCTGTTTAGGAAAGCAACCTTTACACAGCTTAAAATCTTCCATCCATTGACAGTATATCTCTGGTGTCATCTTTGTGGATACCTGTATTACTAATCTATATAATAGATTAAGTAAGAATGGGTAAACCTGAAAAGAAAACTATTTGAAAAAAATGTTTAAATTTTATTGGGGTGATTTTTATAAAACTTTGTTAAACATAAAAGATTTAGAAAATATTTCGTAGTATCAATGAATCATAAGGGCTATTTTAGTCTATGATTTAATTGCTTGTTCATTATTAATTTCAGCATAACCAAATATAATCTCAGTATTCATTCTGACACCTATCATATTCATATATATACCATTGATATTTCTTTTTTTTAATTTTTAAAATATTTTTTGCATTTATTTTTGAGAGGCAGAGTGAGACAGAGAGCAAGTGGAGAAAAAACAGTGAGAAGACCCAGGATCCGAAGCAGGCTCCAGGCTCTGAGCAGCTCGAACTCAGGAGCTGTGAGATCATGACCTGAGTTGAAGTCAGGTGCTCAACCGACTGAGCCACTCAGGAGCCCCTGTACCTTTAATATTTTAAAATATATTATATTCTACATATATTTAAAGCTAGCTGTAGAAAATACATAGAGACTAACAGAAATTAAGTAGTTCTTACCTTTTAAATAAGCACGTTGTTCAAAACCCAGTTATACAGGAAGTTCTGGGCTGATGGGGGTGTGTCCGTGGGGTCCAGAATCCACGGCCAAGAAAGAATTCTTGAGACTTCTTTAGTGCAAAAATGGTGGCTTTATTAAAGTGTAGAGACCGGCAGGAAAAGCTGCACTGGGGTTGTGAAGAGGGACTGGTCATACACAATGCACTCAGGGGAGGTAAAGACACAAGGGAGGCTCCAGAGGGACTTTGTTATGCTAAGGAGGACTCCTGAGAAAACCAGAGGCTCAGCAATTGTCAGCTAGGGTTGTTTTCCCTCAAGCAAAGCATTAACGTGAAGACAGTAGGCAGTTCTGGAGAAACCGTTGACTCTACCTGCCTCAAATATTTGCCAATGGGCTGCAGGTATAAGGAAATTTAATTTTACCTGCCATTTCCTTCTTGCCTTTGTTCCCCGTATCACTGTGAAGGAGTGATGTTGGGGCTCCGGGAAATGGGAGTCTATAGGTTTCTGGAGATTAGGCTATTGGTGAGATTATCTTAGTCTTGTAATTTACTAAGATATTTGTAAACTGATGGAGACTGAGGCCCTGCATGAGTTAGCCATTTGTTTTCCTTCGTTTCCTTTGTTCTTGGGCATCCAGGAGTGCCTGAGGAATATCACACAGACCCCACCTGACGGGGTGGAGATGCTGGCTGGTATTTTGCCCTCCGCTTGCCCCACACTCCCTCTTCATATACATGTAGGGAACATGCTTTTAAAGTAAGCCTTTCATGCTGCAGGTGGCAGCAGCACTGCACAGTGTGGGCTCTGCTTAGCTAACCAGAGACACATGGAAAGACAAATTTCGAAGGAGGATTCCCTTTTTTCTTTCCATAATCTGTAAAAAAAATTTATATATATGTGGGTGAAATTTGATGTTATCTTTTCTTATCAAACAAGAAATAGACTGTTTTTATATATGCATTATGCACAACACAAAATTTTAGTAATTACTATTTTGTACGAACAGACTGAATATGTTTTCCCTTTTTTTTCTATCTTTTTAACATTTATTCATTTTTTTTGAGAGACAGAGAGAACAGAGTATGAGTGGGGAAGGGGCAAAGAGAGGGAAACACAGAATCAGAAGCAGGCTCCAGACTCTGAGCTGTCAGCACAGAGCCCATAGACCATAAGATCATGACCTGAGCCAAAGTTGGACACTTAACCGATTGAGCCAAACCAAGCGCCCCTTAATCCATATCTGATCAATTGCAAGAATGCATATATTCCTGTATTTCCAAGGAAACTGAGTAACATTTTCTTATCAAATAGTTAAATAAGGGCAACCATGAAATTGAAAGTAGACTCCCAAATCTGATTTGTTGTTCCTTCCTTAAGAGATGAACAATCTTACAGAAAATCTAGAATGACTTAAGATCAGGCAGGAAATCTCTTCACTTTGATCATTTGTATGTTGCATCTTGATCATCTTCACAGGAATGTATAGGCAAAGCTGTGGCACATTCATGGAGTCAAATCTCTTCAAGCTTTGGTGATTCCAGGATCATCAAGCAAGGGTGAGTAAATCTGATCAAGGATGCACCACCCTTTTTGAAAAAGGCTTTTAAGAAAATAAAGTGATAGGAACACAAAAACAATAATGAATATTCTATCAATACTGGTGGGACAGTTGCCAGATCTGGTCTGGATCACCCCGTAGAAGAACCAAGTGGAGACCTTGGAAGACAGGGGGCTTATTTTACACAGCTGGGCTCAGAGGAGATCACTCTCCAAAGGTCTGAGCCCCAAGCATAGCAGAGATGATAACTTATAGTCTGTTCATGCAGCAAGCAGAATGGGAAGAAAAATTTGGGAAGGGAGGCTTTGGTCAGGGACTGGAATTTCCTATCAGTCCCATCAGCTTAGATTTTTCCCATCAGGAGGAGGGGCAGTGAAAGTGGGGAAAACACAGAGAAAATGCAAAGTGTAAAATACAGAGAAATCAACTTTATCCTGTAAGGCCTCATTCCAAACCAATTAGACCAAATCTTTAAGCATGTTTTCTGGGTCACACATTCTTTATTAAAAAGCTTCCCAGTAGTATGAATATGCAACCAGTGTCACAAGTAACTTTATATTGAATGCTGACAAAATAATATAAACTTTATTTTTTACGTCCAAAATCCAAACGTAGCATTGAAAGCTTCAGTAATCTGGCTGTGGTTTTCTTTTTCTTTTTCTTTTTTATTTTTTAATGTTTTATTTATTTTTGAGAGAGAGAGAGAGACAGTGTGAGCAGGGGAGGGTCAGAGAGAGAGAGGGAGACACAGAATCCAAAGACAGGCTCCAGGCTCTGGACTGTCAGCACGGAGCCCGATGCGGGGCTCAAACCCATGAACCATGAGATCATGACCTGAGCTGAAGCCGGACGCTTAACCAACTGAGCCACCCAGGCGCCCCTGGCTGTGGTTAAACCTACCACTAGTCTGAGCCCTTTGCAGTAGAGCCACGTTTCTCTGGGATCCCTGGTCAGATCCCTGGTCTACTGTCTTACACTCATGTTTCCAATGTACTGAGTGACTGCAAAATCACAATAAGAGTAGTAGTATCACCTATATATTGGTAGAATTCTTTACAGTATTTCAAAGCAATTCCACACATATGAATGACCTGAGCTGGGCTTCACAAGAAAACAGAGGGCTTTAAAATTGTGCATAACTTTGGAGATGACTGGGTACAATGTCCCTATATTAAAATTATTGTGGTCCAGTCCCCTCCCTAAGGAATGTGGTAAGAAAATACCTCAAGATAAGGGAAGGTAACTTGGCTATTTTCTACGTGATATCTCTGAGGACTCTATAACATGAGAAACCCCATCAGAATGTGTGTCTATACATCACTCATACATGGGAGAGAAATAAGTAAAAATGCATTAAGATGCTACACCACATGGCATTCAGGGATCGGTATTTTGGGTACAAACCCTCTGAACCCATGTCAGCATGAATAAAGTTGTTTTCTGGAAAGAAAAGCCTTGGTGTCATGACTCTCAGCGCAAGAATCCTACTACATTATAGAAAATGAGAAGTAGAAAAATTAAATGACTTTCTTTTACATCATATCCATAGATCTTTGTATCATGCCAGATTTTACATTAAAAGACTATTAATAAATATGTAAAATGCTCAGCAGTGGTGAATTAACTAATAGATTATTGTTCACACAAAGAATGGAATTCTCTTTTATTAAAATTAAATTTTAGGGGCAGCTGGGTGGTTCAGTCGGTTAAGCGTCTGACTTCAGCTCAGGTCAGGATCTTGCATTTGTGAGTTTTGAGCCCGTGTCAGGCTCTGTACTGGCAGCTTGGAGCCTGGAGCCTAGAGCCTGGAGCCTGCTTCAGATTCTGAGTCTCCTTCTCTCTCTGCCCCTCCCCTGTTCATGCTCTGTCTCTCAATAATAAATAAATTTTTTTAAATATTTTTAAAAAATTAGGGGCGCCTGGGTGGCTCAGTTGGTTAAGCCTCCGACTTCGGCTCAGGTCAGATCTCGCATTTGTGGGTTCGAGCCCCGCGTCAGGCTCTGTGCTGACAGCTAGCTTAGAGCCTGGAGCCTGCTTCTGGTTCTGTGTCTCCTTCTCTCTCTGCCCCTCCCCCTCTCATGCTCTGTCTCTCTGTGTATCAAAAATAAATAAAACACTAAAAATCTAAATTTAAAGAACAAAAGCTTTTAAAAAATATTTTTAAAAAATTAAATACTAAGTCTGGTAGAATACATATAGATATTTGGACAGATAAGATAGGAAATATCTATATTACAGTAGGTGAACAGAAAGCAAATTAGTTTGAAGAAGTATACAGAATTATGATCACTTTATGAAATCAAAAATAATTATCTGTGGGATGTGTGTGAAAAGACAGGAGAGAGGGAAGCACAAAAGTTTAATTTTTTTTTTTTGCTATAGCAGAAGCACAAGTATGCAATCATGAAAGTCATATCAAATGTTTTTAGATACATATTTAAAAGCATGATAGCCAGAATGCAGGATAGACCTACATCTATTTGAAAAGTAATTATTTTTCAGCTTCTTTGCATCCGGAGGTCCCTGTGTAATTCAGACTTTATCAATGAACCATAACCAGAAGTCTCTTAGGGCTTCCAGTAAAGCATTCACTTTTCTGTTTAAAAGGGCAGAAAAGTTGGCTCTATTTTTATGTCCACTTCTTTCTCCATGAAACATGATGTGATGTCTGAAAATATAGCAGTGATCTTAATGAGTCAGCAATTCAATACTTAATAAGGATGACAACTCAAATAAGAAAAAGATTATGGGCCTTTCATAACATGACAGAGCTTTTATATCCTTTCCTGAACAATCTATCTCCAAAATTCTTAAGTGAAATAAATAATATGTTTAAGAAATCATTTAGTGCTTAAGCCGCAGTATTCAGGTAGACTATGATATAAACCTAAAAGGATTGCTATCTGATATAACCATGTAAAAAAATTAAACTATGATTTAAGGTCACTTTCAAACAGAGATTTAGATATAAAAAAAAATCATAAAATTCTAGAAGATTAAAACTTCCTGTCACGCAAAACACAACATGAACTAAGACCAAAGAAAAAAGTTGCAACATAAAAGAAGACACAGTGATGTGGGAGGCAAAGGTGGCAGGAAATAGAAGATAAAACTAAATTTCCTTATAACCTGTAGCCATGGCAAATACTTGAGGCAGGCAGAGTATAACATTTCTCCAGGAACTCCCTCCTGTCAACATGTTAATGATTTGCTAGAAGGAAAAACAATCTTAGCTCAACAATAGCGAGGCCTCCAGTATCACTAAATCTTCTTTAGCATATGAAAAAGCCTTTGGAAACTTGCCCTTGACTTTACCTCCCCCAACTCCCAAGTGTATAATCAGTCACTCTACACAGTCCTGGGGCAGCTCTTTCTGCCCAGGGGTCCTGTCCCACTGCTTCAATACAATCATCTTTTTGCACCTAAGACATTTCAAGAATTCCTTCTTGGGGCGCCAGGGTGGCTCAGTTGATTAAGCATCGCACTTTGGCTCGGGTCATATTCTCAAGATTCCTGGGTTTGAGCCCCATGTCGGGCTCTGTGCTGACGTCTCACAGCCTGGAGCCTGCTTTGGATTCTGTGTCTCCCTCTCTCTCTGTCCCTTCTCTGCTCATGCCCTCTCTCTCTCAAAAATAAATAAACATTTTTTTTAATTTTTAAGGAAATATTAATGGCTAGTAAAAATAAAATTATGTTCATTTTTTTCCTATTCAGGAAATTAGTCAGATTAGAGAAGATTCAAAAGTTTGAATTATACATTGTTATCAAAGGCTCAAGAAAGCAGCACTTTTTATACACTCTTGATGGAAGAGTAAATGATATTAATCAGGAGGAAAATATTTGGCATCAAGTACAAAAAATTTTAAGTGTACACATTGCTATGATAGGAAAAGATAAGATTCCTTAGACAGAGAGGAAAAGGTTAGGACTTGAGGTCCACGGGTGGGGAAAAAACCCCAGATAGTCCAACAATGATGAGAGAATCTGACCACAGCAAACCCCCTCACATAAGGTTTCTCTTAAGATGTTAACAGAAACCATCTACTCCCCCTCAGGTTTCCATCAGGAATTTGACAAAAGATGTAACTGAAAATAAGTAGTAGACCATAAAACATATGACCCACAAGGAATTATTTGGCCATAGACCACCCCTCATACAATGGAACTGAGCCCATCAGGAATGGACAGCCCAGCACCGAGAGCTATCAAGCCAATAAGGGTGAACCTGAAAAGGAACAAGGGGGAAGAGAAGGGGGGGCAACCAGAACCTTATAAAACCAGGACCCTGCCTGTAGTTGCAAGCTTTCACACTATTCTTACTTTCCGATTTTATACGCTGATAAAGTTTTGACAGCTGCTTATTTTGTGTCCACCTCTTCATTCTTCGAAGCAGTTAGACAGCAAACCCTGTGTATTGAGGTAAAAAATCCTGCAACATTACTTGTGGAAGTAACCTTATTTTCTTGTACTTATGTATATATACATAATATATATTATATATGTATATTGCAAAAACTTTTAAAGATATATATATATCTATCGAGGTACTAGTGGCAAAATTGTTTTAATATTCACAATAAAGTAAGTGGTCTCTCTGCCCGTGGTGGGCTGTGTGTGCTCTCTGTGATGTTAGTGAGACCCAGTTAAACTGGCTGTGAGGAGTGACCGCAGGAGAGCTCCAGGGTAGGGTGGTGGTGTTAGCAAAATTTTCACTGAGCCACTAGTCCTAGGATAGATTCCTTGAAGTGTGACGGGTGCAAGGGATGCGTGCAGAGTTAATAAAATGTGCACTGAGCCCAAGGCCGAAGGCCTGTGGGCTTCGCGTGGGTAAATCCTCAGGAGAACTCCGGGTCGGGCACATTGCTAGTAGGTTGAGTAGCAAGTGTCCATCTAGCACTCCCTCCTCAAGGTGACCTTGTGATGATGCTGGGGGGGGGAGGGGAAGCCGCCTCCTGCCAGCTCCTTTGTTCCAAGACAATTCCCTAAACTGCTCTGAAATTAGTATAAACAGATCTCCCACCCGTGGTGTAAGCTACTTTCCCTTCTGCGTTGCCTCTCCTTAGACTGTTTTCTCTTTAAGGGTGGGGACCCGGCTGTCATTTGCCCTCCGGCTCGCCCAGTGCTGAGCCGGCCCACTCTTGAAGCTCCAGACTCAGAGTCCAGCTGGTTAAACAATCTCACAGAATTTAGCCCCACTGGTTTTCAAGGCCAGACCTTACAGGGATGCAGTTCCCCCAGGTGGGCTCCCTGGTGCTTTCCTGTCTTCACGACCAACTGCAGCTCCCTCCCTCCCCTGGGCAGCCCCCAACCCCCCCCCCCCCCCCCCCTTCTGCCCTCCTTACCCCCTCCTGGAGGCAGCTTCTCTACAGTGAGTTGTGGAGGCTGCTGTGCCAGTCTGCAGATGGCTCTCTGGTTTATTTACTCCGAGGTGATGAGAGAAAGCTAGTTCTAAATGTGGGACAAAGTGACCTTACAGTCCTTCTGCTAGGTCATCTTCCTAAGCCTCTGCAGTTCCCAAACTTAAACCTTTGACCAGAGCTCTCTCCTGACAGATAACTGTCAGTATTTTTCATGTTGATGTTCCATAATCACTTCAAAACTAATCCAATAAGAGATGAACATCCTTTCCTAATTTCTCTTCTGACTGCATTCTTATGTGGATGAAAAATAAACTAGTAAAGAAAATTATAATGTATACTAATGGCAAGTTAGATCTAAAGTTATTTCAGAGTATAAGTTTTGCCCTATTTAGTATTTTGATAAAAGATATTTCTTTCTTTCTTATATCAAGTGCTCACATCAGCAATGTCATCTCAGATCAGACTACTATTGAATTATGTGAAAGGGAATATTGACAACCTGGAATTTAAATATGTTGGGTAGTGTCATGGATGCCAGGAAACTGGATACATGCTTACAGGTTGGACACTATGACAAATAAATCAATGAAAAACATTGAAATAGATATGCATAAAAGATGGACTCATTTTGAACACAATTGAAAAGATTCAGAGTAGTCATAAAGGAAAAGAAAGGGAGTCATTATTTTTCTCAATTTTATCCTTAATTTTTTGGTCTATAACTTCAAGAAATGTCACAAATGTTCTCTTATGAGGAAAATCTGAATAATGACTTTTATTTTTTTATTTTTTTTTCAAGTTTCTTTTGAGAGAGAAAGAATGAGCTGGAGAAGGGCAGAGAGAAAGGGCGACCAAGGATCCAAAGCGCTCTCCATGTCAACAGCTGTGAGCCCACCACGAAGCTCAAACTCACAAGCCTTGAGATCATGACCCAAGCTGAAGTTGGACACAGCCTACTGAGCCACCCAGGCACCCAGAATCATGGCTTTTAAAGATATGACACTTTAGCCCTTTTATGTGTATGAGAGTGGGGGGTGGTAAGTGTGTGTATACATGCATGTAATGGGTTTTGTTCAAACATTTCAGAAATACATAAGGTAGTAATGTACATAATTCCGTCATTATGCCTGTCCCAATTCTGAAAAAAATCACTACTAAAAATTCAGCTGCATTCTTCAAGATCTTAAAACTTAAGAACACCTTATATAGTGTGATATAATTACAATTTCTAATTTTAAAAAATGAATCATATTTCTACAGACCATTGCAAAGTAACTTGCTCTTCCTCTACCTACTGTATTCTAGATATTTCCCATTGTGTTCCCCTATCTTCTACCCTTGTTCTCTGTCCTTCATCTAAATAACTATCAATCTATATAATTTTAAGAAAAGAAAATTCCTTTTTAAACACACACACACACAGTGCATTAGTTAATAATTGTATATGTTTATATATTATATATTACATGTATTATCCATATTATGTTTTATGTATAATTATTTATTAACTAATCCACCATAATGAATAGGGGATGAAAACAACACACACAGGAGACTTCCCTGAAGTGCCAGGTTCTGATGAACAGAGGACACTGCACTGCAGAGCCCTACAGAACCTGTTCTTAAAGCCATTGCATTCTAGAGTAGGCATGTAGCTGACTTTTCTAACACATGGAAACAGACCGAGAGATAGAAAAAAATGAGACAGAGAAATATGTCCCAAAGGAAAGAACAAGATAAAATCACAGCAGGAGGTCTAAGTGAAACAGAAATAAGGAATATACCTGATAGAGAATTTAAAGCAATAATCACGACTTCAGAAAAGGTTGGAGGACATCAGTGAGACCTAGACAAAGAGATAAGAATAATATATCAGAGATGAAGAACTCAATAAATGATATTAAAAATTCAATAGATAGAATAAATAGTATGCTGTAGGAAGCAGAGGAATGTATCAGTGACTTGAGGGATAGAGTAATTGAAAATAATCAATGGGGCGCCTGGGTGGCTCAGTCGGTTAAGCCTCCGACTTCGGCTCAGGTCAGATCTCACGTTCGTGGGTTCAAGCCCCGCATCAGGCTCTGTGCTGACAGCTAGCTCAGAGCCTGGAGCCTGCTTCTGGTTCTGTGTCTCCTTCTCTCTCTGACCCTCCCCCTCTCATGCTCTGTCTCTCTCTGTATCAAACATAAATAAAACATTAAAAAAAAAATAACCAAGCTGAACAGGTGAGAGACAAGCAACTACTGCCTAATGAGAACTGAGGTAGAGAATTCAGTGATTATATCAAACATAATACCATTCACATCATAGGAATCCCAGAAGAAGAGGAGAAAGGGAAGGGGGCAGGAAATATATTTGAAGAAATGATGACTGAAAAACCTGAATCTGGAGAGGGAAACAGAAATCCCCCTGCAAATTCAACCCAAGGAGGTCCATACCAAGACACATAGTAATTAAAATGGCAAAAAAAATAGTGATATAAAAGAATTTTAGGGGGGCCTGGGTGGCTCAGTCAGCTGAGCGTCTGACTTTGGCTCAGGCAATGATCTCATGGCTTGTGGGTTTGAGCCCCGCTTCAGGCTCTGAGCTGACAGCTCTGAACATGAAGCCTGCTTCAAATTCTGTGTCTCCATCTCGCTGTTTATCCCCATTCACATTCTCTCTGTCTCAAAAATAAATAAACATTTAAAAAATCATAATAAAAAAAGAATTTTAAAGATTGGAAGAGAAAAGAAAACAGATACAAAAGGAAACCCCATAAGGTTATCAGCTAATTTTTTCAGAGGAAACTTTGTAGGCCAGAAGAGAATGGCAGGATATATTCAAGTCTGAAAGGGAAAAATCTGCAGCTAAGAATATGCTTTCCAGCAAGGCTATCATTCAGAATAGAAGGGCAGTAAGGATCCCCAGACAAACAAAAGATAAAAGAATTCATGACCGCTTATACTTGCTATATAAAAATGTTAAGGAGAACTCTAAGTGGAAAACAAAAACCATAAGTAGGAGCAAGAAAAATAGGAAGCGCGAAAACAAAAAAAAATTAAACTTTAAATATATCTATAAAAATCTGTCAAGAGAAGCACAATATAAAAGGATGTAAAATATGATATGGAAAATCTGAAACATGGAGGGGAAAGGAGGAAGAATGAGTTCAAAATTAAGACACCATCAGTTTAATATAGACTTCTATATGCATAAGCTGTTATATATCAACTGAATGGTAACCACAAATCAAAAAGCAGTAATAGATGTGCAGAAAATAGAGTAAGGAATCCAAGGGTATCACTAAAGAAAACCAGCAAACCATGAAAGAAAGAAAAGAATGGATCAGAGAAAAACTACAAAAACAACCACAAACAAAATGGCAATAAATATATATCTACCAATAATTACTTTGTATGTAAATGGCTTTTGGTTTAAACTAATGAAATCAAAAAACATAGGGTGATGGGCATCTGGGTGGCTCAGTTGGTTAAGCATCTGACTATTGATCTTGCCTCAGATCATGATGTCATGGTTCCTAAGATTGAACCCCCCTTCAGGCTCTATACTGACAGCACAGAACTTGCTTGGGATTCTGTCTCTCCCTCTCTCTGCTTGTCCCCTGTGCTCTCTCTCGCTCTTTTTCTCAAAATAAATAAACTCTTTAAAAAATGTGGGAAATTTCTGGGGTGCCTGGGTGGCTCAGTTGGTTGAGCTTCTGACTTTGGCTCAGGTCATGATCTTATGGTTTGTGGGTTCAAACCCCATGTTGGACTTTGCATTGACATTAAGGAGCCTCCTTTGGATTCTCTGTCTCCCCCACTCTCTGCTCCTCCTCCACTCATGCTTGCTCTCTCTGTCTCTCCCAAAAACAAACAAACAAACAAACAAATACAGGGTCATAGAGTGACACAATGGATTAAAAAAAAAAAGACCTACCTATATGCTGTCTCATTGCAAATCTAAAGCACCTGCAGATGGAAAGTAAGGGGATGGAGAAATACTTATCATGGAAATGGATGTCAAAAGAAAGTCAGAGTAGTGGTATTTCTATCAGACAAAATACTTTAAAATAAAGTCTATAAAGAGACAAAGAGGACACTATATAATAATAAAGGAAACAACCAAACAAGAAGATATAACAATTGTAAATATATATGTACCCAACATGGCGTAGCCAAATACATAAAACAGTGAATAACAAGCATAAAGAAACTAATTGATAGTAACACAATAGTAATAGGGGACTTACATTGATGGACAGATCATCCAAACAGAAATCCTGTTTTGTTTTTGGCTTTGAATGACACACTGGACCAGATGGATTTAATAGATACATTCTATCCTAAACCAGCAGAATACACCTTAATTTCAAGTACATATGGAATATTCTCCAGAATACATTACATATTAGATCACAAAACAGGCCTCAACAAATTAAAAAAGAGCAAAGGCATGCCATAAATCTTATCTGACCACAGCATTATGAAACTAGGAATCAATCACATGAAAAATCTGGAAAGACAACACATACATGGAGGTTAAACAACATGCTACTCAGCAATGAATGGGTCAACCAAGAAATTAAAGAAGAAATCAAAAAGTAAATAGAAGGAAACAAATATGAAAACACAACAATATAAAACCTTTGGGATGCAGCAAAAGTGGTTCAAAAACAAATATAAGCCTAAGTTAAGAAGCAAGAGGCGCCCTCAGTGAGCTGAGCGTCTACCTCTTGATTTTGGTCATGACATCATGGTTTCGTGAGTTCAAGCCCCACATGGGGCTCTGTGCCAACTGTGTAGGGAACCTGCTTAGACTTCTTGCTAGCCAGCTCCTATTCTCATTCTCTATTACTTTCAAAATAAATAAATAAACTTAGATGAAGCAAAAAAAGTCTCAAACTAACCTTACCCCTAAAAGAGCTAAACAAAGAACAACAAACAAAACACAAAACCAGCAGAAGGAATAAAATAATAAAAATTAGAACAGAAATAAATGACATAGAAACAAAAAAGAATAGAACACACCAATGAAACCAGAATCTGGTTTTTGAAAAGTTCAAAAAAAGTTGACAAACCTCTAACCAAAACCAAAAAAACCAGACTCAAATAAAGAAAATAATAAATGAAACAGGAGAAATAAAAACCAACCCTGCAGAAATACAAACAATGGTAAAACAATTTTATAAAAACTATATGCTGGAGCACCTGGGTGGTTCGGCTGATTAAGTGTTCAGCTCTGGGTTTCAGCTCAGGTCATGATCTCACAATTCATGAGTCTGAGCCCCATGTCAGGCTCTGCAATGATGGTGTGGAAACTGCTTAGGATTTTCTCTTTCCCTCTCTCTCTCTGCCCCTCCTCTGCTTGTGCTCTTTCTCAAAATAAGTAAATAAACTTAAAAAAATGCCAACAAATTAGACAACCTAGAAGAAAGGGATAAATTCCTAGAAACAAATAACCTACCAAATCTGAAGCAGGAAGAAACAGAAAAACTGAACAGACTGATTATTGGCAAGATTGAATCAAAAATCAAAAAAATCTTCCAATATACAAAAGTTCCAGCACCAGATGATTTTCCTGGAAATTTTTACCTAACATTTAAAGAAGCATTAATACCTATTCTACTCAACCCTTTTCAGAAAATAGAAGAAGGAAAACTTCCAAATTCCTTCTATGAGGACAGCATCACCCTGATACCAAAAACCAAATAAAGACACCAGGAAAAAAGAGAACTACAGGCCAATATCTCTGATGAACACAGATGCAAAAATTTTCAACAAAATATTAGCAAACAGAATCCAACAGTACATTTTTAAAAATCATTAATCACAATCAGGTGGAATTTATTCCCAGGATGCAAGGATGGTTCAGTATTCACAAATCAATCAACATGATATGTCACATCAATAAGAAAAAGGAAGGAAAAACCATAATCATTTTAACAGATACAAAAAGTATTTGACAAATTACAACATTCATGATAAAAGCCCTTGACAAAATAGATTTAGAGGGGATATACCTCAATATATTCAAAACCATATACAAAAAACCCACAGTAAACATCATACTCAATGGGGGAAAACTGAGAGCTTCCCCCTAAGGTCAACATACTACTGGAAGTCTTAGCCACAGCAATTAGACAAGAAAAGAAATAAAAGGCATCCAAATCGGTAGAGAAAAAGTAATACTGTCACTTTCACAAATGACATGTTACTCTATGTAGAAAACCCAAAAGACTCCACCAAAAACAACTGCTAGTTGTCTCTCTCTGTCTCTCAGGAAAAAAAAAAAACTGCTAGAACTGATGAATAAATTCTTTAAAATTATAGTATATAAAATCAACATACAGAAATCTGCTGCATTTCTATACAGCAAAAATGAAGCAGAAGAAAGAGAAATTAAGGAATCCATTCATTTTTCAAATGCACCAAAAAGAATAAGATACGTAGGAATAAACCTAAGCAAAGTAGTAAAAGACCTATACTCTGAAAAGACCTATACTCTGATGAAAGGAATTGAAGATGACACAAAGAAAATGGAAAGGAATTCCATGCTTATGGATTGGAAGAACAAATATTGTTAAATGTCTACACTACCCCTAGCAATCTACAGATTTAATGCAATCTCTATCAAAATACCAACAGCATTTTACAGAGATAGAACAAAAATCCTAAAATGTATACAGAACCACAAAAGACCTGGAATAGCCAAAGCAATTTTGAAAAAGAAAAGCAAAGCTGGAGGTATTACAATTTCAGATTTCAAGTTATATTACAAAGCAGCAGTACCCAGAACAGTATGGTACTGGCACAAAAATAGACAAATCTGTAGTGCGCATGTAGGCGCACAGAAGCAAGGATGCGAGGGTAAGGGAAGGAGGAAAAGAAGAGAGAATCTAAGGATGGGAACAGGAGGGACAACAGGAGCGGTACCCATATTGCCACTTTATTTCTCACATGCAAGCAGTTTTATACAAACAGCCACAACTAAGAGAGGGTTTTTTCTAGACAAAACTTTTTCTGTTCCCACAGTTATAGTTACGTTTTCCTGGGAACTTCACACCCTCTTCTTATTGTTATTATAAAAGTGCCAAAGCGTGAAGGACATTTGTGCAATAACATCTTAACTCAAGAAGTGTGAAGGACATTGGTGCAATAACATCTTAACTCAAATGAATTAACCTCTGGGGAACTGGATGAGCCACAAGGGCTGTAAGGGCACGAGAGCTTTGCTCGATCACACTCTCCTTACTGGCTCCTTGCTGCTGCTCCCCACACAAATCGATCGATGGAACAGAATAGAAAACCCAGAAATAAACTCTCAAGTATATAGTCAATCAACTTTTGACCAAGAAGGAAAGAATCTCAAATGAGGGGCACCTGGGTGGCTCCATTGGTTAAATGTCCAACTTCAGTCTAGGTCATGATTTCTCAGTTTATGGGTTCAAGCCCCATATTGGGCTCTGTGCTAACAGCTCAGAGCCTGGAGCCTGCTTCAGATTCTATGTTTTCCTCTCTCTCTCTCTCTCTCTCTCTCTCTCTCTCTCTCTCTCTCTCTGCCCCTCACTCCCTCTCAAAAATAAATAAGCATTAAAAAAGAGAAGGAAAGGGGGCGCCTGGGTGGCTCAGTCGGTTGAGCGGCCAGCTTCGGCTCAGGTCAGATCTCACGTTCCTGGGTTCGAGCCCCGTGTCAGGCTCTGTGCTGACAGCTAGCTTAGAGCCTGGAGCCTGCTTCAGATTCTGTGTCTCCCTCTCTCTCTGCCCCTCCCCCTCTCATGCTCTGTCTCTCTCTGTATCAAAAATAAATAAAACATTAAAAAAATAAAAAAAAAGAGAAGGAAAGAATATCAAATGAGAAAAAGAAGTGTCTTCAACAAATGGTGTTGGGAAAACTGGTCAGCTACATGCAAAAGAATGAAACTTGACTGCTTTCTTACATAATGCAGAAAAATAAACTCAAACTTGATTAAAGACGTAAATGTAAGACCTGAAACCACAGAAGTCCTAGAAGAGATCACAGGTAATAACCTCTCTGACATCAGCTATCACAACCTTTTTAAAGATATGTCTCCTGTATCAAGGGAAATAAAAACAAAAATACACAACTGAGGTGAAATCAAAATAAAAAGCTTCTGCACAGTGAAGGAAACAATCAACAAAACTAAAAGAGAACCTATGGAATGGGAGAAGACATTTGCAAATGACATATCTAATAAAAGGTTAGTATCCAAAATACATAAATAACTTCTAACTCAACACCCAAGAATATGAATAATCAAATTTAAAAAAAGGGAAGAAGATATGGACAGACATCTCTCCAAAAAAGACATCCATATGGTCAATAGACACATGAAAAGATGTTCAACATCACTCATCATCAGGGAAATGCATATCAAAAACACAATGAGATATTACTTCACACATCAGTATGGCTAAAATCAAAAACACAAGAAACAAGTTTTGGCAAGGATGTAGAGAAAAAGAAATTCACTAGCACAGTTGATGTAAATGCAAACTGGTGCAGTCACTGGAAACCAGTATTAAGTTTGCACAAGTTAGAAACAGAACTGGCCTATGATCCAGCAATTGCACTGCAGTATATCTACCAAAAAAATATAAAAACACGAATTTAGGGGTGCCTGGGTGGCTCAGTCGGTTAGGCCTCCGACTTCGGCTCAGGTCAGATCTCACGTTCGTGGGTTCGAGCCCCGCGTCAGGCTCTGTGCTGACAGCCAGCTCAGAGCCTGGAGCCTGCTTCTGGTTCTGTGTCTCCTTCTCTCTCTGCCCCTCCTCCTCTCATGCTCTGTCTCTCTCTCTGTATCAAAAATAAATAAAACATTAAAAAAATTAAAAATAAATAAATAAAAACACGAGTTTAAAAGAATACATATACCCCTATATTTAGAGCAGCATGATTTACAATAGCCAACTGTATGTCTTCTCTGGTAAAATGTCTATTAATGTCTTCCACCATTGCAAAAAGACACAACTACTCTGGAAAACAGTATGGAGGTTTTTAAAAAAGTTAAAAATAGCACTATCCTACAATCCAGCAATTGCACTACTGGGTTTTTATCCAAAGGATACAAAAATATAGATTCAAAGGGATACATGCCGGTGTTTATAGCAGCATTATCCACAATATCCAAATTATGAAAACAGTCTAAGGGTCCACTCACTGATGAATGGATAAAGATATGTGTGTGTGTGTGTGTGTGTGTGTGTGTGTGTCTGTCATGATGGAATATTACTCAGCCATAAAAAGAATCAGATCTTGCTATTTGCAACAATATGTATGGAGCTAGAGAGGATAATGCTAAGCAAAATAAGTCAGTCAGAGAAACACAAATACCATATGATTTCATTATGGTGGAATTTAAGAAAGAAAACAAATGAACATAGGGTGAAAAAAAAAAGAAGAAAACCAAGAAAGAGACTCTTAGCTATGAAAACAAACTGAGGGTTGCTGGAGGGGAGCTGAGAGAGAGGATGGGTAAAATGGGTGATGGGCATTAAGGAAGGCACTTGCTGCAAAGAGTATTGGGTGTTGTATGTAAGTGATTAATCACTAAATTCTATACCCAAGACTAATATTACGCTGTATGCTAAGTAGAGTTTAAATAAAACTTGGAGGAAAAAAGTACAATAACCAAATTATGGAAGTAAACCAAGTGCCTTTTGATAGATGAATAGATCAAAAAGATGTGATATATAGATATATATATATACCACATATAATATACACCACATATAATGGAATATTATTCAGCTACAAAAAAGAATGAAATCTTCTATTTGCAATAACATGGATAGAGATAGACAGTGTAATGCAAAGCAAAATAAGTCAGTCAGAGAAAGACAAATTCCATATGATTTCACTCATATGTGGAATTTTTAAAACATTTTTTAAAAATTTATCTTTGAGAGACAGAGAGAGACAGCATGAGCAGGGGAGGGTCAGAGAGGGAGGGAGACACAGAATCCGAAGCAGGCTCCAGGCTCTGAGCTAGCTGTCAGCACAGAGCCCGACACAGGTCTTGAACCCATGAACCATGAGTTCATGACCTGAGCTGAAGCCGGATGCTTAACTGACTGAGCCACCCAGGTGCCCCACATATGTGGAATTTAAGAAACAAAACACATGAACATGGAAGAGGCAAAGAGACAAAACAAGAAACAGATTCTTAACTATAGAGAACAAACTGATGGTTACCAGAAGGGAGGGGAGGGAGGATGGGTGAAATAGTAAAGGAGATTAAGGAGGACACTTGTGAACACTGAGTGATATATGGAATTGTCAATACACTATATTGTACACCTGAAACTAACATAACGCTGTATGTTAACTTTACTGTAATTAAAAAAGAATAGAATAGAATAGAGTAAAATAGAATAGAAAAAATTAAAATAAAATAAAATAAACATAATAGGGGCACCTGGGTGGCTCAGTTAGTTAAGCGTCCAACTTCCAGCTCAGGTCATGATCTTATGCCTAGTGAGTTTGAATGCCAAGCTGGGCTCTGTTCTGACAGGTCCGAGCCTGGAGCCGGCTTCGGAATCTGTGTCTCTCTCTCCCTCTATCCCTCTCCCGCTCACACTCTGTCTCTCTCAAAAATAAACCTTAAAAGTTTTTTAATAAAATAAAATAGGAAAATTATATAATGTGCACAATCTAAGATTGAACCTCTTATGTTTAACTTTTGAAAAAAATATATATATTTGGGAACTAAGGCCATGAGTACATGGAAAAGAGAAGAGTGTTAAAAGTGAAAGAAAGCCTTGGGACACCACATTTCAAAACCACAAAGAGCAAGTAGAATCCACAAAGGACAAAGTAGAATAGCAAGAAAAGAGACAGATATGGTGCTATAGAAATTAAGAGAGGAAAACTTCCTCGAGGTGAGTAGTATTTTAGCACACTTGGTAAATAGTGAGTTAAAAAAAATGGATATGATCAGTCATGATTTAGTTAATTTCTTTGGGTGTAGCTCTTTGAATATTATTATACCTTAAAGAAGGTAGTATTAAATGAATTTTGTTAAGGGTCCTATTTTCATGCATTTGGGCATGATGAGAATAAAGGAAGCAGAGGAAATGAATGAAGAATGTTTCTAATATAACAAAAATAACTTAGAGTTAATGTAGAGAGCAAATATCAACAACCGTGAGGGTCTGGAAGAGGGTATCAATGTGAGTCTGTCAGGTAGGGAGTATCTCAGTATGCTGCAGAAACATCAGAGAAAGTAACAGTGTAAGCAAAGCCCATAGCACAATACACCGAAAACAGGTGGATAAACTTTTTATTCTGATAAGAGTCGGGTCGTTCTTCCAGATTCAAAAGCATAAACATTTGATTAATATGAGTTAAAAGGTTGAACCCCAGACATCATTTTATGAAATTATAGGGAAAAAACGAGGAACAGTGAAGAACTAAATGATGGCTTCCTGCTTTTCAACGGACTGCTCCCTACTCTTCCCGTGTGATTCCAAACATGGCTCCATATGAGATTTCAGAAACTATGATGTACCAATTAAAGTCGGTAGGTCAAATTTTAATTACTTAGAATCTAATTTTGTATATGGTTAGGAAATAATTCTGGAGAGATATGTAGTCTGGAGTTCTACATATGGTTTTTATATGAAAATAGCTAATTAGTCACAAAATGCTGTAAATTCTATCTTCCTTTTACTTCATGTTTCTCTCTTCACCTTCATTTCTAATGTCACTATCTTATTTCTGAGCCCACTTACTTGTGACCCTGGCACCAGACTTTCCTTCCTACAATCCATTCTCCATTTAACGGATACATTGATTTTTTAAAAGTATTTTAAAATGTCTCTTCCAGTTTAAAACAACTAAAAATAAGAAATTATCTCCCCCTTTCTGCTAAGAGTCTAATAAAATTACAGCAAATGAAGATACTGATGGAAAACCAGAAGAAGTAAAAGGCAGCCCCGTGTACACATGAACAGTCAACAATGGAGAAAAGCTGTATCCCACGGAGGTACTAGGCTCAAAGAGCAGTGTCGTGCAAGGTGGAAGCAGAAACCCTTTAAAAACAGAGTTAATTGAAAGTCTGGATACTGAAATATTACTCTAGTCAGGTGACTCACATTCACTTCACTTTCAACCCATCCCTTTCCCCCATGCTCATTAAGCATTGCAGCCCAGTAAGATACTGCCAGGCATCCCAAAATAGTACTCAGAGAATTGTAATTAACTGCATAAGCATAAGGTTTCTAATGTTATGGAATGGTTTCCAGTGCCACAGAATAAACCTTTCCTCATTTTAGCCTTTAAAAAAATTTTTTAAATGTTTACTTAGATTTGAGAGAGAGAGAGCACAGGAGGGGCAGAGTGACGGGGGACAGAATCTGAAGCAGGCTCCAGGCTCCCAACAGTTAGCACAGAGTCCGACGTGGGACTCAAACTCACAAACTGTGAGATCATGACCTGGGCAGAAGTCGGATGCTTAATAGACTGAGCCACCCACAGCCCCCCATTTTAGCATTCAAAGAGCAGTTTTCTTGTGTGTTCACCCTAAAGGTAACAAGCATTAATTCAGATCTGAGCTACCAATCCTAGCCCTACAGGTGGGAGAAAGCTAGCAGAGAAACAGGCATTAAAAAGGCAGAAGAAAATGACAATAGTCAGCAGTCTCTATTTTTAAATATGAATAAACTAAGACTACCAGATTTATGGCAAACAGGAAACTAAGATAAATAAAAACTGCTGAACAAATAAGAAACAAATACATGAGAGAATATAAACAAATATAAAGAGAATTCTAAAACAAAACTCCATTGTATACGGAGGAATTGGAAAAAGTAATACATCCACTAAAGAACAGCAGGCTATGAAAACAAATAAATATTAAGAATTCTCAGAAAGTGACATTACTACATTCCTAAGATCTCTGTTATTTAGTATCATAATCTAAAAAAAATCTGAATTTTCTATTTGAACTAAGAGTTTTATTTGTTTTCCAGGAAATATTTACTACAAGTATTAATTAAGAGCATAATTAGCCATTTTATTTTTTTAATGTTTTATTTATTTTTGAAAGAGAGAGAGAGAGACAGCGTGAGCAGGGGAGGGTCAGAGAGAGAGGGAGACACAGAATCGGAAGACAGGCTCCAGGCTCTGAACTAGATGTCAGCACAGAGCCTGATGCGGGGCTTGAACCCACAATCGTGAAATCATGACCTGAGCTGAAGCTGGACACTCAACCGACTGAGCCACCCTGGTGCCCCCATAATTAGCCATTTTAAATATTAAGTCTTTTGACTCTCAGATGAAGGTAAATAACAGCAATAAATACATCATTAATCCAAAGGAGGAAAGGTAAGCAAAGAGATAATACTTGCTGAATGTTTTGTTTACATGTGCTTAATAAATGTGTTACACCACCAATGCCAAATAGAAGCAAGGCATGATTTTATTTACGGCTGCATGCTTTTATTTACGGCCAGGCCAAACCTGATCTCCCTGGTGTTAAGGAGCAGAGGATGGCCCAGAACAAAGGTGGCAGTGAGATTATATGGACAGAATACATCATTATTTAGTTAGCCAATTACATTCACGGCATTCCTTGGTAGACAATTACATTGTAATACACAGACGTTAGTTTTGGCGGGAACCTATCATTTTAAAGTTCATAGTCTTTTAAAATGACCAAGCATAGTTAGACACCTAAGATACCAGGAGAGACAGTGACTAGGTGACTTTTACCTATTGACCTTGCCTTTGACCAGGTCTTGTAAAAGGGGTGGAGGAGAGTTTTGCAACCTAAGTTATCTATCTAGCAGGTGGGCGGGCGTTGTTACAGAAGTGAGATGAGGCTGTTAGTAATTAAGCTGAATTTATATACAGTAAGCTTTCTGATATCTTATAAGTTGACCTATTACATTCCATAAGCTGACCTATAACAACTTGTTGAATGTTTTGTTTACATGTGCTTAATAAATGTACCACTCACTTTGGCACAAGACTTAGGAGCCACATTTGTGTATTTGAAAAAGAAAAAAAGAAGAAGCTTAATTATTTTTCTTTCTTTTTCTTTTCTTTAATTTTTTTTTTACATTTATTTTTTGAGAGACAGAGAGAAGCACAGCATAAGTGGGGAAGGGGCAGAGAGAGAATGAGACACAGAATCTGAAGCAGGCTCCAGGCTCTGAGGGGTGGGCACAGAGCCTGATACCAGGCTCGAACACATAAACCTGAGATCATGACCTAAGATGGAAGCTTAACTGACTGAGCCACCCAGGTGTTCCGCTTAATTCTTTTTAAATTCTTTTTCTACATTATTTCAGAGTACTAGAAAAGAAGAAAATTATAAATATATAATTACATGAATGATATCTATAAATAATAGACAACATGCTAGCTCTTCTGTTAGATTTTAATGTTGTTATTTCTGGAAAAATCCAAAATTCTAACAAATAAGTATATTATCAGTTTTCTTAACCTATAGAAAATTAGTTAGTTCTCGCTTTACCTACTATTAATAACCATTATGAATGAACTATGCAGTGATTATGTGAGTCAAATGTGTAAAAACATTATTATATTGCTTTATGATTAACATACATTTTTACAAAAATGAATACCAGGAATAAAGTACAATGGATAAAAATTGTGCATTGAATAATTATTGACTCTCAAATTCGATACTACAAATATTCTAATAAAATGGGTCCACTAGATGCATTTATGAATGCAGAAAGCATTTGTACACATGCATCACTCACTGGCCTGGGTGTAGCTTCTGAAAGATGTCAAAATGTAAAACCCTTCACAGAATGTAATATTGCAATTTCTCAAACAGCAAATGGGACAGGAGTGAGGGCAGGCAAGGCATCAAGAATAGTCACACTGGGGGTGCCTGGGTGGCTCAGTCGGTTAAGCCTCCAGCTTCGGCTCAGGTCAGATCTCAGGTTTGTGGGTTCGAGCCCCGCGTCGGGCTCTGTGCTGACAGCTAGCTCAGAGCCTGGAGCCTGCTTCCGATTCTGTATCTCCCTCTCTCTCTGACCCTCCCCCTTTCATGCTCTGTCTCTCTCTGTATTAAAAATAAATAAAAAACATTAAAAAGAAACTTTTAAAAAAAAAGAGTCTGTCTGGTGACAGACTTCGATTCCTGCACTTCATAAATTTGTAGATGATTACAAACAAAAACAAACCTACACATTTATTAGCTTCACAAGGGAGGAAGGCAGTGAAATCCTACTATTAAGAAATTAAAATATTATTATGAAAATTTTCAAATTTAATTTTAGAGCAAAAAGAATGAAAATATCTAGATTTTACATAATCTTAATCTCATGTCCTTTATTCAAGTTTAGCTATACTTGAGGCACTTCTATTGCCCTACATTTATTTACATGCTTCCCTCATCATGGCACATTTTTCTGTCTATTCAAACATTCTTCATTTTTTAATGCTAAAACTGCTTCTGCCTAAAAATACTTCTTTAATTTTTGTTCAGTTGGTATTACTTTCTCCATTCTCTTCATGTCAAGATAAGATGGTAATATTATGCAAATTAGCACATTCTACCGTACATATTAGGTATTTGTCTTCTGTTTATGATTCATATTATTTACTAGACTATAAGCCCCTTCATGGCGGGCTCTGCCTTTGAGTTATTTTTTGTATCTATCCTCATTGACACAAAGACTGTGTCATTGCATACAATTAATTTCAATTTATTTTCTTATTGTGTAATGCAGAAAAATTTTAAGCAGATACATGTAATGTGTCAGACTTAACTAAAAGTTATCTTCAAGAATTCAAAGTGGATTTTTAAGAATTCAAAATTCAACATTTCACAAAAAAGAAAAATAAGGATTTTATTTAAATACTGGCTTGAGGAACCACTAAGAAGCCAAAGTTTTATTAAGATGAATTGATAGGGATGCCTGAGTGGCTCAGTTGGTTAAGCATCTGACTTTGGCTCAAGTAATGATCTCATAGTTAGTCGGTTCAAGCCCCTGTCAGGCTCTGAGCTGGCATTGTGGAGCCTGTTTGGGATTCTCTCTCTCCTTTTCTCTCTGTCCCTCCCCCAGTTGTACTCTCTTTCAAAATAAATAAATAAACAAACAAAAAAAGATGAACTGATAGAAACATAATGTCCATAACAAAAGTGGTGGCTACGGCATCATGTGGGTCAACAATCCTCTATCCTGGGTGTGATAAGCACTACACTAATAGATTCCAAACCCTAAGAATACTGGCAAATTGGAAGACATCTGAAGAATGATTTAAAAGATGAAGATTGAGGGGTTATGGCTCAAGATGACCACATAGGAAGCTCCTAAACTCACATCTGCCCACGAACATGCTGCACCTACATGAAACCATTCCCTCTGAAATAAATCAGAAAGCTCACTGACTGACTCCTACACATGAGGTGAATGAGGAAAAAATAACACAATGAAATAGGTAAGAGAGGCTGAGACATAATCTTCCCATAAATCCCATTTCTAGTTCAGGGACAAAAAAACAAGAAGGAACTCCCAACTGCCAACTTCTCCCTGAGGAGTGAGGGTTTGGACCCCACATGTAGCAACAAAATATTTAAAACTTCCACCTTAGAGATGGGCCTCCAGAGCATCTAGCTGTAAAAGCCAGTAGGGCTTTCATCCAGGAGACCCACAAGGCTATTGTGAACTCAGAGATGGTTGTTAAAGGGCTCATGTGACTCATCATGGCTAACCCCCCAGGGTTCAGTGCAAAGAGAACAGACTGAAACTTGCCCAGTCTTTCCTTGAAAGAGGACTGTTAGCTTATCAGAATAGCTGGGCCTGCGGAGCAAGCTTCTATTTTGACACACATTAAGAGGCAAACTATAATACTCTTTAGAGACAGGGGGGCAGTAGGCACAATCTTCAGTATCTTCTTCTGCCTCCTTCCAAGTAAGCAGAATCCCAGAAAGGACCTTGTGCACATGTCTGGCACCCCAGTTTTTGCCTATGTCCACATCAGACAAAATAGACTTTATGACAAAGACTGCAATAAAAGACACAGAAAGTCAT
The DNA here is from genome assembly GCF_006229205.1 of Suricata suricatta. Classification (NCBI taxonomy): domain Eukaryota; kingdom Metazoa; phylum Chordata; class Mammalia; order Carnivora; family Herpestidae; genus Suricata; species Suricata suricatta. Next base: position 115,110,844 of record NC_043704.1, read on the forward strand.
TACATAATAACAAAGGAGTCAATCCAACAAAAAAAGAGAACATTTATAAATATTTATGCATTCAACATAGAAGCAACTAAATATATAAAGCAAAAGGGAAAAATAGCAACACAATAATAGTAGAGGACTTCAATATTCCACCTTCATCAATGGATAGATCAAGACAGAAAATTGATAAGGAAATATTAGACTGAAATGTTACATTAAACAAGATGGAGTTAACAGACTTTTACAGAATATTCCATTCAAAAGGAGTAAAATAAACATTCTTCTCAAGTACAAATAGAATATTCTCCAGAATACAGCATATGTTAGACCATAAAACAACTATTAATGAATTTAAGAAGCTGAAATCATACCAAACATCTTTTCAGACCACAATCGTATGAAATAGAAATCAATTATAAGAAGAAAATTGGAAAATTTACAAGTATGTAAACATTAAACCATATGTTACTGAACAGATTGGATCAAAGAAGAAATCAAAAGAGAAATTTAGAAAAGTAACCTTGAGACAAATGAAAATAGATCTACAATATATATTATACATCCTGGGGGAAAAAAATAAATACAACATATGAAAACACTGGATGTAGCAAAAGTAGCTCAACGAGGGAATTTCATAGCAATAAATGTCTACATTGAAAAATAAGAGAGATCTCAAATAAATAACCTAACTTTACACCTCAAGGAACTAGAAAAAGAATAAACTCATTCCAATGTTAGTATAAGTAAAAAAATAACAAAAATCAGTGTGTAAATAAATAAAACAAACCACAAAAACAATAGAAAAGATCAATGAAACAATGTTTCTTTGAAAAGATAAATATAATTGACAAATCTTTAGCTTGACACACTAAGAAAAAAAGAGGGCTTAAAAATTAAATCACAAATGAAAGAAGAGACATTATAACTGACATTACAGAATACAAATGGTCATAAGAGATGACTATGAACAATTATTTGCCAACAAGTTAAACAACCTAGAAGAAATGGACAAATAGCTAAAACATACAACTTACCAAGATTGAATCATGATGAAATAGAGAATCTAAGCAGACTAATTACTATATATTGAATCAGTACTCAAAACCTTCCAAAAAACAAAAGTCCAGGATAAGATGGCCTCACTGATAAATTCCATAAATTGTCAAAGAATGAATATCAGTGTTCTCAACCTCTTCCAAAACATAAAAGAGGAGAAAACTCTTCTAAACTAATTTTAATTTTTTTTTTTTACCATTTATTTTTGAGAGACAGAGTGTGAGCAGCGGAGGGCAGAGAGAGAAGGAGACACAGAATCTGAAGCAGGCTCCAGGCTTCTAGCTGTCAGCCCAGAGCCTGATACAGGGCTCAAACTTACAAAACATGAGATCACAAACTGTGACATCATGACATGAGCCAAAGTTGGCTGCTTAACTAATTGAGCCACCCAGGCACCCCCTAAATTAATTTTATGAGCCAGCATTACCATATTACAAAAACCAAACACGGATGCCACAAAAAAATAAAATTACAGGCCAATATCCCTGATGAACATAGATAGAAACATCCCCCCCAAATATTAGCAAACCAAATTCAACAGTATATTTAAAGGATTATATACCATGATCAAATGGAATTTATTCCAAGGAAGCAAGGATGGTTGAACACACACAAAGCACTCAATGTGATACATCATATTAGCAAAATGAAGGATAAAAATTATGTCATGATCTAAATAGATGCACAAAAAGCTATTGACAAAATTCAATATTAATTTATAACAAAACTCACAACATAGGGGGTATGGCAGGGACATACATCCACATCCGGCATCTATGACAAACCTACAGCTAACATCATGCTTAATGGTGATAAACTCAAAGCTTTCCCTCTAAGGTCAAGAATAAGACAAGGATGCTCACTCTCTCACTCTCACAACTTTTATTTTACATAGTGTTAGAAGTCCTAGCCAGAGCAATCAGGCAAGAAAAAGAAATAAAAGATATTTAAACTGAAATAGAAGAAGAAAAACTGTCACTATTTATAAATGACATGATATTATATATGGACACCCTAAAGAATCCCATTAAGAAACTATTAGAAGTCATAAACAAATTCAGGAAAGTCATGGGATACAAAATCAATATTCAAAAATCTGTTGCATTTTTATATAGTAACAAGAAACCATCAGAAAAAAATCATCAGAAAAAAATTAAGAAAACAAGCCCATTTACATATGCATCAAAAAGAATAAAATACTTAGGAATAAATTCAACCATGTAGGTGAAAAACGCATATGTTGAAAACTACAAGACATAACAAAAGAAATTGAAGACACAAGTAAATAGAAAGATATTCCATGTTCATGGATAAAAAGAATTAATATTGTTAAAAAGTCCATATTACCCAAAGCAATCTACAAATGCAGTGCATTCCCTTTCAAAATTCCAATGACGATGTTCACCAAAAGATAGAAATAATCCCAAAATTTTATGGAATCAGAAAAGCCCTTGAATAACCAAGGCAATTTTGTGAAAACAACAAAACTGGAGGCATCACACTTCCTGCCTTTAAAGTATATTACAAAGCTATAGTTATTAAAACAGTATGGCATTGATTATAAAAATAAACACATAGATGAATAGAAAAGAAAGCCCAGAAATAAAGTCATGCATATAAAGTCAATTAATTTGCAACAAAAGAGTCAAGAATGTACAATAGGGAAAGAGCATTCTCTTCAATAAACGGTGTTGAGAAAACTGGACAGTCATATACACAAGAATAAAATTCAACCATTATCTTATACCATAAACAAAAATTAATTCAAATGGATTAATTAATTGAATATAAAACATAAAAATATAAAACTATTTAGGGGGTAAATTCCTTGGGCTAAGTCTCCAGAATGATTCTTGAATCTGACACCAAAAGCAAAAGCAACAATAGCAAAAATAAATAAGTGGGAGTGCACCAAATTAAAAAGCTCCTACACAAAAAGGAAACCATCAATAAAATGAAAGGCAGCTTACTTAATGGAAAATATTTGCATAGCATATATCTGCTACGGGGTTAGTATCCAAAAATATTAAAAACTCAAAGAACTCAATAACAAAAACTCAAATAATCTGATTAAAAAATAGGCAGAGGATCTGAATAGACATTTTCCCGAAGAAGTCATATAGATGGCCCACAGGTAGATGAAAAGTACTTTACATCACTTATCATTAAGGAAATGCAAATCAAAACCACAATGAAATATCACCTCACCTCTATAAGGTGGCTTTTATAAAAATGACAAGAAATAACAAGTGTTGACAAGGACAAAGAGAAAAGGAACCATCCATACACTATTAATAGGGATGTAAATTGGTGCAGCCATTATAGATAACAGTATGAAGTCTCCTTAAATCGTTCAAAAATTGAACTACCATATAATACAAAAATTCTACTTTGAGTATTTACCTGAAGGAAACCAAAACAGTAACTCAAAAAGATATACATACACCCACATTTCTTGCATCATTATTTGCAATAGCCAAGAAATGAAAACAACCTAGGTGTCTATTGATGAATGAATGGATAAAGAAATTGTGGTATATATATGCATAGCAGAATATCATTCACCCATGAAAAGCATGAAATCTTGTCACAGGGACAGACCTCAATGTAATTATGCTAAGGGAAATTAGTAAGACATAGGAAGACAAACACAATCTTACATGGAATATAAAACAAACAAAAAACCAAGCACAGAGATACAGAAAACAGATTGCTGGTTTCCAGAGGCAGGTGGTGGTGGTAGAGGGGAAAATAGGTGAAATGAGCAAGAAGAAAAAAAGAAAGAAACTCTTAAAGAGAAAAAATAACAGGGCTACTACTTGCTTGGTAAGTAAGGAACTTGACTGGAATGGAACTTCTTTGTTTATTGAATGAATGTGCTGACTCCTACGTAATGCAGGTAGAAAGTATTATATACACATGTAAGAGATGATTCTAAGAGTGATTCATGCTCAGCACTTGAGAACAGTGTTATATCAGTGAACAGACGTGCCTCCCATTGTATATATTTCTAAACGTGTTTCTTACTTGCCATACTTAGAAAAGTGATTTTTCAGTGAATGGATGCACTGATGACTCTGTAAAGCATATAGTCAAGTGTTTAAAGATATTTAATTAACATATTTCTAAGAACGTTACTAACTACACCAAGCTAAGAAGAATGTTATTGTAGTAAGTGGAATGACTTATTTTGTATTTTATGCAGAAAAGTGTTTAAACATGGTCAGAGGACCTGGATTCACATTTTCCAAAAGAAGATATGCAAATGGCCAACTGATACATTAAAAAGGTGCTCAATATCAATAATGACCAGGGAAATGCAAATCGAAGCCACCATGAGATACTACTTCACACTTGTTAGAATGGCTATTTAAAAAGAAAGAAAACTTAAAATGAGTGCTGGTGAGGATGGGAGGAAGAGGAACCCTAAGTTGGCAGAGCCACTAATGAAAGTAAAACAAAGGTTCCTCAAAATATTAAAAATATAACTACCATCTGATCCATCTTAGATCTTAGAAAATAAAGGGGGAAAAACGAAAAAGGAACAGAGAGGTTAAGTAACCTTGTTAATGCCACACTGCAGAGTCAGGCAGCCTGGCCCAAGAATGGGAGCTTTTTTTGTTTTGTTTTGTTTTGTTTTATTTATTTTTGATACAGAGAGAGACAGCATGAGAGGGGGAGGGGTAGAGAGAGAAGGAGACACAGAACCGGAAGCAGGCTCCAGGCTCTGCGCTGACAGCTAGCCTGATGCAGGGCTCGAACCCACGAACGTGAGATCTGACCTGAGCTGAAGCCGGAGGCTTAACCGATGGAGCCACCCACGCGCCAAGAATGGGAGCTTTTAAGTGTCCCAATATGTAGGTGTCAGATTATCCTCTGTACCTTTTCTCTGCTTGAAATAGTTTATAATTATTTCTTTAAAGGATCTGAAGTAAATATGGCAAAATGTTAAAAAAATTATCAACATATAACTGCTCACAAATGTCAAATACTCAATAACCTGTAACTAATTAATTCTGATTAAATATATTGTATGTTTCACAGTTCATAATGTTCATATATATAAGCATACATAATATGCAGTATAACATAAAAAGAATAGAATTCAAAAAAAGAGTCAAAGATTCCAGATCCAGGTAATATGGAGTAAGTATAATGCATCCTGCCTTTCCCATTTAATATCGCTATTAAAACCTGGACTGGACATAAAGCAGCTATTTAAGGCCTCTGAAAATGTAACAATAGAAGCCAGATTAAATGAAGACCCCAAATAGCTTTTGATTATGTGGGTTTTATCTAGTGACAGCTACCCGAATTAGAGATTAAAACAGAAACTGTTAAAAACAAACAGCACAAGTTCACATTCCATTAGCTCTCAGAGTGGTGTATTATCACCATTATCACAAACCTCTGGAAATTTCCACTGTACAGTCATATGAGAGAGAGTAGACAAATAACATCTAAATGATACAGGAAATAGTTTTGACTACATTTTTAGAACTGCTGCCCAGATGCAACAGATAAAAAATATTGTTTTGAAGTACACATGAAATATTTATCAAAATGCAACAAAAAGAATTTGGACAAATATTTAAAAAACTAATTTCAGGGGTCCCTGGGTGGCTCAATCGGCTAAGCTTCTGATTTCGGCTCAGGTCAAGATCTCATGCCAGGTGAGCTCAAGCCCTGCATCGGGCTCTGTGCTGACGCTGAGAGCCTGGAGCCTGCTTCAGATTCTGTCTCTGTCTCTGTCTCTGTCTCTGTCTCTGTCTCTCTCTGCCTCTCCCCCATTTATGCTCTCTCTGTCAAAAATAAATGAACGTTAAAAAAAAAAAAACTAGGGGGTACCAGGTTGGCTCAGTCAGTTGAGCATCCGGCTTCGGCTCAGGTCATGATCTCACGGTTCATGGGTTTGAGCCCCGCATCCGGCTCTGTGCTGACAGCTCAGAGCCTGGAGCCTGTCTTCAGATTCTGTGTCTCCCTCTCTCTGTGACTCTCCCCTGCTCACGCTGTCTCTCTCTCTCTCTCAAAAAGCAAATAAAACATTAAAAAAAACCCTAAAAATGAATTTCATACTGAATAAAAGGCAAAAAGAGGTAGGGCAACATTTTAACAAAAGTTAAAGAAAATGTTTAGAATTTAAAAAGACATTTCTAAGTAACACAGACACATGTTTTTTGATGTCTTTTTGCCAGCTCTGACTGCCAGCATTACTTGCTTAAGGCTCTCCATTTACATAGGATCTTGGCAGTTAAGAAGGATCCCAAATTCATGTTCTGCCACTACTTTTTACACATGGACTTACATTGCCATTGAGAAGGAATTCATTTTAATAAGTTAATTGTTTATATTTAGGGGACTGTCTACATCAAGCTCTCCAGATTTTTGCACCACATTTAGTCCTCCAGTACACTGCAGTAGTGTTGACCAATACCACTACTCAGATATCCTTGAACAGTCTCAGCTCCTCCAGTGTTCCAAAGAGAACGACTGTCATAAAACCTCTTGTTATTCAAGGAAGACTCTGAGTAAGGTAAATGGTTCTGCATTCACCAAGGAACATCTATGAGAAGTTATCACATATTATACATATTAGAAATTTTAGACTTATGATGACCTATGTATTTTTGAAATCTAAATTTTTGAATTTTTAAGAAAAAAATATTATGTAGATTACGTGTGATTTTACAAGGTTGCAATAATTTCTGACATTTAAAAGACTTCCAGTAAAAATAATTTTCCTTACTTGGCTTTAAGAATGTCAGGTTCCAGAGGGTGTCTGCGTGGTTCAGTCAGTTGAGCATTCAACTTTGGCACAGGTCCTACTCACTATTGGTGAGTTTGAGCTTTGCATTAGGCTCACTGCTGTCAGGGCAGAGCCTGCTTCTACCCCTTCCCCCACTCCTTTTCTTCCTCTCTCTCTCTCTCTCTCTCTCTCAAAAATAAATAAACATTAAAAAACAAATTGGGGCATTTAGGTGGCTCTGTTGGTTAAGCATCTGACTTGGGCTCAGTTCATGATCTCTACTAGCTCATGAGTTCAAGCCCCACATCAGGCTCTAGGCTGACAGCTCACAGCCTGGAGCCCTCTCTATCTGCCCCTCTACTGATCGTGCTCTATCTCTGTCTCTGTCTCTGTTTCTCTCTCTCTCTCTCTCTCTCTCTCTCTCAAAAATAAATAAACATTTAAAAAAATTTAAATAAATTAAAAAACAGAATGTCAGGGTCTAGAAATAATATTACTTTTTCAAAGAAATTTTTATTTTAATAGAAAAATATAAAACTGTGGTTTTAGAATTTTAGAACATATAAGCAAATGTAACACATGATTGACATAAAATGGGTTTGGACAATATTAAAAGACAAATTTTAAGTAGTGACTTAAAAATATCTTAAAATAGTTTAGGCCTGGCCATGGGCTCTGGAACCAAGGGGCAGGATGGTCTCTTTAATAAATGATGTTGGGAACATTGGACAACCATACGCAAAAGGCTGAATTTGGAATTTTACCTTATACCATACAAAAAATCAAGTCAAAATTGATTAAAGAGTTATACATAAGATCTAAAACCAAAACCTCTCGGAGGAAAATGAAGGGGAAAATCTTCTTGAGGTTAATGTCAGGAATGATATCTTAGATATGGCATCAAACTTACCGGAAATAAATGCAAAATGGGAATACATCAAACTACAATGCTTCTGCACAGCAAAGGAAACTATCCACACAATGAAAATGAAGCCTACAGAATGGGAGAAAATATTCAAAACATATAGCTGATAAAGGGTTAATATCCAAAATCTATAAAGAACACATACAACTCAGTAGAAAAAAATCCGATTTAAAAATGGGTAGAGAAACTAAGTAGACATTTCTCCAAAGAAGACATACAAATGGCCAACTGGTACATGAAAAGATGTTCAACATCACTAATCATCAGAGAAATGCAAATCAAAACAAGATATCACCTCATACCAGAGAAGGTGGCTACTATCAAAAAGAACAACAACAACAAAAAGCAAATGTTGTCAAGGATGTAGAGAAAAGAGAACCTTTGTACACTGTTGGTAAATTGGTGCAGCTACTATGAAAAACAGTATTGTAGATCCTCAGGGGGAAAAAAAAATCATGTGCTCTAACAATCCCATTTCTGAGACATACCCTAAGGAATTGAAATCAGGATCTCCAAATTATACCTGCACTTCCTTGTTCAATGCAGCATTAATTACAATAGACAAGACATGGAAGCAACGTAAATGTCCATTGATGGCTGAATTGATAAAGAAAATGCAGTGTATGCATGCAATGGAAAATTATTCAGCCTTAAAGAGAATGCTATTCTCTGCTATTAGGAACAATGTGAATGAGCCTGCAGGGTATTATGGTAAGCAAAATAAGCCGGACACAGATGGATCAATACTATCTGATACCACTTATAGGAGAAATCTAACGTAGTCCAACGCAGAGAAGCAGAAAGTAGAATGATGGTTGCCAGACACATTCCCCTATTTAAGGGGAAAATTGGGAGTTATTAGTCAATGGTTACAATGGGTGAATAAGTCCTCGAGATCTGCTGTACAGTATAGTGCCTACAGTTAATAATAGGGTACTATATATTTAAAAATTGCTAAGGGACTAGATCTGATAGTACGTGTTCTTATCTAAAAAATAATGATAAAAAAGAAGGCAGGGGAAACTTTTGGAGGTGATGGATTTTTTTTCATGGCATCGATTGTGGTAATGGTTTCACAGATGTACACTTATGCCCAAATTCAACCAGCTTAATACATTAAATATGTACAGCATTTTGTATTTCAATCATACTTCAGTAGATCAGGTTTTTAAAAAAATACATTTCATCTGCCCAGTTTTGTTTTTACTCCAGGAGATGATATGTTATTGGCACACTGTCATATGAGAGGACTAAATGATATATACTCACTAATTTGATGTTATTTCCAAAGGACAAAAAAGAAATCTGGTAACATGACTAGGGTCCTATTCTGACAGGTAAATAATAGAAGAAAAGAATTAAATCCCGCCTACATTTGTTATCTCTGTCATCTTCACTGTCCACAGTAAAGACAGCTACCTCACTTTTGGTATCTTTTCTCCAATTTGTTACTAACAATTCCCATAAAGCCAAATGCAGATAACCCTCCAAATAATCTACTTTGCTATAAACCATTTTAATTTGAGTAGGGACCGGGACTCTCATGAGAAAACTCTTTGGTCCATAATTTTTTATTCTCAGTAATGTGATAAAATGATGACATTTCTAATTTTGTTGTATGTAATTAAGATAAGACCTCCGGACTCCTATTAAAACCAGCTGTAGAGGAGGTCATAATAAAAAGAGCGGTAGCAGAAACAGGAGTCTTAATAGAAGTAGTAGTTTAACTGTTGCCCTTTCACAAATCTGCGAATTTGGTTCATGGTCTCTCTCACTCTCCAGTTGGCTGTGCCAGGCATTGGAGAGGCATATGCAGAGAGAAGCATATGTTTCCCTTATACTCAGAGCAAATATCTGTGGGAATATGCAGGACTGAGTGAAGGCATTTGTGGAGTGGCAGGTCTCTAAAAACCCTATTGTGACAGCCAGATGTTGGAGAGACAGTCTATGGCTGTTTCCATGTCTAATACGGCCAAACCTGGTAAATGGCTGATAAAGGCTCATACTATAGACACTTACTTGTCCTAGAAAATGGGAGAATTTCAATCAGTGGTGGCTGCTCAGGATGAAGCACTATGTGACTGAGGGTGTGTTCCTTGGTTGCTTTGTTAGGCTATGATTTCAATGATCAGAACCCACATAGAAGTTAGTTTTCTCCGCTTTAAACTGTTGCTCCCAGAAAGGTTAGTACCCTCTGGACTAGGTAGCCTAGTCTGTAGGTGATTCCAAACCTGGTTGCAAAGGTTACTTCTGTTCTTAATGAACAAGGCAAACCTGTGGGCCTCTCCTCGCAGAATATCCGAATTCACCTTTCTTTTTCATTTCCTTCCTTTCTTCCTTTCTCAGACTCTCTCTTATATTGTACATACATTGAGCTTGCTAATTATTCTTTTTCATTAGCAAGAAAGCTAGAAGAGTTTTGCAATACGCAGATGGTCACAAAATTAACAAAAGGTCAAAGAAACTGGAGGGTCTGAGAAAAAGAACCTAAATTGGGGGGGACACCTGAAAGGAATAAAAATTTGCAGCTTTCTACTCATTTAGCATCCAGTGAGGCAAAGCAATCAGCAAGGCGTGCTGCAGAAATCTGTTATACTTTCTCTGGCATCTGTGTAAGCAGTCTACCTAAAACTCACCAAATACCTGGAGAAGGCCTCAGGCAAGAGAGACAAAAATGAACAAAAGGAAAAGCAAAACTTGGAAAACAACATTACACTGCTGAAAAAAATAGCAAAACAATACAAAACAAAACCCAAACCCCATAAATAATATCCTCTCAGACATGAAAAAGCAATGCACTAAAGCAAGGATAAGAAATTATAAGAAAGGACATGCTTGGGGCAGAGGGCAAATGCGGGTGTTTCACAATAGGAAAAGTTTTCAATTAAGTTAGGGTATAAAAGATAAATTGAGAAAATCTCAGACATTTTTACAAACAAAAAAATCAGGAGAAAGACAACAGAGAAGAAGAGGTAGGAAAGGATGGAGAAAAAGGAAGAAGAATGCAAATGAGAGAAAGGTGAATTTGAACACCCTTTTAGGAGTGGAGCATGGGTTTATTGGGGTGCCTGGGTAGCTCAGTTGGTTAAGCCTCTGACTTTGGCTCAGGTCAGATCTCATGTTCGTGGGTTCGAGCCCCGCGTCAGGCTCTGTGCTGACAGCTAGCTCAGAGCCTGGAGCCTGCTTCTGGTTCTGTGTCTCCTTCTCTCTCTGCTCCTCCCGCTTTCATGCTCTGTCTCCCTCTGTATCAAAAATAAAGAAAACATTAAAAATAATAATAATAAAATAAATAATAATTTTAAAAAAGAGAAGTAACATATGCAACTGGTATTGGACCCTCAGAAAAGGCTGACTACTCTGGTCCCGAGGAAGCTAATCTGGGTGGTTGTTTTTTTCATTTTCCAGGAATGGAGGAAGGATAGAGGGCAGAGGATAATTGAAACCTGTTTCCTGAATTTATGTGTTCTATTTCACCTTTATTTCATGAGTACTCTTTTTAAAGTAAAATGGTCCAGCTCTTCTGTGAAGGAAAATTCCAGACATGGGTGAGAGAGTCTTTTAAGTACTACTTGCAAAGAATGGCTCAGCTCTAATTATAAATGGAAATAATGCTCTTATTTTCAGAGATCTCTCTGTAACCCAAATGCACTGAGCCAAATCTCTGGTTGTTGCAGCCTCACACTTCTCAGAAGAATGGATTCGGAATTTTCACTCCAATCAAAAATAGGTCTTTCCATAGCACATCATACTGAGACCTACTGCTGTCATTTGGAGCTAGCACAGCCCTGTCTTTCTTATTGTCTATGAGCCCAGGGATAAGTACCAAATAAACAAGCAGCTTTTCCCCCAAACCTCAAAGCTTATTTTTGTAGGCACAGCAGTTGGTAAAGTTTATGTTGATTTATCCCTGAGAGACTGTCCCCTTGGAAAGGACGTTAGCTTTGCACTTTACCCTGGGAGAGTGCCAGAGGCGAAATCAGGACTGGTCCACAAGCTAAAAACAGCTGGAACTGCAGATTTGGACCTCAATATCCAGTCATGCAGGGGAATGACTGGTGCTCCCTCAACCAGTAACTGTGAGTAAGGACGAGGGCTGACATCCAAAGTTCAGCCAGAGCTCACTGCTATCAGCATTAGGTTATATTCAGGAATTAAAATCAAAAGTATAACTGATCTGGCACGGGGCCTAACCAATGAAAATAGGTGACCTGCAGAACTGTGAGATGACAAAGTTAGGTGATCATCTGTTAACAGCAGCAATACAAATCCAATATAAACACGCCACCGATCAGCACAACTTGCAAGCACTCAGGCAACGGCTCACTACCAGCCGGACCACGCCAGGTAATGTTTTATCTGAACCGACTGCTGAAATACAGCAACGTGGGTGCTGCATATCTGGTCCTACATTACATCTAAAATTAAACAATGCAAAACTAAATGCCTGAATATTTTTTCTCTATGCAGACTAATCCCATTTTGTACAAGTATTTGTTACCAAGGAAAAATAGTGCTGATATCTATTACATGTAAAACTGTCACCCACTCAAAGCATTCTAGGGGCGCCTGGGTGGCTCAGTCAGTTAAGCATCTGATTCCCGCTTAGGATGTGATTTCACAGTTCTTGAATTTAACTCCACATTGGTCTTTGCAATGACAGTCTGCTTGGGATTCTCTCTCTTTCTCTCTCTCTGCCCCTCCCCAACTTGCATACTCTCTCTCTCTCTCTGTCTCTCAAAATAAATAAATAAACTTAAAAAATCGTAGAGGCTCACATGTTTGATGGAGGAGATTGTTCACAGCATTATATATAGTGACAAATAAATTATGGCAAAATTATTACATGAAATATTATGCAGTCTTTCCATAGCTTTTTGGAGGAAAGGATACTATATATTAAATGAGAGGAAAAAACTATATCATATCAACTGAGTCTCATTTTATTATAAGCACAAAATACTTGCACATACAAAGAAGACTGGGAATGAATACATTGTGTTATAGAGGTCATTAATAAGTGGTAGAGTTATTAGTCATTCTTACATATTTTAATTTATATATTTTATATAATGTCTATATGTTTTTTACAATTTGCTTTTTTACCAAATATTAATCTGTAGAATTGGTTTGCTATGTACACATATGCCATTAATTCTATATATTACTTTTCCAAAGTAACTTAAAAAAAATTTTTAATGTTTATTTTTGAGAGAGAGAGAGAGAGGGAGAGACACAGCACAAGTAGGGGAGGGCCAGAGAAAGAGGGAGACAGAATCTGAAGCAGGCTCCAGGCTCTGAGTTGTCAGCCCCGCTGAAATGGGGCTCCAACTCACAAACCACGAGATCATGACCTGAGCTGAAGTCAGAAGCTTGACTGACTGAGCAACTCAGGCATCCCTTGCCAAATTAACTTTTTAACATTTTGGTTTCCTCATCGCCCAAAATAAAATTACCCAAAGGGACTAACATCTCTTTGAATACAATAATTCTATGAATATCTAAATATAGAAGTGTCAAGAAAACCCTAGGTTTATAATATATCTCTGTAGAGTCATCATTTAGATTTGGTATGTTACTAGTTTTCTTTTTTCTAAGTTTATTTATTTATTTTGAGAGAGAGAGAGAGCACGGGAAGGAAAATGAGAGAGGGAATGAGTGAGTCCCAAGCAGGCTGTGGGCTACTGTCAGTGCAGAGTCCTATGTGAGGCTTACATTATTTTAAGTAATATTCTTATGTAAATGACAACCATATAGATTGTTCTGTGACTTTCTTTTTCAAAACATTTATGCTTTTATCATTGCTTTATAGTAACATTTGACATAATAAAATAAGGTTTGTATATATGTTTTTCAGAAAGAATTTTTAACTGAATTCATGATTTTAATGATTATACAGAGAGAGGGTACATTTATCAAAACAATTTTATATCATTAAAGTTAGATATTAGCATCTAACTCAAAGCTTAATAAATATTCTGCATGTCAGTTTTAATTTAGAAAAGCTATCCTTTTTAAAAAATATTTCATTCTATAAGTATAAATATAAATAAATGTTTAGGTGGAAACAAATTTGGCATAAGCCTTTTGAAAAGTATTTTAGCAAGATATATAAAAAGAATTAATATGATCAAGTACTTTGACCCTGAAATTTACTTGGAAATTTAGCTTCACAAAATAATTCAAAAGTAAAAGAGATAAATGAATATTTAACTTCATTAAAATTTTTTTCTTCCAATACAAGCTTTAAAAAAATCTAGCATCTATCCTCAATGTCAGCACAGAGTCCGACACAGGGCTTGAACCGCGGGGCTTGAACCCACGAACTGTGAGATCATGACCTGAGTTGAAGGCGGACGCTTAACCGACTGAGCCACCCAGGGGCCCCTCTTCTTTTTTAAATGTAGTTAAAGTGCTCGCTTAGGCAGCACATATACGAAAATGTAGTTAAAATGTTGAATTACAATACTACTGAACTGGTGTAGGTAGAACTAATCTCTAACCAAACCATGATACACGGTTGCCATGTTACTATTTGTTGTCAGTGTTGATTCTGCTGGCAACCTGATTGTAGGTGGTACAAATAAGTAGTAAAGTGAGAGAAGGGAAAGCAAACAGAACATAATCATGATACAACGTAATCAATAATTGAGGTTTTATCCATTGACCTTTTTAAATATATAATCTACATGGTGAACTCAGGTTGACATATGACATCCTTATAATGACTTATTGAAGAGCTGAAGGCATTGTTGATCCTCTATGGGTTTCTGTTTGGAATGTTTTACTTTGTTTACATTGGGACTCATTAAAAAAAAAGTATGACAGACAAGCTCAGCTTCTGACTCAATACCAATATAATAACTCCGATTATAAGCATGAACCTTATACTCTGAATGTTAAATTCTCCAGTTAGCAAGGTTTCAAATTGTTCTTAGAGTTTTGTTAGCGTATCTCTTCTCTTAGTTTTGCTTGTGATATAACCAAAAAAGTTTGTTTTCAACTAACAAAAGTTTAGTCCAATGAACTTGATTCTCCTTTGGGTCTTTCATTATATCCTGGTGTTAGTAATCTTGATATTTGCTCATAATTACTCTTAAGCAAACATGGTTTGAAGTAATTATAGTTTGTTTTTCTTTTAATCTTAAACCTATTGTTTATATTTCATTGTCTTCCCTTTTATTCTGCAAACCACTGAAATAAGGTTTCCACTGTTACTATTCCAATAAGGTTGCCCTTGCTAAGGTTGGCAATGGCCTTTTAATTGTTAGATTTTATGAAAACTATTAAATCTTTAACTGAAAGCCAAAACAAATGCATATTTATTTATTTATTTATTTCCATTCAAGAGAATATTAAATCGTTTATTGATTACACACGATAATGTACAATACACAAGCTTTAATGCCATCTATAATTTTACCTGATACCATAATTCAATTTAGATATATTGCATAGGATGTGCCAACAATCATATCAATAACCAAATAACTCCAGGACTTTGCTTGGGTGACCCTTTTAATGGTGAACTCCAAGTCACAACACATTAACTGTCAGTTCAACCACACCAATGTTTGTTGAAACAATGGATTCTGTGCCCAAGCAGGATGCAAATAATTTTCACATGGAACCTGGCATCACCCTGAAGGAATTCTAACTTCACACTGTTGGGGTAGTTTACCAAGATGGCTTCAGAGTAGACTAACTTTACACAGCACACTTTAAAAAAGACATATTTATTCAGCGTCATGATCAGACTATTACATTTAGCAATCAACAGCATGGGTGCAAAAAAAAAAATCTACATTAAAACCCTTTGTTGGAATGCTTTACACTTTCCACAGGACAGAAACTAAAATAACCTGTTATACAATTAGTCACAAATACAGTCCTCGAGTTTTTTGTCCATACACATGAGTATTGTCTAAAACATGTCTTCTTTGTAGCAGCTAGGCCCTGCCACCACTGTGCTTGGCTGAGTTCACAAATCTGTTGTAACCTGTAGCTTCCCTGTCACTTCTCTAGCTCTCCTCTCCTGCTAAGCTTTGTTTCCTGGCAGTAATTAAAACCTTCTGCCACTGCCATAGCTACTGCTGCTGCTGGAACCGCCATAGCCACCTTGGTTTCGTGGTTTGGCAAAGTATTGGCCTCCACCGCCAGAGAGGCCAGAGCGTCTGCCTCCAAAATTTCCTCCTTTCATGGGTCCAAAATTTGCAGGTTGATTATTGTAATTGCCAAAATCATAGCTTCCACCACCTCCAAAATCGCTTCCATGTTACAAAATCCGTTATTGTCATTCCCACTGCTGTCATATCCACCTCAATGGCCACTGAAGCTGCCTCGCCCACTGAAGTTTCCTCTATGACCAAAGTTGTTATTCCCATCAACACCACCTCCATGACCACGAGTGAAGTTTCCAGAACCACTTCGACCTCTTTGGCTGGAAGAAGCACTAGCCATCTCTTGTTTAGATAGAGCCTTCCTTACTTCACAGTTGTGGCCGTTCACAGTATGGTATTTTTGAATGACAAATCTTGTCAACAGAGTCATGGTCGTCAAATGTGACAAAAGCAAAGCCTCTCTTTTTGCCACTGTCTCGGTCATGATTTCAATCACTTCAATTTTCCCATACTGTTGAAAATAATCTCTTAGATGATGTTCTTCAGTGTCTTCTTTAGTGCCACCGACAAAAATCTTTTTCACAGTAAGTGGGCACCAGGTCTTTGAGAATCTTCTCTCAAGACAGCCCTCTTTGGTTCTACAACCCTTCCATCCACCTTGTGTGGCCTTGCATTAATGGCTGCATCCACCTCCTCCACAGTTGCATAGGTGACAAACCCAAAGCCTCTGGAGCGCTTGGTGTGTGGATCTCTAATTACCACACAGTCCATAAACATTCTCCATTGCTCAAAATGGCTCCTCAGACTCATCGGTTGTTTCAAAGCTCAAATCTCCAACGAAAAGGTTCTGCAGATGTTCAGGCTCTTTGGGAGACTCTGACTTAGACATGACAGCGGTGGGAGAGGAGACTTTAACGAAGCTTACTCGGTGGTGTCCACAGGTAGAAAGCAAAACAAATGTTTTAAAATTCCTTTTGTGCTTAGATTTTCTGGCCTTTTCTCCTAAACCTAATAATTCTCCCTTTGTTTATCTTTTTTTTAATGTTTTTTATTTATTTTTGATAAAGAAGAGACAGGGCACGAGAAGGGGAGGGGCAGAGAGAGAAGGAGACATAGAACCGGAAGCAGGCTCCAGGCTCTGAGCTAGCTGTCAGCACAGAGCCTGACACGGGGCTTGAACCCACGAACGCGAGATCTGACCTGAGTCGAAGTCGGAGGCTTAACCGACTGAGCCACCCAGGCGCCCCCCCCTTTGTTTATCTTTTAAAATTTATTTATTTATTTATTTATTTATTTTTTGATCTATATCCAAGTTAGTTAGCATATAGTGCAACAATGATTTTAGGAGTAGATTCCTTAATGGCTTTTACCCATTTAGCTGACTACCCCTCCCACAAACCCTCCAGCAACCCTCTCTTTGTTCTCTATATTTAAGAGTCTCTTTGTCCCCCTCCCTGTTTTTATGTTATTTTTGCTTCCCTTCCCTTATGTTCATCTGTTTTACATCTTAAAGTCCTCAGTTGAGTGAAGTCATATGATATTTGTCTTTCTCTAATTTCACTTAGCATACTACTTTCCAGTTCCATCTATGTAGTTGCATACACAAGATTTCATTCTTTTTGATTGCCGAGTAATACTCTAGTGTGTGTGTGTGTGTGTGTGTGTGTGTGTGTGTGTGTGTGTGTGTTTGTGTGTACATCTTTTATATCTATTCATCAATTGATGAACTTGGGCTCTTTCTATACTTTGGCTATTGTCAATAGCACTGCTATAAACATTGGGGTGCGATGTTCCTTTGAAACAGCACACCTGTATCTCTTGGATAAATATCTAGTAGGGCAATTGCTGTGTCATAGGGTAGTTCTATATTTAATGTTTGAGGAGCCTCCATACTGTTTTCCAGAGTGGTTTCACCAGTTTGCATTCCCACCAGCAGTGCAAAAGAGATCGTCTTTCTCTGCATCCTCACTAACATCTGTTGTTTTCTGAGTTGTTAATGTTAGACATTCTGACAGGTGTGAGGTGGTATCTCAATGTGATTTTGATTTGTATTTCCCTGATGATGAGTGACGTTGAGCATTTTTTCATGTGTCTTGTTGGCCTTCTGGATGTCTTCTTTGGAGAAGTGTCTATTCCTTTCTTTTGCCCATTTCTTCACTGGATTATTTGTTTTTTTGGGTGTTGATTTTGATAAATTCTTTATAGAGTTTGTATAATTCTCTTTATTTTTTAATTTTTTTAAATGTTTTATTTATTTTTGATACAGAGAGAGACAGAGCATGAGAGGGGGAAGGGCAGAGAGAAGGAGACACAGAACTGAAGCAGGCTCCAGGCTCTGAACTAGCTTTCAGCACAGAGCCTGACGCGGGGCTCGAACCCACGGACGTGAGATCTGACCTGAGCTGAAGCCGGAGACTTAACCGACTGAGCCACCCAGGCGCCCCTGTATAATTCTCTTTAGATAGTCATTCGATATTGGCTAAATAAGTGGAAACTTTTAGGACCTAAATTCAACTATTTTGTTCTGTTTTGTTGGTTTGGATTTTGAGCAAGTGAAAATCGACATTCGCAAAGTGAAGAACTAATACAGATAAAGTTACCAGATGGTGACTGATAGACCACAGCTACAACTGGTATACCTTGTGGAAAGATTTAGCCCTATATGACCCTCCCAGAACAACCTGATAAAGCAGCATTGGTTAACCTCACTCTGCCCACTGAAACACAGGATCCCTACCCCCAAGCCACTCTGTCTCCTGCCTGAAAAGGAATGAGGACTGTACATTAGAGGGGCCTGAAATTAGAGTGAGATCCTACTTTTTTTCCACTCTGCTTACATCCACCTACTAGGCTTCAGACTGGGGCATCAGATTATGGAATATGTTTTCTGGTCAGTGACCACCCTTTCCTTCTAGAACTGGGTAAGTGGGAGGCATAATAAATTAGGCATTATGTTTAACCAGAAGTATGTGTGAGCAATTCTTCCGGTCATTGGGTCTAAGCAAAAGGATATGACCTTTTTCCTACATACAGCACTTGGCACCACAGCTGCAACTCCTTTTCTTCCTTCCTGCCCCTTTGAAACCAGGGATTACTTCCTCATTAGGTCTCTCCTACCTCAGTTTTAGAAATACCACACTTCTTTTTTTTTTTTTTTTTTTTAGTTTATTGATTTATTTTGAGAGAGACAGAGACAGGGTGAGTAGAGGAGGAGCAGAGAAAGAGGGAGAGAGAGAAAATCCCAAATAGGCTCTGCACTGTCAGCATAGAGTCTGACCTGGGACTCCAACCCACCAAACCAGGAGACGGTGACCTGAGCCGAAAAGGAGAGTTTGACACTTAACGGACCGAGCCACCCCAGTGCCCCAGAAATATCACACTTTTGTTTTTACACATCCTTCTTTGCCCTTTCTTTCTTTCTTTCTTTCTTTCTTTCTTTCTTTCTTTCTTCCTTTCCTTTCCTTTTTTCTTTTTTTCTTTTTATTTTTTGGCAACAGATACAAAAACCAAGGGTCGTGAAATACTGGTATCTCTTATCTCCATACCTGACCCATTCCTCACGCTGAAAAGTTTCAATGGTGGGAGTTTACCTGTTTTGATAATTTGATTACTGTGCATATTTCTGTTTCTCTTAACAGGTAAGTAGGAATATTTTAATAATCTACCAATTGTCTGTCTTTTGTCCCACAGGCATCTTAAACCTGCCTAATTTAAGTGGACTCTATCCTAATCTCATTCTGTGATCCCTATTTATATGTGTCTACTACCATTGATTCAATTGTTCAAGATGAAAGCATTTTTAAAATAATTCTGTGCCCTTTCCCTACCCAAAATCAGTCACCAAGCAAAACCTATTTTATTTTTCTTCCTTCCTTCCTTCCTTTTCTTTCTTTCTTTCTTTCTTTCCTTTTCTCTTTCTTTCTTTCTTTCTTTCTTTCTCTCTTTCTCTGGAGTCATCCCCTTCTTTCCAATTCACTGAACACTACTTCACTATATTTCTCAGTATTGTATTACTTTTTGTCTGGAATTGTCTCTAAAATGCTCTCCTTTGTATTTCCTATTCTACAAATCATTCTTCACACTAATTTAGTTTTTCTAAAGCAAGAACCTATTAGTGTCCTTTTCATACTTAAAATTACGTCATCAACCCATCCTCCAACATCAAACACCATCTCTTTAGCACAGTGTATGAGTTTTTGCCCATGGCCCCTGCTTACTTACTCCAGAACTGATTGGTTTAGATCATCATAACAGCTGTAACAAATTTCAACGGCTTTTTCTCAATTTAAGGCTATTTCTCACTTACTTATCAAGGTCGGAGTTTCTCGTCTGTGGGCAGCTTTTATTCACGCGGTGTTTCAGGGCCACAAGATCCTTCTGTTTTGTAGCTCCACCATTTTCATCATCTTCTGCAACAAGTCAATGGGAGGGAAACAGCACGGTGAAGGTGCATCTACTTCCCAGGAACCTTGGCTTGGAAGTAACACATTTGTTCCTTTTCACATTCTATTGGCTGAAATTCTGCCATATCGCCACATGTTAGCTGACTGCTTCTCAGGAGCAATTCTACACCAAGAAAAAGAAAACACAAATTTTGCTGTACCCGTCATTGTCTTTGCCTCAACATCAAAAGTTCAAGTCCCTATCTTGCCCTCTCTGTTACACTGCAGTATACTTACCCACTTGTATTCCTGAAAGATACCATGGCCTCACTTTGCATATGTTAGCTGCCTTTTGCTCATGGCTATCTTCTACTTTTCTTTCAAAATTTAGTTGAAAAATCTTTTTATACAGAAAGCCATCACATGACTCTTATTTCTGGGTAAATATCCTCTCCATGCGTTCAAAATTTTCCTTTTGTAAGAGGTGCTTGGAAAATCTTTATAGATTCAGTTATATACATTTTTACTTTAAAAATGCCCATTTCTCCTCTCAGTGGGACTGGAAAAATATGAGTATCAAAAATGAAACTTGACTCATTTGGAGTGATTCTTAGTACAGGTTCCTTTTTTTTTTTTTGTATTTATTTATTTGAGAGAAAGAGAAAGAATGAGGAGGGGAGGGTCAGAGAGAGAGAGGTAGAAAGAATCGTAAACAGGCTCTGAGCTGTCAGCATAGAGCCCAACACAGGGCTTGAACTCACAAACCATGAGACCATGACCTGAGCCAAAACCAAGAGTCAGACACTTAACCAACCGAGCCACCCAGGCACCCCAACAAATTTCTGAAAATGGCATTGGTAAGGTAATAGAATTTAAGATTTTATAACCAGTTGTGATCATACATTTGGTGACAGTTTGTTAAAGAGTTTTTGGGTTGTTTTTAATCTTCAGAAAAACGTGTAGAAGATGCTATAAAAATCTAAAAACTTCTTGCTTAATAACAAATTCATTTCTTTTTATTTCTGAGAAGACACCAGATAGCATCTCCCAGCTTGCATTGCAGTTCAGTGTGGCCACACAACTAAGCTCAGTCAAGGAAATGTTACCAGAAATCAGCTGTGTCAATTCCGGGCCTGGCCCATGAAAACCTCCCGTATGCAACCAACTTCTCCTTTCTCCTTCTGCAGACTCAATATCAAAGCCCAGAAAAATCGTGTAAGCTATATACTAAAGATGCCAGTCCTTCCATTAGCCTGCATCCTTGAGTCATGCTGTAAAGCAGAGCTCCTACTCCACCAAAGGAGAACACTTCCTTTTGGTTGTTACATCTTGTAAAAAGAAAAAAAAAAGCTGTCTGTTATGTCACTGTAGTTTGGAGATGGAGTTTGATGATAATGCCATCAGCAGTATCGCCAAATAATATGGCCCAATGTTGATGACTAATGCATTTGCGTTTGGTAATCTAATTGGAGAGTTAAAAATCTTTGCTAAGGTTAATATTTCAACATAGAAAATGTTGTCCTAACAAAAATAAACTTGAGGCACCCAGATGTCAAAAACTTCTCCTACTATTTCCATGAAGCCTTACTAGATCAATTCTACCTTGCGGCTATGGGACTCTTAGAGTCTACAGCAGTTAGCCTAGACAAGAAAACAGAGATTAAGAGCCATAAAGAAATTTTTGGAAAGAATACTTTTAAGATTCTCAAGGTACAATGCTTTTGATAAAAACTACCTTAAATAGCTTACATAAAAAGCCTGAAACACTAAGAGTTACAACCGAGGTATAAAATTTAAAAATCCTACACACATACCACCATGCAAAAGAGAACAACAATAAAGAAGCTTGTTTATTTTGAGTGTGAAATTGAATAGAAAACAAAAATAAATGTTCTTGGAGAGTCCATAACCATAAGCAGCCTTCACAGAATAAGTCATCTGAAACTATGTAAGTTCATGATCAGTGCTGCAATTCATCAGTGCCGTCAAGTTCTTTAGCTCTTTATACAATTTGATGCCATCATCATCAAGATTTGTCCTCACAAAGTCTCAAGACAATTCAACATATCATCCATATACAGAGGAGAAGGAGGCATATTCATACCTATATGTATAACGTGTGTGCATGCGTCGGATTGCATATATGTATGTGCATATGTGTATACATTCATATATACACATGCATATAGACACATATATATAAAATTAAGCAGAAAGCAGAAATCTTCCTCTAGAAGATGTTTCCTTAGCCAAATCTGTGTTATATGCCCACATGTAAACCAATCATAAGGAAAGAAGCTCATTTTCTAGTAATGAGAAATCATCCTTTGGTTTAGGACCCTCCTTCCATAAACACATTGTTCCCCAAGAACTCATAAAAATAGGGTTCCCTCCAGGTCCATTATTGACCTACTGATTCAGAAAAATTGAGGGTAGAGCTTCACAAATTGAGTTTTAAGGAGAATTTCAGGTAGTTTGGTTGCACACTAAAATTTGAGAACCACTATTTTACCATGTAAAGGAAAATACTAAGTTTTGGGTAGGCAGCTAATATTTTATGCCCTACCTAAATATTTTCTAATTAAAGATGGACTCTTTTTCAGAGATCATAATAAAACTAAATAGAAAACAGTCAAAAAACCAAAAAACAAAAAACAATAAAACCCCACAAAAGCTGTAAAAACCAAAACGGTTACAAAAAGATAATAAGGTAAAGACAGAATAAGATTTCAACAAATTTGAGAAAATAGATGAGTCAGATGTGGTAACTATTTTGTAAGACATAGGAAGTTATAAAATTTGTAAGAATAATTGAGATTCAGTTTACCTCCACAGACTCCCAGAGAGACTGAGCCCTTAGTGATGCCAAATAAAGGGAGGATAAAGTTGAAAATTAGAAATTAAAGGGAGGAATGCTTGAAAGCCTGTATTCAGAAGCCTATTCGCCTACCCATGGATTGAATGTGGAAATGGTACGTACCACCCAAAGCAAGGTACAGGAGACTTCTGTTTAAAACAGAATGGAAATATCTAGGGATTCAAAAATAATATTCATCAAGGTGGAAAGGTTGAAAAATACCATTGAACAGGGAATCTACTGGATCTCTACAGTTTTCCCACCCCACCTACAGCAGAAGTTCAGTAATCAGGAAGCAAAACTTAAGCAGAAGCTTCTGCAAGCATTGGAGACTTGGGGCATCTAATTTGACTCCCATGCAGTGTTAAAACCAAAAATAAATTTTGGCCCATCAAAAAGGAAAAGCTAAGAGAAGACCCTCACTAAAATCTCAGCTCATCAAATTACCACCTTGTAACATGAAAGAGAAGTAAACCCCATCATGTAGGAGGGAGGGGCACAGAGAAAACTTACCTTCTTGGACTTGGTGCCAGTTGTGGTAAAGATGGATCTATCTATCTATCTACCATTGTAAAATTCTTAACTTATAATAAGAGCATGAATTTCAGACAAAATGGACTTTGAAGGAAAAGCATCACTAGAAATAAGAGAAACATTTCATTATTGATAAAGGTTCAATTCACCAGGATAATATAACTCCTTTTAATTTTTACTTAATCACGTAACCACAAAATATAAGGGAAAAGTCACAACAAAAATAGACAAATCTATCATTCTAATGAGAAATTTTAATATTCCTATGAATGATTAGTAGAATAAACAAAGTATCAGCTAAAATAACAGCATAATTAAGAAACTGACCTCACACAAAAAAATACAATACCATATTCAACTGAAGAATACACCTATTTTTCAAGTATTTATAAAGTGTGTACAAAAATTGGCTATGTACGGAAGGGCCATAATGCAAGTCTCAAAAAAATTCAAATGATTAAAACTATTCATAGTATATTTATGGACCACAAGACAGTTATAAATAATAAGATAACTAGAAAATTCTAACTTCTTGGCAATTAGAACTAACAGGTGTCAAGAAGAAATCATATTGGCTGCCCTAATGTACAGTAGGCTTTTTAAAATATGAGATACACCCCAGAGGTCAAAAATGAAAAACACAGTAAAAGATGATAAAAATGAAAGAGTTGTGAAGGCAACTTGAAATAAGATTACAATCCAGAGACTGAGTAGGCAGCTATTAAATGAGGAATTCAGTCCATAAAATGTAAAGAGCACAACAAATCAGCAAGTGGAAAAAATATCCCAACCCACACACACAACCCTGTATTAAATATCAGACATAACCCAGAATAAAATGGTAAAATGTTCAGTAATCCTATGAATGATTACTGAATGTCACAGTCAGAATTTAACAAAAATAATAACAATGTCATACTTGCCAATTAGAATAGCAAACATTTAGAATTGATATTCGGGCCGTGGAGAGATGTGGCAAAACTTTATTGGCAGAAGAACAGTGATAGGTTAATGATATTTATTGAGTGTTTACTGTGTGGTAGGCATCACTTAAACTTTTTGCATATTTTAACTTCCTTAATCCTCATAAAAATCTTATGAGATAGATACTATTAATACCTTCATTTTATAGATTAAAAAAGAGGCACAGGGATTGTAATGTGCACACAGAGGGAAGGGATTCAAACCGAAGTGGCTGGTTTCCTCCCTCCTTTTTACTTTTTTTCTCAGTTTCGCTTTCTAATCTCCTCCCTTCCTCCCAAGTAGGGCTCTTGGTAATTCTTCAACTATCATTCAACAGAGTCAGGGGAAGAAAAGGGGAGGGGAGGTGGAGAAAGCATGTTTCACCTTTCTCCTTATTCATCTTTATTGTTTGGAAGGTCATATGCTCCTTTAGTAAATAAAATATTTTAATTAAAAAAAATCAGTGAATCCTTTAGTTCAGTTTAACAAATTTTTGTTTACGGAATCTGTCTGCCAGTGGGGAGGGGGTGATGCAGAAAAATTAAACATTCTAAACACGTCTTGTCGGTGTGATTGTTAAAAGTTGTTAACGGCGTTTGGTGGCGAGAGAGAGGAGGGGGAGGGGAGAGGGAAGACGAGAGGGGGAGAGAATGAGAGACGGGGAGATTGGGGGAGAGACAAAGAGAGCTACAGAGAAAAGGCACCGTGAAGACAAACAGCTTGACCCGTCCTCATTTGTCCTCTGAACCACCACCGCTCACAAGCTTTTAAAGTAACAGAAATCTAAGGGATGGAAGTTAAGGGCAGAGAAACGGAAGTCCCTGCAGTTTGGCGCCCACGACACCACCCCGACGGCAGCCACGCCCCTGTTCTGGACTTTCCGAGTCCGGCAGGCGTCAACCTTCCAGTTAGTTCGTCGTTGCCAGAGCTACGGAACCGACTTTGGAGTCTCTCCCCGGAGCAAGGAAGGGGGCGGGGGTCAGCAACTCGCACGCCCTCCAGCAGCTACGCGGGCGCACGGGCCGGGGAGGAGCCCTTTTGTGTACCCAGCATCCGGAAACGAAACCGAGAAGGATTCCGGACCTCGGAGGTGCCAGGCAGCTCTGGAGCCCCCGCGGCCACAGGTGGGCGGGCGACTTTCTCGTCCCCCCGCCCCGCGCGCGCACCTGGCGCGGGACTTGCGCGGGGTCTCCGGGCCAGTCGGCTGTTTGTGCTGGGTGAGTGAGTGCGGTCTGGGGGGTAGGGTCCCGGAGGCCCCGGGGAAGCGACCCCCGAAAGCGGAGCGGCGACCCGCGAGGGGCCTCAATTGGCCCAGCGATACCCCAGGCCCGACCCGGCACCAATGGTAAGGTGTTTCTTGCCTGAAACCGCCTTGCAGGCTCAGCTCCCCTTCATCTCTTGGCCGCGCCGAAGAACCCAGCAAGAAACAGGACTGTGGGTATCCACTAGCATACTGGACGGGTTAGAAGAGATGATGAGTAGGGCCTCTTAGCCGTCATATAACAAGACTTATTAATTAGGGGTATGGCTGCACCCCAAACTGTGCTAGCCACTCTGGAACACCAGACGAATTGGAAAGATCGAGGTGGTTTATAGCATAGAGGTGAAGGCCATTAGCTCCGAGGTCCACCTGCCTTATTTGAATCCTATCTCTACTACTTAATTGCTGTGGACTCCGAACCAGTTTCTTCATCCTTTACCTTCCTTGCCTCATGTCTGAAATTGTGCAATTATCAAAAAAAAGTTACAAAAGTTACAGTATGCCATGTATTCGTGTAAAGCTGTGGAAGCTGTATCTAACTGCAGAAAGTACTCGGTAAGGTTAGCTTTTATTATTTTTGATATTTGACAAAATCCTCGCTTCTCTAAACTCATTAATCTGGTTCTCACATGGTTTTATGTGTAGGGTTATGCCTGTAAATCCTGGAATAGACCCCTCCCAGTTCTGGAAACAGGCGGATATTGTTTCTCCTAGTTGAGCAATTTGGGAAATATGGTTTGTTCATCTTTCCCTTTTTTATCTTTGAACTTTCTTAATAGCAGAACTGGCTGCTGAACAGCAGAACATGCTGGCAGGTAGGACAACTGCGGGGCTTTGAACACTGAACAAACCAAGGAATGAAAACTAAATGAAGAGGGAAATGAGTGGATTTCTGCAGTGGATAGAAAAGTTGCATTAAAATAAGTGGTTGGGTCAGAGATTCAGCAGCCTTCACATTAGTAAGGGGTTCTTTACCACCAAAAGGAGTGAAATAATACTGTACATATATTGTTAAGTCAACAAGCACTAGGTAAGTGCCTTGTCCTGGACGGGCCAGGCCATACTCTGGTCTTTGAGAGCACAGAATGCAGGTGGAGAGATGTTAAATGGGTACGAACTGTCCCCCATATATCTTTCTCTTCCCATGTCTGATGATCTTTTTTTTTTTTCTATAATCATTTCCTTGAATGAGTCAGGCTCCCTCTAGCCACAGGACTTGTACAGTTCCCTCTGCCTATAATGCCTAACTTCCCCCTCCCAAGCCTCACCCCATGGCCTGATTGATTTTAGACTTCCTTTGGCTCTCAGATTCAAAGGAAGTTCGGGATACAGATTTCTGCAATTGTCTTTAGAACATTAACTTATTCCTAAAATAATTCAGAACCTATGTCCACCTCTTGGGACTCAGAAAAATGTTAAGTGGCTAGTTCTTAATTAAGAAGTAAGTGTAGATAAATAATCCAAATCTAGTTTTATGCTTAGTTTATAGGCATAGTGGTTTTAGGATTTTCCTGAATTAGGGATGCTTCCCTTGGGTTCCAGATTTTACATTAATTATTTTTCTGAAAGCAATAAGATAGAAGTTTCAGGACCCCAAGAGGGGTCCAGAATGTCACCATTATGTGAATTGTGGAACCATGACTAATATCATGAGCATCGTTTCTCCTTTTGCCTGATGGAAGAGGTTTATAATTTTCAAATAGCCCAGACAGCAGTGGGTGTTGATGCAGGAACGAAAGGCAAGAAAAATGGTAGTTAAATTAAATCCCCTTCCAGCGTGCAGCCCTGTGCTCAAGGAGTTTATGGCTGCCTTAAGGCCTTACTGTTTACATTCCATTAAAAACTAGACGCAACCTTATCTTTACAATAGCTAAGTTCTTCAAGTTCCGGTTAAGACCCTGCTTTCAGCATACAGAAATTTCTTAGAAACTAACTTTATCTCTATGTCCCCTCCTCCACAAACATTCAAGAATATCATCAGTCACTCCTCACAATCCCATGCAGCTCTTTCTGCGCACAGGTCCTGGCCCTGTGCTTTAGTAAAATCACATTTTCACACCAAAAATGTCTCAGGAATTCTTCCTTAGCCATATCTTACAAACCCCACTTCAAATTTCATCAGGTCTTATGGTGGCTAATAGAATAGTTTTACCAGAAATATACTTACATGTATATAGTATATGATGTGCTAATCTCAGAAACTCAAATTTAACAGAGTTAGGGAGAAGTGTATAGTAATCAGATTATGATTTGAAGTTAATATATTTGTCTTGAAGTAATTAAGATTCCAGTGGTACAGTATATGACTTTTTTAGAGACTTTTATCTTTTTTTTAATTTTTTCAATGTTTTATTTATTTTTGAGAGACAGAGAGACAGTGTGAGCAGGGGAGGGTCAGAGAGAGGGAGACAGAATCTGAAGCAGGCTCCAGGCTCTGAGCTGTCAGCACAGAGCCTGACGTGGGGCTTGAACCCACGAACCGTGAAATCATGACCTGAGCAGAAGCCAGACGCTTAACCGACTGAGCCACCCAGACGCCTCAAGACTTTTTTTAATAACAGGATGAGTATGATTTTTTTTTCTTGGAAGTTTTTCTAGGATTTGTTTATTACTAAGAGTAGGGGTATCTGGCTAGCTCAGTTTGTAGAGCCTGTGAATCTTTTTTTTTTAACTTTTTTTTTAATGTTTTATTTATTTTGATACAAAGAGAGACAGAGCATGAGAGGGGGAGGGGCAGAGAGAGAGAAGGAAACACAGAACCGGAAGCAGGCTCCAGGCTCTGAGCTAGCTGTCAGCACAGAGCCTTTTGCTGGGCTCAAACCCACAAACATGAGATCTGACCTGAGCCGAAGTCAGAGGCTTAACCGACTGAGCCACCCAGGCACCCCGAGCCTGTGAATCTTGATCTCAAGGTTGTGGGTTAAGCCCCACCTTGAATGTGGAGCCTACTTAAATAAATTTAAAAGAGTGGTGGAAGGCATTATTGAAAAGTTACCTTAAATCACCTAGTCCTCAGTTTAGTCATTTTCAAAACTGAGTGACACAGTACCTCTTGTTAATAGACCCTTAAGTTTAAGAAAACCAAAAGATCTTTAAAACCGCAAACAAGAGTGGACAGGATGACGTGGTATCATCTTATTCCACAGGTGTTTTATTCTGCCTGGCACACATATAGGTACAACTGCCATTTAACATTTTGTACCAGAAGTTATGACATGCCATTTTTCATGCTTGATACATTATGTATTTGCAAAAATTCTAAATCCTACAGCAAACTGAGGACCCAGAGTATGTTCTGCAGTAGTTTTGCCATTAGGGACTTATTCTCACACATGTGCCATTTAAGACTCAAAATAATGTAATCAAATAGGAAAGAAAAGAGCAATAGGGACAAATAATCGCTACTTTAGAGGCTGTTTAGTTTCCCTTCCTTGGATCTCTGGGCAAGACATTTTGCCTTATGGGTTAATTGTAATTAGCAGACATTAAGGGGGTTGGGATTTAAAGTGGGGAGATTAGGGGAAAAGGGATGGAGGAACTGGAATACCAAAGTGATGAGGAGGGAGCCTAAGGCATGCCGACAGGGTGCAGCCCCTCCCCCACTCCCCCACCATGGGATACGTGGGATATTGTCTTTAGAATATTAACTTATTCCTAAAATAATTCAGAACCTATGTCCTCCTGGCTGCCCAAGAACAAAGGAAAGGGGAAAGAAAGGGTTAGCTGATTGAGATCACAGTCCCACAGGACCTGAGTCTCCATCTATTTAATATCAATAGTCTGATCTCCAGACCTAATGGACCATTTCCTGGAGCCTCAACCTCACCCGTCCTTAGTGTGGGAAACAAAGGCAGAAGGAAATGGCAGATAGAACTAAATTTCCTTATAATCTGCAGCCCATTGACAAATACTTGAGGCTGGCCAAGTAAAAAGTTTCTCCAGGAACTCCCTACTGTCTTAATGCTAATGCTTTGCTAAAGGGCAAACAACCTTAGCTTGACCACAGCTAGGCCTGCAGTACCCTTGGAGTGTTCTTTAGCATATGAAAATCTCACTGGAAACTTCCCCTGGACTTGACCCTCTCCACCTCCCTAGTATATAACCAGTTTCTCCTCTGGGTCTCTGGGACCTCTCTTCCTGCCCACAGGTCCTGTTCCCCGGGCTTCAATACAATCGCCTTTGTGCACCAAAGATATCTCCAAGAATTCTTTCTTGGCCATCAGCTCTGGACCTTTACGAACCCCAGTGTCACCCCAAAACTCTCGTAAGTACTGAGTACAATGGTTTTTGGGGTTTTTATTCTTCTCTATAGAAATAACCTAACAATGTTTTGGTTGGATTTTCCTGGAGCTACAACTATGACAACCCCTGAGAGTGGCCAGAAGTATATCTTGTAACATAATAAACAGTCCATTTCAAATCTGCTGTTCTAGGAGTGCAGAACTTACCCATAGAATCTGGAATACAGAGATGATTACAGTAGTGTGATCTGTTAGCTAACCCACCTGTCTGTCCAGGTGAACCATGCCTAGAGCCCAGCCTTCTTTGTGTAGGCAGGGAGGCTCCAGTTTTTGACTTGGTTACTATGTGGGGTCTTAGGCTCACAACATTTTACTCTCAGCTTTCTACCTTATAGGACCTTCTCCCCCAGAGGTTTGTGGGAAATGTGCACCATCTTGGGGTGACCCACAGCTTAAGTCATACTCAGAACCACATCAAGAGGGGGTGGGATCAAGACCAAAGGGCTTAAATAGCCAGATTCTGGTAGACTAGATGAGTGGAGTGCTTATGGTTTCATAATGTCTTGTTACAACAGTACTGTTTAACCTATAAATTTGTAGACAGTGTAGTAATATCATGTCTTCCTTTTCAGGACTCTTTAAGTCATGGAAAAACAACGTAAGTAATTTAAGTGTTGACTTATGCTTATGATGTTAAATCTGTTGTTAATGTGTTCTTTGTCTTATATAATGTTTTATTCAGTTTCTGAAGGGATATAATTTACTTTGTTTATGCTACAGAACTCAAAGTCTAGGTCTTTTTTTTTTTTTTTTTTTACTGTAGAGACAATGTACACATATATCCACTCCTGTTAATTTTTCCTGTAAAAATAAAATCTTAGATAAGCCGAAGGAATTTTAGTCTTACTGGGAAATATATAATTTATAGTATATTCTATTTAGGTCAATTGTTCCCTTATTGTGTGAATTTTATATACATAAACATTTAACTCCTATTAAATTAGCAGATAATAATATGTCAGCCCACTGTAATAAAATCTTTGGATATATCCCTGCTACATATTTCATAACATACACACATGAACAGGTTTAAATAAATACCGATGATTATGTTCTGGCTTTTTTCCTAGCAAGAAAATTCTAAATAAGATGGATTTCGACCAAGCATATAATAAAAGACTTTTTTAAATCTAACGTTCTGAAGAGAAGCAATGCTTATGGGGGAAATCTGAAAAAAAAACCCTTTTATGAGAAGATTCATAGTATCTTATTTTTATTAGATACTGAAGAGCTGTTTATCTCTTACCACAATGTCAGCCTTTCCTTCATGAAGCCTCAAGGTGTCTTTTTTTTTTTAATTGAAGCTTCATGATCTCTTAATATTTGCTATGTGAATTTAATTTTACTTACAAAACTCAAGGCTTTTTAAATGGAAATTGATAACAGTATTACACTGTTTATATTTGCTACAACCATTAGGATGCTTCGGATCACCATAGAAAGATTCTTTCAGCCACAATCATAATCATCTTTTAATTCTTCATCTTCATATACATAATTGTGTGTATATGCATAAAAAGAAATAAAATGTATACATGTATATAAATACATATAGAAGTAAAAATAAAATATCTTTTTGTTAATGTGATAGTCTAATGTTATCCATAAATTATTTTAAGTTTCATTTCACAAATGCAGAAATCCATTCTTTTTTAAAAAAATTTTTTAATGTTTGTTTATTTTTTAGCAAGAAAGAGACAGAGCATGAGCAGGGGAGGGGCAGAGAGAGAGGGAGACACAGAATCCTAAGCAGGCTCCAGGCTCTGATCTGTCAGCACAGAGCTCGACGGGGGGCTCAAAACTACAAACCATGAAATCTTGACCTGAGCTGAAGTTGGAAGTCTAACCGACTGATCCACCCAGGCACCCCTGCAGAAATCCATTCATAATTCAAATGATCTTTGGCCTATTTGACCACTTGCCTATTTGTTTATTTTCCCCTTGTATGAATTCCTGGCTGAAAATTTTAAAACCAGGATTAGCACTCTGGAACCGAAATCCCAGAGATTATGAGCTTCTAATTTCTTGAATATGTCAGCTCCTAGATACGTATATGTATTTACTGTTGTTTAAACAACGGTACTTAGAGGTGCCAAAATGTGACCAGTCATTTAAGAGTAGGTTATGTTAGTCAGACTTACAGTTTTTTTCTTGAGATCTGTTAAGTGTGATCTGGTTGTTTCTAGCTCAGGTTGGGAGTGGTGGCTATTGGCAAAGCCTTGAGAGCTAGAGAACTAGGAGCTAGGCCACTCCCATGAAGCCAGCAAACAAGGGATTGGTTGGGATGGAATGACTTGTATATCAGAGATCTGTGATCAATCAGGGTATGTTGCAGTAGCATGGAAAATCCCTTAGGAAAGTAGAAAATTCTCTGTTACCAGAATATGGACCTTTTCCATAGACTCCATTCTGCTAAAGTTATCATGAAGTCAATTGGATGAAGAAGGGTGGCTCACAATCCAGTTTTTCCACTGAAACCACATGAGTTGAGTCGTCTTTGAAGGCCTCCGATACAGAAGTATGTAGAAAATGTATTAGACTGAAAGTTTGACTAACATTTTCTTCTGTGTTGATGCCATGCCCTAATCATTTAATAAGAAACTATTTTGAATTTATAGTTAGCAAGCCATAATGAAACAGAGAAATACATGATACAAATGTATTGTCCACTAGACCTTAAGTTCTATGAAGACAGAGCCAGGATAGCCTCAGAGCTAAACTCAGAGGCAATACAGGAGATGGTCAACAAATATTTATTGTCTGGCTAGGATGGTTGCTAAATGAGAGACTAGAAAACACAAATATGAAAAACTAGGAGGTTCAACCATGTGTACATATATTAAGAATATTCAACAAAGTTTAATGTGTTTATTGTAATTCAATCAGTTATGATTTTATTGGTCAAAATCAGTCACATATTAGGAATTTCCTATGGTTCAGCCTTACTGGGTAATTGCAGAGTAAGCATCAAAAGGATATTCGATACTAGAATATATGCACTATTTTAGATATTTAAAAAAATAATTCTTTGGGACCCCTGGATGGCTCAGATAGGTAAGCGCCAAGCTCTCGATTCAACTCAGGTGATGAACTCAGTTGTGAGATGGAGCCCCCCTCGTTGGATTCTGGGCAAGGAGTCATGCCTGCTTAATATTCTTGGTCTCCCTCTCCTGCCCCTGGCTTGTTCACACACATGCACATGCCCGCACCCTCTTTCTGTCTCAAAGATAAAAGGAAAAAGATAATTCTTACAGCAATAACTATAGATATCTTTTAAATCATAATAATCTTTCCATCCCCATCCCTCCATCCAAGTAGTTTCATTTCTCTCTTTCTTCACAGTCTATATGTGGTTTTAAAAGACTTTCCCCTCCCCAATATCAACATGGAATTAGATATTAACACTTGGAACACTTCCAAATATGGAACACTCATCAGGCATATTTGAAAGCTAGAAACTCAGCCACAGTAACTCAGCTATGTCATTTTATCCAAAAAGGAATTTGTTTAAAACTGATTCTGCTGCAAATTAAGTCTGATAACAAGCAACTTTTAAGTGAAGAATTTTTATTTTATATAGATAAATATAAATGAAATCATATAATATATAAATTAAAATTATCTAAGGACAATGTATTTTCTTTCTAATATATGTATATTTTTTACTAATATATATTTTATTAAAGCAAATATGTTTACTTCTCCCTGAATTGCAGATGGTCAAATGAATGCTCCTTACCCAGGAACAAATTTACCGCCTGAATATCCCCCTCAGTATCCTCCAGCAGCACTCCAAGGTAAAATATTTGTCTAAGAATAAAAATCCAAAATTATTCAATTACTGATACTCCCCAAAGAGTAAACGTATGGGTGTATGTATGTGTCTGCCTCTGTTTATATGTTTTAGTAGTTTCTTTTATTAAAAGTGCAATAATGAAATTGTAGCCTGGTTCTTGTTTCTTTGTTTGACTATGTATTATCATAAATAATGTCATTATAATGATATTATACTGTAATTTTTATGTACAGAATAGTAATGTTGTCGAGTTAATAGAAACAGTAGTCGTTTACATTTAGCAAATAAGGTTTGCACCAAAATACACATTTGAAGTCAAAAAGATTTACTTGATTCTTCATCTGTTCTGAAAATTCTCATCACATAATCACATTTAGATTTATCCCTGGGCATTTTTGAGTCCTATATTAGCTGAGGGTAATCATGTACAGTGAGAGACACCGAAAAGAGATGACCACTTAAAACTGGAAGCTGTAAGTAGTAAAAGTGTAGCTCCCTGGGGATAATTCTCATTTTCACTTTGTAACATATATGAAAGCTTTGCTTTTGTACACATGCTAAATCCTGCCTTGCATCTAAGGAAAGTAATCGAATTGGATCACTACGTTCTAGGGAGTACATTTTTCCCTTTGAACCAATGAATGAAAAATTTTAGAGATGTTCATTTAGACAAATGCAGTTATCAAAATTACTAGAACTTTACAACATGGCAACATTTCTGGTGCATCCAGATTTGCAAGTAGTCAGACTACCCCATCTTTTGAGAGACCACCCTGGAGAGTTAGGATCAAATGGAATCAGGTTTGGGCAGAAGGGTGTATCCGTTTTGTATTCTACTCTGAGTGAATAAAAATCTGCTTGGGAACGGAATGGCCTGTCTAATTGGCTAGCCAAGAAACTTCCCAGCGGGGCTTGGATCTCATCCAAGTGTTTGCAGTTAGAAGAATCTGAGCTCGAAGACCTCTAAGGTGATATTTCTCAAGAGTGCCTGCCCTTAAGTATTATGTGGAAGATCTAAAAAATACTGCGCCAGGGCACTGTCCCAGGAAAATGAAAGCGGAAGCTCAGGAAGAGGGACCCAGGGATTGGTAAGAACCGCTGCCCTAAATTCTTACATGGTAGTTGTTTGATGAATTACTAGCACACTGGAATATTCATCCAAGACCCTTGCACAGTGATTTAATCCACCCCACAGGTGGTTAAAAACTAGGTGATCGATAATTCAGTAATAATCAGACTTGAGAGTTTGTGAGGAAAATAGTTTAATTCTATTTCTCAAGCCCAGGGCCATCTATAGTGCAGATCTTGATATGACAATGAATTTAACAATAGTGATTGGTTTGTTTTTTTTTTTAAATGTTTATTTATTTTTGAGAGAGAGACAGAATGTGAGTGTGGTAGGAGCAGAGAGAGAGGGAGACCCAGAAAGAAGCCAAAGCAGTCTCCAGGCTCCGCCAGCACAGAGCCCCAGGTGGGGCTCGAACCCACAAGCCGCGAGATCATGACCTGAGCCGAAGTCAGATGCTCAACCCACTGAGCCACCCAGGCGCCCCGAACAACAGTGACAGTTTAAAATTGACAGCATACTGTGCATAATGTGAATTAACTCATTTAATTCTCAATCTTCTGAGGTAAATAGTATTATATACCCAGTACACCAGTGGGAAAAAGGCACAGAGAGGCTGTATCAGGCTTCAAGTTCTGGCTTCTTCACTGAATGGTTGTGTGGTGGTTCATACAACTCACTGTACCTCCCAGCCTCAGTTCTTAGTTGTAAAATAGGGGCAATATTTTCTCATTCAGGTTTGCCTGGAGATTAAATGAGAGTATATGTAAAGCACCTAGTACAATGACTTACAAATACTGAGGGATAAATATTTGTGATTATATTAATAATCTGTTAAGTTAGTTAGACTTTATACAAATGAAAATACCAAATTTCAGGTAATTCCATATGTTTAATCCACTGATTTGGGAAATAATCAACTATCCTCTTTTTGCAAGAGTCTTGAGAAGATTCAAATAATGCGAATAGTAACCTGTGAACTCACATGTCATCCTCATTGGCTTGCCTGTGATCTGATCTTTGCACTGTAGCCAGTGGTCTTTAAAAATGCCTATCTGTTCATATTACAGACAGTATTCAACGTGTACATCATTGGCTTTTCATTGCTTTTAGGATTAAGGCCAAAAGACTTAATTTGGTTCACCAGACCTGAGAGCCTCCCCCTGCCTTCTCTAACTGTCTCTTAAGCCTGGCTCTCTGCTATTCAAGTCGACTTGCCTTTTTACAGACTATTAGGAACGCTGTGTTACCTCCCCGGGCTTGTCTGTGAAACATTTTTCTCTGTGCCCCTGGTCTCAACTCCTTTGTATCCTTTAGATCTCGGCTCAAAGGCAGACCTGAAGGAAGCTGTCCCAACTCCTCCCTTTTCTCTCTCCCCATCCCGTCACTTCCCTTTGGCATACAGGCATAAAAATCTGGTCCTATCTTTCAAAGAGCTTGTCTTCGATTCTAGTTAATCACTTGATCCCTAGAGTAAAGGATAAAATATAAAGTTACCTTCCCCATTAGGCAATGAGGGCATCTGCATTTCTCATTTTAAGTCCCAGTGCTTAGCACTCCTATAAACTTTGTAAGATATAAATCAGATTATGGAACTCACTTGTCTGCTTAAAATCCTCAAAGGCCTGTCCATCACACCTGGAATAAAATCTAAACTCCTTATTAATGGGCTCCCTAGAGGAACTGTTCCTAGTTTTTCACTGACAACAGTTTCCATTCTTCCTCTGATGATGTTTCTCTCTACCCCAAACATGCCAAATTCATTCCTGAAATCAGGGAGTTTTGTATTTGATTTTCTTTCCTTCTGCAACATTTCTCACTGACTCTTTACACAAAGCTTTTCCTTGCTCATATTTTAGATCTCAACAGAATTTCCTCTCTTCCAAAAGTTGCCTGTAAACATCCTGAGGGCAGATTGCCTTGTTGAGAATGAGTTCTCTGATTCTAGAACAGAGCTACCCACATTATAGAACATCTGTAAATATTTATTTGTTGTGAGAAAGAATGAATTACAAAAACCATATTTAAAAGATACTAGTAGGAGTTTTAGTCTCCTAAGAAATCTTTTTAATAGTGGATGTTTTTTGCCATCAATGTTCTTTTAAAAGTATTTATAAGTTGTATAATCTAAGTATTAAATTTTACATAATCTTTCTTGTTGAAATATTATGGAATACATTTCTTTTAAATTGTGTTCCATTGCTATGGGATTACTACTTTGTAGACTATTCATATAAACTTATGAAGCTTCATTGTAATCACAAATTCACATAAAATACAGAGTGTACACTTAGTAAATTTTTTCTTATCCTGTGCTTATTAAATACTCAAGGCAAGTTTGCCTGTTGTAACATTTTACTTTCCTCCTTTGCTCTCCAGCTGTATTTTCCAGAGTGCTGAGGGTGGTAAATTATGAAATTTAAATTTGTAACCTAACTACCAATAATGAATTTTTTGTTTTTTACACATAGAAGATCTTAGAATAGGAATCCACCATGGGGTAAAAGTTCAAGCAGATTGGTAACCCAGATAAGCATCTGGACAGTTCTGGAAATAGGGACATGTCTTTACCTCTACACCAGGGTTTCTCATTAGCAGCACTTTAATATTTTCTGGTGGATAATTTTTTTTAAAGGATACTGTTTTGGCATTTTAGGAAATATTTAGCAGCTTCCCTGGCCTCTGTCTACCAGATGCCAGTATCACCCTTCACTCCAGCTATGACAGCCAAAAAAGTCTCCAGACCCTGCCAAAAATTCCTTGAGGGGGGCAAAACCACGCCCAGTTCTGTATGTAAAGGAGGTGCCATTTCTAACAATTCCAGAATTAATCATTTTTTAAGAGAGTGCCTTAGGGGCACCTGGGTGGCTCAGTCGGTTGAGCATCTGACTTTAGCTCAGGTCATAATCTCATAGTTTGTGGGTTTGAGCCCCACGGTTTGCGGTTGGAGCCCCATGTCGGGCTCTGGGCTGACAGCTAGCCCAGAGCCTGGAGCCTGCTTCAGATTCTGTACCTCCCTCTCTCTGACCCTCCCCTGCTCACACTGTCTCTCTGTCTCTCAAAAATAAGTAAAAAACATAAAAAAAAATTAAATAGAAGAGTGCCTTAGTTTTAGAAATGCTGATTCAAAGCCTTTATTTTGGGCCTTCTGCTCTCTCTTGCCATCTCTCCTTTAGAAAGGCGTTCCATAATCTTTAAGTAGCTGACTCTAGATCCTTGCTGATTTTCTGTCACTTTCTTAGGCTTCAAGTTTATTTGAAGCTGAGTTTTGAACGATGGGTAAGGCTTCGGTCACCTCTGTTCACAGCCCCAAACCCTGGAAGAGTGGGTATGAAACCATGGATATTTTATTGAAAAATTACAAAAAATAAAAACCGAGTTTAAGCTTCATAAAAACAAAATTTCTGAGCTGAAATTTCAGTTTGTAGAGGTTTAGGAATAATCACAAAAGCATTCATATTTCCAGTTTTCTGTGCAGTGACACATTACTTCACTTGTTATATTTTAGGACCTCCAGGATATCCTGGCTACCCTGGCCCCCAGGTTGGCTACCCTGGCCCCCAAGCTGGCTACCCGGGGCCCCACGCTGGCTACTCAATTCCACCAGCTGGTTATTCAGGTGCTGGCCCAGTGCACTTTCCTGTCCAACACCAGCCAGTGTATAATCAGCCAGGCGGACCTGCAGGGGTACCATGGATGCCAGCACCACCACCTCCATCAGGCTGTCCACCCGGATTGGAATATTTAAGTCAGGTAATTTCAAATCAATGAAACATTCTATTTTTTTTAATAAAACTGTGCTCATAGTTTATTTAATGAAATTAACAAATGACTAATTCACAAAAGAAACAGTAAAAAATATTTTTTGCTAACAAATCACTGTGATTCTTCTAGGTCAGGTTTACTTTTAAAGCAAAGTACAAATGTCTTAAGAAATTGTGTTTTCTATTATCTTGAATATCATCCATGACCAATAGCAAACCTTTACTAAGCACTGTTTTCCAGATTGTCCCTAAGTGTAACATATGTATTAACTTATTTAATCCTTTTATAAACCTATAATATAGGTACCATTAATTGCCATCATTTTACAGAAGATGAAACTGAGGTCGAGATAAATTATATAATTTGCTCAGGGTCAAAACACTAAGGAAGTGGGAATGAATTTCTACTACTAAAACTTTGGTTCTGGATTTCACTCTCTTTAATCCCAACACCAAATAACTTCCTAGGAGGTGGAAAGAAACATTAAACTAAATTTAGGGTTGAGTGTCAATAGTGGTACCCAAAACATTCATATTTTGTGTATAAATGATTAACTTTATTATAATTAATGAAACTTTTATGATGCTTTGTCCTTTAGAAGAACCAATTTTATTAATGTCATCAGTAAGGGAAAAAAATCCTAGATTATAATGTACTGCATGATACCATCCCAGCAATGTGAGGGCGAATATTTGTTTAGTGTCAGAAATCTGGTCAGTAGAATAGGAATTTGGAATTCTGTGTGTCTAATCTATAATCAGATATCCCTGTGGTAATCATCCAGCTTTCAGTAAATGAATCATCTTTCTTATACTCTACTAATTTATTTATTTATGTATTTTTATGTTTTTTATTTATTTTTGAGAGACCGAGAGAGACAGCACAAGCAAGGGAGGGGCAGAGAGAGAGGGAGACACAGAATCTGAAGCAGGCTTCAGATTCTGAGCTGTCAGCACAGAGCCCAATGCAGGGCTCAAACCCACAAACCATGAGATCATGACCTGAGCCAAAGTCGGATGCTCAACAAACTGAGCCACCCAGGCGCCCCACTCTGTACTAATTTAATTTCCCACAGTGCACCCGGGCAGCAAGTATTTGTAAGAACCCTTAGTAGTTCATACATTTTCTAAGAAATACATTAAGCAGATTTTTTTTTAATTTTTTTTAAAATGTTTTATTTATTTTTGACACAGAGACAGAGCATGCATGGGGGAGGGGCAGAGAGAGAGGGAGACACAGAATCAGAAGCAGGCTCCAGGCTCTGAGCTAGCTGTCAGCACAGAGCCCGATGTGGGGCTCGAACCCATGAACGTGAGATCATGACCTGAGCCGAAGTCGGAGGCTTAACCAACTGAGCCACCCAGGCGCCCCCAAGCAATTTTTTTAAATCAAGGCCTTACAGAATATGTAGAGAGGAAGTTACTACTTGCTCTAAAGGATATCAAGCACACTTAAACTTTTTTTTAGATTTGGAAAGCTTTTTAAATGAATAATCTTAATATTTCTTAAGCCTTTTCAAGAAGGAACTTTTTTTTAATTTTTAGAGGGATTCCAGTGTAAGTCAATTTTATTTGACCTGAATTTACCCACATTGATAGTGAACACATTCAATAGGTTTTCCAGCAGAATACACATTTGTTTCAAATGTACATATAATATTTGCCAAGACCATCATATTTGGAGCAAAAAAGTAATTCTCATTAAATTTACAGATTTAAATCAGATAAATAAAGTATGTATATTGTCTGACTATAATGGAATGAAATAAAAATCAAAAATAGAAAGGTCAAAAAAATAGGTTTTCCGTTAAAGATATATTAACTTTAATTTTATACTTTTTTAGGTATAAAAGTTATATTATGAAATATTGATAAGTATTGATAAATGATTATTTCTTAAAATAGGATTTCTTAAAGAAATAAAAATGCTATTGTTAATTTAGTTGGCATAAAAAACATGGAAATATACTTACAGCTTTTTTTTTTCTTTTTTAACTATAATAGATAGATCAGATACTGGTTCATCAGCAAATTGAGCTCCTGGAAGGTATGTATTCATTGTTTTGATCATATTTCTAGAAAGAGAAGATGTTTATACAGACAAAGGCATATCAACAACCATAAATGTAATGCTTTCACTGATGTAGAACAGCTAAATCTGGTTATTTACAAATGTCTCTCTTTGTGGTAACAAAATGATGATGATTATCAGTAGCTCATTTCTGGAAATTAGAAGTCAACTAGTAAAATACTATTACTCTGACAATCTGTCCTCATGATATAGATCCTAATTTAGAAGAAACCAATCAAAACTTACTTTTGCTCCTCTTCTTCTTTAGAAATCACTCTAGTGATTTTACATCACTTTTATCACTTCAGCTGTTTTTTCCCCTATCTCTGATGTTCTTGATATTTGACACAGCCACATGCAGTAGTTCAATTATCTTAGTACATTTCTAAAGCAAGTAAACTTCTTCAGTTTGGATGGATATATTTTGGAAAATGGTATTCCTGCCCATAACTTCTATTAGGAGTTCATCCGAACCCCATAAGACCCTTGTTCTTTGGGCTGTGGATTATTACCTTGGGTGCAAGGCTTCTGTTGGAGTGTTACAGGATGCTGATCACAGGCCTTAGAGGTGTGGCTTCTTAGGACAGCACTCCTGCTCCTGTGAATGGGGGCCTAACCTCTATAAATATCTCCTTGGGTACAGCACTCCTGACATGCAAGATAAACTTAAGCTAACAGATGTTTCAGGACTGTTGCCAGGGGAAAGAGAACTGGATGGATTCATGAACCATAGCGTCTTCTAAATATAAAGAGTCTAATGAACACTTGGCTAGTTTTTAGAATGTATCTGTTAAGTCCTTCTTCACCTCTCTGCAAAGTTCTTTTCCGGTGGTAGAAATATAACATGAATTGTAAGAGCAGAGTAATAGATTTGGTTAGAATATACAGTTGTTGCCTATTTTATTTAATTTCCTTATAGTGTACATTGTTAGGGGTGCCTGGGTGGCTCAGTCGCTTGAGCTTCTGACTTCAACTCGGGTCTTGATCTCATGGTTCGTGAGTTCGAGCATCGGGCTCTGTGCTGACAACTCAGCCTGGAGCCTGCTTCAGATTCTGTGTCTCCCTCTCTCTGAATCCCTCCCCCACTCATGCTCTGCTTCTCTCTGTCTCAATAATAAATAAAACATTTTAAAAAAATAGTGTACATTGTTAGACATTTATCATGTTCTTGTTTGTCTATACTAAGTTTTCTCTGGAAAGGAGTTCTTTGTTGTTGATAATTTGTACCCTGAATTTTTTAATGTTTTGTTTTATTTTATTTTTTATTTTTTTAATGTTTATTTATTTTTGAAAGAAAGAGAAAGCACATGAGCAGAGGAAGGACAGAGAAAGGAAATCACAGAATTCAAAGCAGGCTTCAGGCTCTGAGCTTTCAGCACAGTGCCTGATGTGGAGCTCGAACTCACAAACCATGCATGAGATCATGACCTGAGCTGACTTCAGATGCTTAACTACTGGGCCACCCAGGTGGTCCAATTTAATGTTTTATTTTAGGAAATTTATTTATGAGGTTATAGCATCAAACCAAAACAAAACAGACATATGTATATATTAATCATGCAAAGTAAATAAAGCCCTAAATTTAGTAGTTATTCTTTAGTTTTTAAAATGAGATGTATTTAATTATCTTGTTTTCTTCTTGTCTCAATGAAAGTGCATATTATAACATTATGAAAGTATAAAAAGATAAAAATTAGGAACCTCTCGGTGGTTCAGTCCATTAAGCATCACACTCTTAATCTCTGCTCACGTCATGATCTCACAGTTCGTGAATTCAAACCCCACATTGGGCTTTGCACTGACAGTACAGAACCTGCTTGGAATTCTCTCTCCTCCTCTTTCTGCCCCTCTCCCCCTCTTGTATGCACATGCCCTCTGTCTCTCTCAAAAATAAATAAATATTTGAGAGAGAGAGAGATGAAGATTATTCAGTTTATTTTTAGCATCTGAGACTATGACAAGCACTTAAATAGTTCCCAGTTCAGAACTTTTTATAGAATAATGATAGCCATAGAATTCATTTGTTTCATTCTCTTTTGAGTAACTTAGAGATTGTATAAACCTCAGTGATACCATTTTGTAGATAAACAAGCTGAAGAATTTTAAGATTAAGCTACTTAATAAAACACTTAGCTAATAGAATTCCATGTTATGAATCAGTTTAATTTTTTTCTCATAAAACATTTGACTGGCAGGTCAAGGGTGATTCTTAACAAAGGAAGAGTCCAGAGCCTGTCGGAGCCAGAGAAAAGGCACTTAAGGAAGGTCATGATAGAATTTATGACATATCGGACTAAAAGTCTGTTCACTCAGATACTAGACAGTGGTTTGTGTCTCTCTCTAGATCTTTAATCATTACTTTGGTGGCTTCTCACATCTTATGACCCATGTTAACAAGAACTATAGACAAACAAGACCATTAATTGCTTCTTCCTGGCAAGGAGAGGCTTGTAATTCTGATTCAGTATGGGAAGCCTATTGATAAGAAACCACTTGAGCATCAGCATCTAACATACCTGTGTTTCCCTGTGAAGAGATCAGCCCCCTCTGAAGTACCGAGCCCACGTAGGCTGTCCGTGGTCTAGATACCCTGTGAGTTGCAGCCGTGGTTGCCAAGCACCCCTTCCCCTTGTCTAATACTCATCTCCTGCTTGCAAACAACTACTGCTGAGCTAAACAAGGGTGCTCTAGGCCCAATGTGATATTCTAATTCACCTTCCATTTTCCCCTCTCCTTTCCCACATGTGTGCATTAAGAGTAAGCCCTCTCATTACCTCCCCTCATACAGTGCAAAAAGATACACCATGAATACGGTGTGTGTGTATATATATAATCTCAAACCAATTAATTTGATAAAATACTTCATAGACTATATACATAGCAACCATCCTACATTCCCCTACCTAACTGAATATATGAAAACTATAGCGAATAGATGATATTTCTGCATACATCTAGCACAACTATAATCATCTACACCATTATACCATCCCTCAGCAGTGATCTATCTTTCAGGCAGAAGTCTGCAATTAGGAAGGAGTTGTTTTCTTTTCCATGTCTCACATAGGGATGCTTAATTTCTATACCTTAATGCACTCTCCTTCTTTCCTTTTCCCTTTCTTCCTATCTAGATCATCTCTAAACACCTTTCTTTTCCTTGTTCTCTGTGACTAGAACTATCATCAAAAAGTGGTGTAACCAGTTATTATAGAATCATAGGCTAGATCCAACATTCTTTTAATTTAATGGTCATAATGATTACCTCTTTTATGTTTTTAGTCTTAACAGGTTTTGAAACTAATAACAAATATGAAATTAAGAACAGCTTTGGACAAAGGATTTACTTTGCAGCAGAGGACACAGATTGCTGTACCCGGAACTGCTGTGGGGCTTCTAGGCCTTTTACCATGAGGATTATTGACAATATGGGCCGAGAGGTTATCACTCTGGAGAGACCACTAAGGTGTGACAGCTGTTGTTGCCCTTGCTGCCTTCAAGAGGTCCGTGAGCAGTTACCAGTGTGACTTCTAAAGTAGTTCAACAAGAATTCTTACCCTTTCATTGAA
The DNA here is from genome assembly GCF_006229205.1 of Suricata suricatta. Taxonomy (NCBI): domain Eukaryota; kingdom Metazoa; phylum Chordata; class Mammalia; order Carnivora; family Herpestidae; genus Suricata; species Suricata suricatta. The sequence goes on from NC_043704.1 coordinate 115,155,237, forward strand.
CTTATGTAATCAAGAGAGATTTAAAGTACAATTGGGCCATAAGCTCTTGGTTTATACTTGAAAGTGAATTGTTCAAGAAGAAAAGCAAGTGAAAAACAATTGAACAGTTAGTCCCGTGTGCATGAGTAGTGTGTCTCCTATGGTTAAGGTCAGAGATCTCAGAGACCAGTCTTGTTGGTATTCATAGCTGAGAAGATAGGGCACCTTGGACACGTCCCTTACCTAAAATGAACATGAACGGCCCAGCCAAAGCCAGAGCAAGGACACCATAGAAATTACCCCACAATACCCTAGGTGTCTTCATCTCACACATTTGGTCAACCTACTAAGAAATGAACCTAGGAGAAGCCCTCCTTGAAAAATATGAATGCCAGTGTTTTATTAATCCACAAAGAAAGTAATATATCTGAGCCTCCTAGAAGGGGAGTACACCAGATGTGAGTACCTTTAGCTCCAGAAAGACCAGGTGTCTACTTCATATTAGTTGGCAGTCCACTGATGGAGAATGTGGATCTCTTGGGAGATGACAGCGCACAGAAACTTTATAGGGATTTTGAGTTTTGCCTGTATCCCCACTTGGACTGAGACCAGCTCTGCTGGCGTCTCCCAGTCCTTCCATTCAGGTAGCTGTGCCGGCATGAAAGACATAGGTACAGGCAGATGAATATTTAAAGTCTAATGCTGTACCTATTTTTAAAAGATACCTGAATTTGTTCATACTGAATTATTTTCCATGTCATTTAGGTTAGACAGTAATATTTGTCCACTGGAATCTCTGAGGAAATACTGAGAAATTGATGGAATATGCACTACAATATAAATAGTACATTAACATGTCTTGTATTATTTGTTGGTTAAAAAAAAAAAGGACCTAGGAAGTCATTTACTGCTGAGCACACTGAGGCACTTTGCAAGGGCACCTCGCTAAGTAGAGCCAAGACTGCAGCCTTCATTTTCTTTCCATTTGGGCACCATTGCTGTTCATATTTGAAAACTGCACCACTGATGAGAGCTATGTTCCTACATATAAACCACTATTTTTTAGAAAGTTTAAGAAAAGAGTTCCTTAACAATTTATACATTTTTAATAAATATGGAGAGTAAAAATGTAGGAGACCATTAAAGCAAAGCCTAGGAGTGGAGAGCATATCTGTGGCCTCCTCGGGTTTTTATCTCATCTTTTCCACTTTGTAGTTGGGAATCTGATGCAAGTTCATTAACTTCTGTGCTCCTCCGTTGCCTCCTCTATACACAGGGATAACAGTACCAGTGTTGCAAGCATGCGTTGAATTAAGTGGTGCTTGGAACAGTGTCTGACACTTAGAAAGCATTTAGTGAATGAGTTATTACTAGACATTATAGTTATTAATGATTTATGTGTACTTTTGCCTTTGTAGATAGAAATCCATGCTCCTCCTGGTGTACCTGTAGGTTATGTTATTCAGACCTGGCACCCATGCCTTCCAAAGTTTACAATTCAGAATGAGAGGAGAGAAGATGTACTAAAAATTACTGGTCCATGTGTGGTGTGCAGCTGTTGTGCAGATGTTGATTTTGAGGTAAGAGATGTGATAACATTTATAGGTCTTGCTTTCCTCATATACAGATAATATAATTTGGGAGGATGTTATAAATACATTAAATAAATTTGTGTATCCTGATATTTCAAGAGAAAGAAAGTGTACTTAGATATTTAACTTTGGTCAAAGAGGTGGTTCTTGCTGTGACTAAGCATCAGGTATTGATTATGCTAAATGGAAAAAAGAGAAGCAGAGCCTCGTAGTCAAATAAATATAAGCAAAACATCCAGCATTTGACGATGGTAACTTCTATATGCAAGCTCCACATGTTATGCATTTAAGATAACATGTTAATCTTGTCATCTAAGTCTTAGCACCAAGGCATATGCATCCCTCCCTGGTCTGAAATACAGTTTCCAGTGTTCTAGACCCTCTTCAGAAGTTCTGACATCTTTGAGTTCCTAAAAAGCTCACTTATGCAGAGAGGTTTAAGAAAGATAGTGAAAGACAACTTCCCCATTATGCCTTTCCTTGTATTGAATTTGATCTCTATAAACCACATGATATCTGTGATTCTGTTACAAGGGAGAATTTCAGTACAGCATTTGTCCAATAGATGGCCTAGCCTTGTAGCCCAAAATATGTAGTGGCAAATATTTAAAAATAGGGAGATTTTTGTAATTTAATCTTGCTCTAATGATTCTCATGGAAAGTCAAAATATGTTAAGCGGCACCAACATTTCCACAAGAGGGGCCAAAATCTAAACCTGAGCAGGGCTGCCCTTTTGTGATAAGATACATGAAATCTGCTGCTGTCCTCTGGCTTCCTAAAGTTTGCTACTGTCCAGCTTCATTCTTTTATATTATCCACCTGGCTTCTCTAGTCATATGATTTTCAATTCCTTTGTTAGACCCTGTTGTATAAAAGGGAATCCTTCCCCTTACTGACTTCAGAGTAGGAGAGAGCGGCAGTTCTCAGAAAACACATGTGATATAATAAAGACTTTATGAAGACTCTTACAAAGCCATATACATAGCGTAGAGGGGATGTATACAATGCATGTGTAAAGACGTTACAGGGTTTTGTATAACAATAGTTCTCTAGGGGTTATCATTCCTATGAATGAGCCAGAATACTGAGAGATAATTGTTCTTTTAAGGAATATTATAGAATTTTTGCTGACATATTCTGTATTTGTAGAAAATAAGTGAAAATACTGGTGCAACAAGTCAAGCTGGATTATGACATGTTTATATTTAATGCTAAGGAATTTAGGAACTAACCAGCAGCCCTTTTCAGTGGATGCCTTCAACCATCATTACACATAAGAAACTAACTACTCTCCTGTGCATCTAGGATGGCACTAACTATGTAACATCTTTGAGGGAATTGAGAAGATAGTCCCTTGAATCATTTTCTGTAAGCTAAATAATGGAAAGTTTGAAAGCAGGAATTATCAGTATGAGGAGCCACTGTGGAACATGGACTCCATCGTAGTATTAATGGCATGGAAACTTGCAGTAGAAAAGAGAAATGGCCTGAACACAGCAGGAGCAGGAGCCATCCTAAAGGAAGAAATCAGACATTTCACAAGTGTACCAAGTGTAACTGATTCATGGATTTGATGTCAGTTGAGCATCAAAGAAAATTTGGAGATGACTCTATTGTCATATTATTCCAATATCTGATGTTTAAAAAGCTGAATGAATAATGATGCGATTAGCCAAGTTAACAATCTTGGAGAAAAAACAATTTATTTGTGAGAAACTCATGACATATTTGAGTTATGTTGGATTTTTGTAATGTAGAGGAAATGTTTAGAAGTGTTTTCAGCAGATATATGGTAGTTGAAGCCATTAGATTATCCAAGGGTGAACAGAAGAAAGACACGTATACTTTCTATCCCATGGAGACAATAAAGGAATCTGTCTCCTTCCAGGACTTGGTAGGGGGAAATATGTTCACATAAAACTGCTAACCCATTACAGTCTCCTCATGAGTTTGAAGTCTGAGGTCATACCATTATTATGATTCAGGAACCTCAAGGGGCACCTTGGTGGCTCAGTCGGTTAAGCCTTCGGCTTCAGCTCAGGTCATGATCCAACCGTTCGTGGGTTTTAGCCCCGCATCGGGCTCTGTTGTAATAGCTAGCTCAGAGCCTGGAACCTGCTTCAGATCAGTATCTCCTCTCTCTGACCCCCCGCTGCTCGCACTGTCTCTGTCTGTCAAAAAAAAAAATGGACATTAAAAAAAAAAAACCTCAAAACATAGAAATTGGTCCTGAGTGGTGATAGAGATTGCAGAATTGAATGCAAAAGTACACTAGAAAGAGATCACAGTAGATCAGTTAAAAAAGACACACCCTGTTCCTTAGAAAAAGCTGATCTTCACATGAACAAATCAAAAATTACATAATATTCCAGGAATTAATCCACCAGCAATAAGCTAGATAGAATAGTCTACAATCATAAGAAATACCTAAATAAACATGAGAGAGGCTAAAGAATAAAGAAGGTCATAACGGAAGAAGATTATTTTTAAAAAGGACAGGAGGATTTGAAAACAAACCAAATAGGAATTCTAGAAATAAGGAACACTTACTGATGAAACCTCATTGGAAAGGTGGAGCTGAAAATTAGATACAGGTGAAGAAGGAATTTATGAACCGGATGATCTATAGGAGGAAAATAAATAGGAGAGGTGAAACGATAAAAATTTGAAGGGACAGGGGCAGCTCGGTGGCTCAGTTGGTTAAGTGTTCCACTTTGGCTCAGGTCAATCTCATGGTTAGTGAGTTCGAGACTTGGATCAGTCAGGCTCTTTCCCTTTCTCCTGTCAGCTCATTTTCTGCTTCCTCCCTCTCTCTGTCCCTTCCTACCAACTCTCTCCCAAAAATAATTAAAAACATTAAGAAAGTTTTTGAAGGGACCAAAAAAAAAATTGAATGTATATGAAAGCTAGAATAAATACTCTTGCATATGCCAAAGAGGAGTCACAGAAAAACAGAATACAGAAACTACGGAGATACTATTCAAGAAGATATATGGATAATAGTCATGTAGACTAGCTTTCATGGATTTTCAGAATCAGGAAGTGCAAGGAGTCCTGGTAAAAAAGGAAATGACACCCAGATACAACTTAGATAAAATATAAACTTCAAACTAAAAAGGAAATCTGAAATCAGCAAGTGGGAGTGGGGAAGGTTATCTCAAATATGTAATTCCATGACCATTAGGGATTATGAACATTTTACTGACTCTTTGTTCTCTTTGATTGTCTATTCATATCCATCCTTGTGTTTTTACTGAGGTGTTTACTTTTTTCTTATTAATTTATAAATGTACCTTGTGTGTTGAAGACACTGATTCTGCATCTGTCCTCTGATCAGAAATAGTTTCCACAAATAGACTCTTTCTTTGTGGAACTTAAGATATACATTTATTTATTTTGTGTCATATATAATCACATATATCTCTTCTAATATCTTCTGATTTTTCTGTCTTGATTAGGAAGTATCCCCAAGTTTCTACTTTATTAACTGCCTTTTAAATGTTTTATATTTAAATCTTTAACTCACTTGGAATTTGATTTATACAGGATTGAACATTTTGTCTTTCAGATGACTAGACAGCTGTGTCATCACAATTTATTTCATAAAGCATTCATTCTTTTCTGAATTGAAATACATTACATTAAATTCCCACAAATAATGGGATTTTTTTTAGATTTTCCTGTTTCATTGACCTAATTATCTGTTCCTTCAAGTGCTTTCTGATTCGATTTTGGTAACTTAATGGTGCATTGTATATCTAGTCATAGCCAAGCAGTCACTTGTTACTCTTCTTTATCATAGTTTTTTGCTATTGTCAGATTTTTCCTTTCCTGTGAATATTAAGGCAATTTTTCAGAAGGTAGAATCCTATTATTATATTAAATCTGTATTCCATTTTTTAAATTAGCACATCTATGATGCTAAGCCTGTGTTCTATCTTTTTATTTATTCATATCAAATTTTATATTCTTCATAAGGTCATATGGGTTTCTTTATATAGAACTTCCCAGGGCGCCTGGGTGGCTCAGTTGGTTGAGTGTCCGACTTCGGCTCAGGTCATGATCTCATGTTTGTGGGTTCAAGCCCCGTGTTGTGCTCTATGCTGACAGCTCAGAGCCTAGAGCCTGCTTCTGATTCTGTGTGTCCCCCTCTCTGCCCCTCCGTGCTCCTAATCTGTCTCTCTCTGTCTCTCAACAATAAATAAATGCTAAAAAAAATTTTTTTTTAAACTTCCCACTTTTTTTAATTAAATTTTTCCTAAGTAATTGATAGGCATTAGGACTTCTAAGCAGGAATGCATGTATTAGGTTCTTGTTAATATTAAAAAAGACTACTTTTTTTGTTTGCCTTTTATTCAGTCTTCTAACTAGATTCTCTTATTTAACTTTAGAAAAATTTTTGCTGAGGTGCCTAGGTGGCTCAGTCAGTTAAGTGTCCGACTTCAGCTTAGGTCATGATCTCGTGGTTAATGAGTTCAAGTCCCACATCAGGTTCTGTGTCAACAGCTCAGAGCCTGGAACCTGCTTCGGATTCTGTGTCCCACTCCCTCTATCTGCCACTATCCTGCTCATACTCTGTCTCTTTCTCAATAATAAATAAAACATTAAAAAAAATTTTTTAATAAAAAATTTTTTGCTTATTTACACTTGATTTTTCTAGCTATAAAATCACAAAGCAAATGAAATCATTTTTGCTCTTCTCATGTTTATTTACCAATTAGCTCATTTCTTTTCCAATTTACTTCAGCAGCAAAACTGAATAATTATGCCAATTGTGTGAATACCTATCAAGTTGACGACTTAAATTGAAATAGGAGCAAATGTTTCACAATTTAGAAAGACATTGCCTACTGGTTTTCATAGTGTTTTCCTATTACTTTTTACCTAGATAGGAATCAACAAACGTACTTTTTTAAGTAAAAGAACATTTAGAAAACATTTGAGACTTCATGGGCCATATGGTTATTGTGTGCAACTATTCAAATCTGCCATTGTAGCATGAAGGTAGTCACAGACGATACATAAATACTGTGTATAATAACTGTGTCCTTATACAACTTTTTACAAAAGCAGTGGGCAGGCTAGATTTGTCCCACTGACCATTGTTTGCTGTTTGATAGTTAACTTTGTAAAAGAAGGGTATCACAATGGTCATGACTACAGACTCTAAAACAGAGTACATGGGTTTGAAATCCTCCCCGTGACTTACCAGTGTACTTTTGACAAATTACTTAATGTCTGTTTGCCTCAGTGTTTCATATGAAAATTGTATTTAATAATCCTATATATCTTTAAAAGATATTATGAAGAAAAAAATTACCTAACACTTATAATACATTTGTTATCCATATACTAAATGTTATATAAATGCTTAATTAGCAAATAAATAAAGTACTTTTTCAGTATCTGATACTGATATATTTTGAAATCTATGATTTTCTAGTATTCTACAATTTATTTTAGTATATTCTTTTGATAATTACCTGAGGTCTATGTGCTACTATTCTATTTGGATTTTTTATATTTATATTATAAGATGAACCTATAGATCTATTTTTAGAATACCTCTATCTATTTTCAGTATTGCATTTATATGCATATAATACTAGTTTATTATTTGTAGAACTTGCCATCATTTCATTATATAGATTTTCCATTTTTAAACACCTAAATTTAGCTAAAATTAATCCTATTGACTTTTCAATTGTAAATCATTATTCACATTTCTGAGCCTTTTCATAAAAAATTACATGTTCTGCTTTTTTAGGTAAACTTAAATTTCTTGCTATAGGAATATAAAGGAGAAGTGTCAGTATTGGTTAAGTCTAGTGGTAGGCTTTGCTTATGATGGCTGGTACATTAACTTTTGTATATTTCACTTAAAAAACACTTGAGAAATTAAAAATGACTAAATTTAACAATAAATGTAAGGTTTTATTACTAGCTTCAAATGATGATGACAGTTAGTAGCATATGCAAGAGGGATTTCTATTAGTCTGTTTAGCCACAATAGTGTTGCATGACAAATAACCCCTAAAGCTCTGTGGCTTAAAACCATTGGTATTTATTTCCATCCTAATGGATCTGCAGGTCAGCTTTGTCTCAGGGAAACTATCCAGCTCAACTAGTTGGCACTGATTTGGGCTGTAAATTGGCCTCAGGTCTATACCAGGTATGTTTATTCTGGAACTGTAGCAAACACAGCTACCTAGATCATGCATTTCCAGTGGCTGATCGTTGGGAAGCAAAAGGCAGGCCAAACCAATTATCCATGTTGAAGTCCTCTTCTCTTGTCACATGTACTAACATTCCATTGGTTAATCAAGTCACATGACCAAGCCTAACTATCAGTGTGCAGGGACATATACTGGTCCTCCAACTGGGTGGAGGGAGGGTAATTCATGAATTTTTGCTAAGCAGTAATCTATACTATCACAGTTATCATATTAGAAGTTTATTTCAAATTGTCAAAGAACCCATCAACACACATCAAAATAAAATGAATCAACTTTTTTAGTTTCCTCACATTTATTTTCCTATTCTCAACCTGAACTAGAGCTTCAGTGGGTGTTGCTAGCACTTGTGGTACCTTGTGCATATTTGAAAAGGCCATTTCTCTTCCTGGTTTGACAGAACTCTGTCGTGTACATGCCACGGTAAGTTTGGCTACGTGCATCCAGCCACAATCTGTTCAACTTTGTATGATGACTCTGGGCTTTCCTCAGGCAGAATTGTAAAATTAGAAAAACTTGACTTCAGAGTTCTTTTTATCCTATATCCTTCTTATTCACTGTCCATTCACCCCACTGTCCCCTTGACCTGGGGCATCCCATCTAGTTAAGTATTGGTTACTTACTTTTCCACTATTCAAAACTTTCAGTTGTCTTTCCCAGGATCTTTGCATTTCACATTTTCCTGCTAATGGTGGTAATGATCCCTCCCCTCACATTTAAACATTCAGCCTACGTAAACTCTATGCTTCTCTTACGTCAAAAGTAACATGGAGGATTAGTTTAGTACCTTCCTGATGGCTTCTAGAAATCTCATCTATGAAACATTTTATATTTGTACCTTTTCCTGCTTAAATTTTGTTTTAGATCATTTATTGCTGTCTATCTTAATGTAGAATAGAAAATGTTAAATACTTAAACAGAACTACTTTCATGTAAGTTCTCTACAGCAAAGAAACAGGTCTTTTTTCATGCATCTAAAAGTAGATACAAGAATTGATATAATGAGTTGATATAATGTTCATACTTAAGTATGGTACATAACTTTAGTAGACTAATTTTATTTCAACTTTTAAAGTCGTTCATTTTCAGATTTCTAGAATTCTTTAAGAATGTTTTTTTTTTCATTTTAGATTAAATCTCTTGATGAAGAAACTATAGTTGGCAAGATTTCCAAACAGTGGACTGGTTTTGTTAGAGAGGCGTTTACAGATGCTGATAACTTTGGTATCCAGTTCCCTTTGGACCTTGATGTGAAAATGAAAGCAGTAATGCTTGGTGCATGTTTCCTCATTGTGAGTCTATTCTTACTAATTTTGGGTTTAGTTGGTTTCTCTAGTATCATTCTGAAATAATTTAGTGAACTGTACATTTTTAGATGACCTTAAATTTATAGGCTTTATTCAAAGAGGCCCCATTTAATTCTAGCCCTTAAATTTCATTTTTTCCTGGTACTCTGGGTTCACAGGTGACTAGTTTCTCTAGAGAGTCTATGCAGTTTCATATGATAACAAAAGGATCTCCTGTGCTAAGGAAGGGAGAGTTTTTATTTAAAAATTAAAATCAGTGCTTTGGAAAAGAAACTGGGCTTGAATCTGGGCTTACATGGAATAGACTCAGGGAAACAAGATTTCCTCCTGATTCATTAAATCATCTACTACAGGAGCATAAACCTCAATAAAAGTAAACATCTAATCAAGCCATTAGATGGAACTGCCATTTGAGAGGAATTACATGGGATAGAGCAGTGATTCTAAACTTACCTTCACGTTCAATTATCTAGGAAAGTTAAAAAAAATAGATCAGGACATACCCCAATTTAACTAAATGAGAAGCTCAGAATTAGAAGTTTGTATAGCTCCCCAGTGACTCCATATGCAGCCAAATTCAAGGACTCAATAGTTTCCAACCCTCGCTACACAATAGAAACCTATTGGAGCTTCCAAACTCCCTTTGTCAAAACTGCATCCAGGTAGCCAATCAAAATCTCTGGAAGTGGGACCAAGCCTGCAGGCTGTTTAGAACTGCCAGCTGATACTGCATTCCAGTATGCAGGCAGGATTGAGAGCCACTACATGAATATCTTAAACACTGACATGGAGATCCAATCCCCAAAGAACTAAAAAGTGAGAGAATATACAGAAAATGGATCCAGTTATTTCAACAAATAAATGTTGGGAAAATAAAAAGGTAAAAATAACATAGTAAGAGAGAGACTTAAGAGACGTCAACTCAATGTAATTTATACATCATATTTAGATACCGATTTGAACAAACCAGTATAAAGACTTTTATTAGGACTTCAGAGAAATTTGAATATTGGCTATTTAATGATATTTTTATAGATTATTGTTTTTTTTTAAAGATATGCTGCTAAGGGCACCTGGGTGGCTCAGTCGGTTAAGCCTCCGACTTCGGCTCAGGTCAGATCTCACAGCTAGCTCAGAGCCTGGAGCCTGTTTCCGGTTCTGTCTCCTTGTCTCTCTGCCCCTCCCCCTCTCATGCTCTGTCTATCTCTGTATCAAAAATAAATAAAACATTTAAAAAATTTTAAAAAACATAAATAAAGATATGCTGCTAATATTGGGCTTATGCAAAAATAAGAGTCCCAATTTTTAGGGGCACACACTGCAGTGTTTCAGTGTAAAATAGTATATCTCAGATTTGCTTTTAAATAAAGAATGAGGGCAGGCAGATCACTTGCAGTTGCAAGTGAGTGATGATAAGGATTCAAGTTTTTCTTTGTGAACAGATAAGGGGAAATGGTAGATGTGAGAGAATCTGTAGGATTTGATGAGTCCTACGGAAGTGGTTCTGGTTAGACACTGATGCAGTGATGTAGTTTGGGAGAAATTGTGGTGGACAAGTTTGCAAGAGAAATCATTAAACTAGGCAAAAAAAAAAAAATCTAAGATGCATGCTACCTCTAAGGTGGCTGCCATTCTCCTAAAACAAAAAATCTGAAATTTCTACACTGTATTCCAGTCTCAAGAAAAGTTGTATTACTAGAGAAAGGAGTATAAAAAATTAAGAAGGATTGAAAGGGGAGTATTCTAAGTGGCATGTGAAAAAGTGAAATTTAGAGAAATTACCAGAAGATTAATTTGATGCATGCAGGTAATCATTAAGTGAACAGAATTATAGGATTTAATTGCTATTTAGATGGAAGCGTGAAGCTATCAACTTTTCCCATATCTACTTATTTGGGCAATACTCTAGCAGATAAATTACTATTATTCATTAAGCCCCTTAGCATTTATGATCTCTGCTTAGTTGCTAAAAACTCATTTCTTTGTTTTTGTTTTTATCTAGGATTTCATGTTTTTTGAAAGGAGTGGAAACTCAGAATAAAAAGAAGGAGTATAACAGGGGATTAATGAAAGCCTCCCCAGAAAGTGTGAAGTCTGTGTACTTCCTGGGACTATGTCCAGGAAAAACTTTTTCTTCTTAACTGAAATGACTTAATAGTTACTGTGATACCTGAAGCTCCTGGTATATGTGATGACTTTTCAAATTATAGAGTTTGTTTTCTATATCACTTACCTATAAATGTTTTTATGCATTTTGTTTTATACGTTTTTGAGAAGAAGGACATGGGAATTTTTACATTTAATCGTGAAGCTTCTGTGCTAAATTGTTCTGAACTATAATCTGTTCTTTTTTCAACTTTTACACCAAATTAATTAAATCATTATTAGTATAATTTTAAAATATAAATGTGCATTTTATTAAATATAGTTCCAATTTGTTTCACATGTAACAATTAATGTTATTTTGCAAATAGTGTATAATCATAAGTTGAAAATATAATTGATTTTCTTTACAATTATTTTAAAGTAATGCTTAATATTCATATTACCAAAGAAAAACAAAATGTGTATTTGTTTTTTGTTCAGCAAATCACAGCATATTTAGCTTCTTTTGTAAGCTAATCTGCTACCATAAAAAGATTTTCATTATTGACAAGAAAATAAATTTAAGATTCTCAATGAAGAAAACTGTCCTAAAGATGACACATTAAAAATTTCACTCTAGAAGTGGAGCATTGTTATAGTTTTTGAAGTAATTATTTCACATGGAATGTTTAACTCCTATATTCATTCTGTCGATTCACAGAAGCATGATAGTTATGAGATCACTCGGGTGTTACATAGAATGTATATATTCCATCTGAGTAAACACTTTAGTAATGGTCTGTTATTTACATGAACAATCAAACAATTAAGAATCATTGATATATTTCTTTGCATATTTGAATTTTGATTTTAAACAAACTGAACAACCAATTTAGATGGTATTCTGAACCTTACACATTTACCACCTTTTCCCTTAAAATCTCCTTTAAAAGGAGCAAAAGTATAAATTCATACCAGGGCTATAAACTAAGATTTCTACTTGTCAGAAACAGAGGAATGTTTATACTGTGTTTTGTAAGAAAGATTGGATCGAGTCAGAGGAGATGTCCAACCCACAATTTAGCTCCTGCAAAGGAAAAGTGTGTTGAGGAAAATGAGGACTTAGGGAAGAGACTCCCATTCATCTTCCACAGAACCCCAACACCACCACTAGCCCCTAGTGTTGAGAACATGGGGATGACAGTGGTGCTACAGGAAAACGATGGTTAGACCACCTTTCATTAGTCCAAATAATTCCCCCATGTCAGATTCCAACAGTGAGAGGTAACTGAAATGCTCACATTCAGTTTACAGTTGCTACGGACCGCATACCAGGTTAAGAGAGGGTATTTGCCTGGCTGTTTCCTACTGGCATTACTTGTGCCAAGTCCAGAAGGGTAGGGCTTTCCAAGCTAGCTCTCAGGCACCATGGGCATTCACAGAGAGCTCAGCACTGACTAGAAATCCCAGAGCTGTTGTGTCTCGGTGTATATATGGGAGGGGAGTTGGTGGGTGATGGGATGTAGGGGAGGAGGGCTGATCGCATCTTTTGGTCGTAAGATAACAGAAGTAGAAAAACCTAGTGCTTTCAGTTAGAAACCATAGGAATGTCGTCTTTGTAAGTTCATTAGTGTGTTTATCTTGACTCTTTAATAGTTAAATTATTCTAAGACAGTAATCACATTTAGTCCAGTAGCTAGAGTAATAAGGCACTTTTTAAATACAATTCAAGCTCCCAAGAACTTTTCTGCTCAAAAGTAAATAAATAAAGGAAGGGCAGAGAGAAAGGAAGGAAAGTTTTTTTTTTTGCAGAAGTCAACTAAAAATATGAGATGGAATTAGAAAATCACCATTTGTCAATTATAATTAGATTCAGTGAGAAATCATGATGGGGTGCCTGGGTGGCTCTATGGCGCAGGTCATGAACTCAACAGCTCTGGAGGGCAAGGCCTGCGTCCAGCTCTGTGCCAACAGCTCTGCCTCTGCCTCTCTCTCCCTCACCCTCTGTCACTCTCAAAAAGGAACATTTTTTTTTTTAATTTTAAAAAAGGAAACCTGAATGACTGCTAAAATCAGTGGTAAAAGCTTGAGGTATTACTGTATTACACTGTCTCCAAGTAGATCCTGTAAGATACCTACTAACTTTAAAAAAGTAAGATAGTAACTATACTGGGGTACCCGGGAGGCTGGCTGTTGAGGGTCTGACTCAATTTTGTCCCAGGATCATAGGATAAAGCCCCACCTTAGGCTCCACTCATTGTGTGGAGCCTGCTTGAGATTCTCTTGTTCTCACTCTTTCTTCCTCTGCCCCTCTCTTCTGCTCATGCTCTCTGTCTCACTTTCTTTCTTAAACAAAAATTAAAAAAAAAGTAAACAATTACTGCAGGATATAGTTCATATAAGCTTTCTGACATAACAACAAATACTCCCTTTCCTCCAGTTTCCATTGTTTGTCATTTTCATTTGAGCCCTCCTCTCTGCTGCCTTTAAATCCATATTTCTACCATCAGTCTGTCCATGACGAATTAGATGTTTGCTAAAATAGTGCATACTTTCTCCACCATGTTCTTCACTCCCTTCTGAGTACTGACAGTAGAGTCCCTTATATCCAAATTTCTGGGAACAATCTACTTAAGGAAATCTTGGCTTTTTCTCTCACACTCTTCAAAATTCTTCCAGCTTCTACTCCTTTCCAAATCCCCAAACTACACCTACAATTTTAGGTATTGTAGCAGTAGCACCCCACTTCCAGATCCCAAAACCCGTATTAGCCTACTGTTGCTGCTATAACAAACCACTACAAACTCAGGGGCTTTAAACAATACAAATTTATTGTCCTACAGTTCTGGAGGTCAAAAGTCTGAAATGAGTCTTACTAGGCATCAATTGAATGGTTTTTTTTCCACAAAAATCATATTGAAGCTCTAATACTAATGTAACTTAATTATTCTAAGGAAGTAATTAAGGTTAAATGAGCATAAAGGGTGCAGATCTGTTTAGTGTCCTCTCCTATACAGGCACCAAGGGAAGGCCTTGTGAAGACCTACAAAATGGGGACATCTACAAATCAGAGAGTTCTCATTTGAAACCAATCATGCTGGCACCTTGATCTTGAACTTCCAGGATTGAGGCTATGAGAAAATACATTTCTGTGTTTAAGCCTTCTAGTCTGTGATATTTTGCTATAGTATCCTAAACCAGATTAAAATCAAGATATTGAAAGAGTTTCATTCTTTCTGGAGGCACTGGAGTAGAATCCTTTTAACTTGCCTTGTCCATCTTCACAGGCTGCCTATATTCCTTGACTTACAACTTCTTTCCATCTCTAAAACCAGCAAATGCTTCCATTATAATATTTCTATCTCTGACTCCAATTCTGCTTTGCTCGCCCACATTTAAAGGACCCTGGGGATTACACTGGACCATCCTGGATAATCAGGGACAATGTCCCTATTTTAAGGTTAGTTGATTAGCAAATTCAATTCTATCCGCAACTCAATTCACCCTTGCTATGTAACATAATATTGGGTTTAAAATATGGACATTGCTGTGGGGCCATTATGTTTCCCATTGTCTGTGTGTGTGTGTGTGTGTGTGTGTGTGTGTGTGAGACATAGAGTATTACTTTTCATGTTTTAATAGTATATAAATGGCATCATACACATATACATTCTGCAACAAATTATTTTTTCATTACTATTTTCTTTCATACCTTGCCAATATTGGTATTTGTAGCTCTGATTTGCACATTCTTTTGGTTATATATAGTACTCTGTTCTGTGAATAGAATAGCATGAATTTGCCTATTATGTTGTGGACAGGCATTTTGGTTGTTGCTAACTATGATAGTTAGCATTATGTTAATCTGGCTAGGCCTAGATCCTCAGCTATTTTACCAAACATTAAGCTACATGATTCTGTGAAGGTATTTTTTAGGTGAGACTAACATTTAAATCAGTAGACTTTGACTAAAGCCAATTACCCTTCATAATATTGGTGAGCTACATCCAATCAGTTGAAGGCCTTAATTTAAAATGATCAACGCTCCCTCAAAGAAAAGAGAATTATAACAACATACCACTTTCAGACTCTGAAAGGGCAGGGGGCAGGTGGTAGAGGGCAGCACATAGGGAGAACACAGGAAAAGCACTCCCCCTGAAAGTAGCTGGAGAGAAAGAAAAAGAGCCAAAACACACATGATACCAAACAAGAAATCTGTTCTCCAAAACCATTGACAGAAGAAAGAACAGGGTTTCAACACCCTTAGGACCTTATGAACAGGGGAGTGCAGAGTCAGAAATGATGGAGCTCAGTACCTGGTGGTGCTCTGGTGGGGCAGAAGGGAGAAGTGGTTCCCCTGCTTGGAGGGCATTTAGTAGAGGCCACATGGCCTCCCCGTAGGCAGAAGGAAGAAGCCAGAACGGTCTTTGCCCCTCCTCCTGTGGCAGCAAAGTGTTCCCTGGCCCGCACAAACTGATTTTCTCTAAGTCTGCTACAGCAGCTTGAGAATCAAGATGGGGGAATGAGGAGGAAAGGTGGTTAAATGCAAATAAAAGGGGGCAGCCGGCAGCCAGGAGCCAGATACTCCCCTTGCATGCTTTTGGCTTCTGCAGTCCTGCTTGCCTCTTGCATCAGCTGGCAGCCAGGAGCCGGAGGCTTCACTGTACTAGTCCTGCCCAACCCGGAAGCCTATGTGTGTTAAAGATCAGCAACATCCAGCCGGAGGCTCAGCCTTTGGAGGGGACTCCGCTGGGCCGGCACCAGTGCGAAGTAGACAGTATCCTCAGATACCTCAGTGCGTGTGGCTTTTCTCCTCCTGGGCACCGAGTATGTGCTCTAACACGTGTAGCCTTAGGAACAGGTGTTACGAGAGGGAAATAAATTCAGTCATATGAGAAGATGTAAGAAACAGGTAAAACTATAGCAGTTTGCTTATCAAATCAATATATGATCAGGATTTGATTTCAGCTTCTGAATTTTCTAGCTGTGTGATTTTGGAAAAAAACCTTAATGAAACCTCTCTAAACTTTGACGTCTTTAATTCTATAATTAGATTAATAATTCCTTCCTCTGAAGGTTTTTGTCAGGATTAAATAAGCATGTTTTACTATTATCACTGTTACATTTATTGCTAATGCACCATTGATTCTCAACTCAGATGATGTTACACTGTAAGCATTTTTTATGACTTTCAGATGATGCAGAAAATGCTCTGTGACAATTAAAAAAAATAACATTCTCATTCTCATATACTAGTGTTTTCCACATTGAGGAAATAAGTGCTCTCCTATACTACAGTGCATATTTGTGACATAAGTTTAGGTTTTTGTATTTGATTTAAATAATAATTATGTGTGTGTATACTTATTTACTGAACAACTTACACACTCCATAGTTTCACTTTTGTATTTTTGTTTTCCAAATTTTAGTTGTCTTAAAGTTTTACATAAAATTGTGAACTCATAAATTAGTTAAAAGCTTTTATTTTTATTTTTATTTTTGAGAGAGGTAGAGATAGAGTATGAGTGGGGGAGAGTCAGAGAGAGAGGGAAACACAGAATCTGAAGCAGGCTCCAGGCTCTGAGCTGTCAGCACCGAGCCCCACACGGGGTTTGAACTCATGAACTGTGAGATCATGACCTGAGATGAAGTCAGACGTTTAACTGATGAACCACCTGGGCACCTGTGAACTCATAATTTCAATTCAGCTTGATTTCTACACATCAAAGCAGGAATAGCTGAATTTCCTTTAGTGTTCAAAAAACAGTGTGAGTATCTGCACAACTGTAGGATTGTTCGCTACATGAAACCTGAAAGTATATTTTATAGGTAGGAAAAGTGAGACTCTAGTATTCTTAAGATGGTTAAGATACAGTTCATGGTATGAAGATAACCCTTTAGGAAGTTTGGTGTATGAGGTTTCCATCTACATGATAGTTTTATGTAAGTAGGAAACATAGCTTACTGTATTCAATGAATGAAGAAGAAGGACATTAAAAGGCAACTCGGGATAAAGAGGTTTGTGTAGAGGTAACATGCCTCTTTCAAAACTCTGAATATACTTGGGGCGCCTGGGTGGCTCAGTCGGTTGAGCGTATGACTTCGGCTCAGGTTATGATCTGATTTGTGGGTTTGAGCCTTGGATCGGGCTCTGTGTTGACAGCTCAGAGCCTGGAGCCTGCTTCAGATTCTGTGTCTCTCTTCTCTCCCAATTGTGCTCTGTTTCTCTCTCTCAAAAATAAATAATGTAAAAAAAATATACTAGAATTTAAGTGAGACATAGCATCTCTATATTTGTTTTAACCATTTATTTATTTCAGTTTTCTGCAACTCCTGACTCAGGTTACTAGGGCCAACAGGGTACAGTTCATTGGCACCTTCCTGACACCTTCCAGAAAATGAAGAGGTTTCCAGCCTGCTAATCTGGCTGAAAGCTTATCAAGGGAGACTTCTCATGAGCATCCACATGCACAAGGTGCAGACAACAAACTAGTATTGGGAGTGCAGGGACCAGGAGTGTGGGAGACCCATCAGCTTTGTATCATGGTACACATGTAAACATCCATAGAACCAATTAGCTTCAAAGTTCTGAATGGAAGGTTCATTTGTTGTGGCTGCTTGGGAGTCCTATCTCTTCCTCACAACAATTTTGAGAGACTGCGGATGTGGGCCATACAGAGGACCAAGCCTCTTCTAATTCACCTCTCAGGTAGCAATTTCACATGGAGTTTCCAGTTCTCAGTCACCATAAATGACTTCTGCCTTTTTTTTTTTTTTGTCTATGGTCTTCCTTGTGGCCTAATAGGGATATAACTTATAATAAGAATCATTAGGAAGAGGGATCTATAAAGTGGCTGAGGTTTTACTGCTCAGCATTACATTCTGATATAAAGGGAAATGTGGCTGCCTTTTTGGAGAGAATTCCTGGGTTCCTGGGTTTATGCCAAATCTCTGAGATCCCACTGAGGTGCTCAGTATCCAAAGAAGGAAGCAGACATATTTCTATCTAGAGAACAGGAAAACGTACATCATCGGTCATGAGTAACAAATCTTTTATTTCTGACTTATAATTTGCCACATATATAAAAAATAACTGACCCTCCATGAGCCACCTCTCTTCTGCCCTGATGCATTCTCTCCAGCCACACTACCCACTCCATTCCTTGATCCATCTCAATGACTCCTGCTATTTGTCTTCTTCCGGATACCTGGGTCCTCTTTCTCGCTCCTCTATTTATAAACCTTAATGACAACAAAACATTTCGAGGCTCACATTTTTTATCTGTAAAACTGGGATGAGGAGGAATAATGTCATTCGGTGACAAAACCGGAGTTTTCTACACATTCCCCAAAGAAGACTGGTTTGATAGTGACCTATGTATGAGTGCCTTTGTGAAGTCCAGGGGTCCAGCAGAGATATGTCAGCATACCTCTGGAGCAAAAGAAAAATCATATGAGACACACTGAAGAGAATAAGAGAAACAGCTTCATTTTACCCACATCACCCTTCCCCCAAGACAACAGAGCTCACTGCCAAGAGAAACCTTTTGGTTCAGGATTTCTGCATAGGGGAAAGTTGAGTATGTGGGTGAGTACCCAGCTTTCCCAGATGCGAAGAAGAGACCCACATTTTTCTCTATCCTGAATACTGAGTAGAAGGATGAGGACACAGCTTAGAGATTGCATCTAGGGCCCTGGGAGGGCATCGAAGGACATGGATTCTACCAGCTCTGTCACAGACTCCAACTATAGCCCATCCATAAGCCACTGGGGATGTCTCCCCTGCAGATCCCAACTGGCTACACAGGCAGCCTCAACACTCTGTGTGCCTCACACCCACATATTCCTTCCTCAGGGCCATCTCCCTGTTCATATTCCCAACAGATGGCTGGTAAGCACAAGGAAAGTAGGCCCAGGTATGCAGAACTGGAAAAAAATGCACAAACCTGAGCATTCAGCTCTGTCCTAGGGAAAGCAAACAGGAGGCTATCAGCACCTTGCCTGGCTTTGCAGCATCAAGAGAAGGCATACAACCTTCTTAATGATTACCACCAAGAAGGAACAAGAAAAGTGGAACAGTCACATCCATAGAAAAGATCTCATAAAGCCTCAGAATCCCTAATTGGGCTGACAGAGTGTATTTTTCCCAAAAGCCAGGCAGTAAAGAATGGAGGTGTTGATTGCTTCTTCAATGCAAAGACTGCACTGCAAAACTTCATGAGACATAAAAGTCAAGAAACCATGAGAGCACCAAAGGAACATGATAATTTTCCAATAACCCAACACTCAAAAATGGAGATTTTTTTTTGCTTAATAAAGATTCAATATAGTTGCTTTAAGGAAGCTCAGTGAACCACAAGAAAACACACATAGATGAGTCAATGAAATTAACAAAACAATACATGAAAAAATGAGAAATTTCACAGAAAGATAGAAACATAAAAAAGACACAAATAGAAACCAGGGGCTAAAGAATACAGTGAATGGAATGAAAAATCCAATACAAAGCATCAATAGAGAACTTGATCAAGCAGAAGAAAGAATCTGTGTTATCAAACAAGTCATTTGAAATGATCCAGTCAGAAGGGAAAAAAGAAAACAGAATGAAGAAAGATTATGTGAACTATAGGAAACCATTAAAAGATGTAATCTAGGGGCGCTTGGGTGGCTCAGTTTGTTAAAAGGCCAGCTTCTGCTCAGGTCATGATCTCACAGTTTGTGAGTTCAAGTCCCGCATCGGACTCTGTACTGACAGCTCAGAGCCTGGAGCCTGCTTCAGATTCTCTCTCTCTCTCTCTCTCTCTGTCCCTCCTCCATTTGTACTCTGTCTCTCTCTCTCAAGAATAAATAAACATTAAATAAATAAAAAAAAACTAATGGAGCTCATCACCAGTAGATCTGCCTTGCAATAAAAGCTAAAAGGAGTTCTTCCAACTGAAATGAAAGAACACCAATAAGCAACATATAAAATTATGAAAATATAAAACATACTGGTAAAAGTAAGTATAAAATCAAATTCACAATACTCTAGTACTGTAATATGATAGTGTGTTAAGCACTTAACTCCAGTATAAAAGTTAAAACAGGAGGATTAAAAATAGTTAATTTAATAATGAATACACAGTATAAAAAGAGGTATATTATGACACTAAAAACATAAAATGTGAGGGAGAGGAATAAAAGGGTAGAATTTTTATACACAACTGAAGTTACATTATCAATTTTTAATGGACTGGTATAGCTATAAGATTTTTTTTAATGTTTTATTTATTTTTGAGAGAGAGACAGTGTGAGTAGGGGAGGGTCAGAGACAGAAGGAGACACAGAATCCAAAGACAGGCTCCAGGCTCTGTGCTGTCAGAGCCTGATGCAGGGCTCAAACCCACGAACGGCAAGATCGTGAACTGAGCCGAAGCCAGATGCTCAACAGTCTGAGCCACCCAGGTGCCCAGATATAAGATGTTTTATGTAATCCTCATGGTAACAACAAAGCAAAAACCTACAAGAGACACACAAAAGATAAAGAAAAAGGGAATCAAAGCAAAGCACTGTGGAAAATCATCAACTCACAAAGAAGGACAGCAAGAAAGGAAATTATAAAATAGCCAGAAAACAATAAGATGGCCATGAAATTCCTTATTCATCAATAATTAGTATAAATGTAAATGGTTAAAGTAACCAATCAAAAGGCATCAGGTGGCTGAAAGGACAAAAACAAAACTCA
This sequence comes from Suricata suricatta, assembly GCF_006229205.1. Lineage (NCBI taxonomy): Eukaryota > Metazoa > Chordata > Mammalia > Carnivora > Herpestidae > Suricata > Suricata suricatta. The sequence goes on from NC_043704.1 coordinate 115,176,158, forward strand.
GCTATATGTTGCTACTAAGAGATTCACTTTAAGGACACACTTCGACTCAGAGTGAAGGGATGGTAAAGATATTCCACGCAAATGGAAACCAAGAGAGCAGAGATCACAATATTTATATCAGACAAAATAAACTTTAAGTTAACAATCATAACAAGAGACAGTTGGTAATTATATAATGAATAATAAAGAGTTCAATTCATGAAGAGGATAAAACAATTATATATGAACCCAATATCAGAGCAGCTAAATATATTAAACAAGTCAAACAAATCTGAAGGGATATATACAATAATAATAGGAGACTTCGATACTCCATTTTCACCACTGGATAAATCATCCAGCTATAAAGTCAAAAATAAACACTGAACTTGAACTATAACCAAATGGATTAACAAACATAGAGAACATTCCATCCAACAGCAACAGAATACATATTCTTTTCAAGTACACCAGGAACATCCTCCAAGATGGATCATGTGTCAGGCCACAAACAGTTCTCAGCAAATTTAGGAAGACTGAAACTGTACCAAATATCTTTTCTGATGACAACAGTATGAAAATAGAAATCAATAACAGGAGAAAACCTGGAAATTTTACAAATATGTGAAAATTAAGCAAAATACTCCTATTTAACCAAAGGGTCAAAAAAAATCAGAAGAGTTCAAATGATATCTTAAAACAAATGAAACTGTAAACACAACATACCGAAATTTATGAGGTGCAGCAAAAGCAGTTCTAAGAGGAAGTTTATAGCAATAAACAGATACATGAAGAAAAAAAATCTCAAATAAACATCCTCACTCTACACATAGAGGAACTAATAAAAAAACTAAGCCCAAAGTTAGAAGGAAAAAATAAAAAAGATCAGAGAGAAATAAGTGAACTAGAGATCAGAAAATCAATAGAAAATACCAGCAAAATTGAGCCGGGTTTTTGAAAAGGGATGCAAAATTGACAAACTTTTAAGAAAAAAAATGACTGAAGACAAATCAAATCAGAAATGAAGGAAGAGACATCACCCCTGCTATCACAGAAATACAGAGAATCACAAGAGAGTGCTATGAACAATGATAGGCCATCAGTTACATAACCTGAAATGGATAAACGTGCAACCTACCAAGACTGAATCATGAAAAAATAGGAAATTTGAATTAGCCTCATTTTACAATGCCAGTATTAACCTGATATCAAAACCAGACCAGGAACACCACAGACAAAGAAAACGAGAAGTCAATATTCGTGCTGAATACAGACACAAAAATCCTCAACAAAATATTAGGAAACCAAATTAAACAGCATATTAAGATAATCATACACCATAATCAAATGGAATTCATCCCAGACATGGAAGCGTGTTCCAACATGTGCAAATCAATAAATGTGACACACCACCTTAGTAAAAATAAAAGAGAAAAATCATACGATCATTTCAACAGATGCAGAAAAAGCATTTCACAAAATTTAACATATTTTCATGATAAATATTCTCAACTAATTGGGTATAGAAAGAATTTATGTCAACATCTCAAAAGCCATATATGACAACCCCAAAGCATCAGATTAAACCATGAACAATTGAAAGCGTTTCTTCTAAGATCAGGAGTAAGACAAGAAAATCCAGTTTCACCAGTCCCATTCAACACAGTACTTGAAATAATAACTACAGCAGTTAGGCAAGAAAAAGAAAAAAAGGCATCCATGTTAGAAAGAAACAAGTAAATTTTTCCATTTGTAGATGACATAATCTTATGTATAGTAAACTTTACAGACTCCTACAAAAAACTTAGAACTCATCAACAAATTCAGTAAAGTTGCAGGATATAAAATCAACTTACAGAAATCAGCTCTTTTTTTAAGTTTATTTATTTTGAGAGAGAGAGTACGAGCAGGATAGGGGCAGAGACAGAGAGAGAAACCAAAGCAGGCTCCGCACTGTCAGTTCAGAGCCCTATGCAGTTCAGGAACCACAAGATCATGACCTGAGGCAAAACCAAGAGTCAGATGCTTTGATGATTAACCGTCTGAGCTACCTAGGCACCCCAGAAATCAGTTCTGTTTCTATATACTAACAAAGAACTATCTGAAAGAGAAATTAATAGAGCAATCTTATTTACAGTAGCATAAAAACAATAAAATACTTGGGATTAAATTTAAGTAAGGAGGTGAAAAACCTTTACACTGAACACTATTACACATCAATGAAAAGACTGAAGAAAATGAATAAATGGAAATATTGGATCAGATGAACTAATGCTGTTAAATGTCCATAATACCCAAGCCATCTATCAAAATTTGAAAACAATTTCTCACAAATTTTTCAAAATTCTAAAATTCAACTTAACTCCAAAAGACCCTCAATAGTCAAAGAAATCCTGAGAGAACAAAAAATGGAGGCATCCTAATTTCAAACTATATACAAAACTATGCTCATCAAAACAGTAGGGTATTTACATAAAAACAGACACACAGATGGAAGAAAATAGAGAGCCCAGAAATAAACCCATATAAGCATATTTGGTCAGTTAATTTTTCAATAATACACAGAGAAAATGATAGTTTCTTCAATAAATGGTGCTTGGAAAAACTGGTAGCCACATGTGAAGGAATAAAACTGGATCATTATCTAACACCAATGCACGAAATCAACTCAAAACATATGAAAGACTTGAAAGTAAAACCTGAAACCATAAAATACTAGAAGAAAACAAGGGGTTAAGATTCTTGATACTGGTCTTGGAAATGATTTTTTGGATTTGACACCAAAAACAAAGGAAAAATCAACCAGTGGGACTAAATGAAACTAAAAAGCTTATGTTCAGCATAGGCACTGAACAAAATAGAAAGGCAACCTACTAAATGGTAGGAAATAGAAAATATTTAAAAATCACACATCTGATAAGGGTTAACAAACAAAATATATAATGAATTCATATAACTCTACAGCAGGAAAAAAAAAGCTCATTAAAAAAGGGGCAGAGGAATTTTTTCCAAAGAAGAAATGCAAATGACCCAAAGGTACACATAAAGGTGCTCAACATTACTAATCATCAGGGAAATGCAAATGAAAACCAAAATGAGATACCATCTCACACCTGTTAGAATAGCTATTAACAAATAAAAGAGGATGTAGTAAAAAGAACATTCTTGTACTCTTGGTGAGAATGTAAATTTATGTAAACAGATGAAACTTCCTCAAGAAATTCTAAGTCGAACTACCATATGATCTAGCAATCTCCCTCTTGGGTATATATAAAAAGGAAATGAAACCATTATCTTGAAGACATATCTGCATCAATTCCAGCATGAATCACAGCAGCTAAAGTACACAGAAGCACTCTAAATGTCTGTCAATGAATGCATGGATGGAGAAAATGTGGTAAATATACACAAAAGAATATTATTCAGCCTTAAAACTTAAGAAAATCCTTCCATTTGTGACAACATGCAGAAAGGAGGGTGTTATACTAAGCAAAATAAGCCAGAGAAAGAAAGACATATATTGCATGGTATCATTTATGTGTGGAATTAAAAAAAAAAATGTTGAACTCATAAGACAGAAGCTACCAAAATGGTGGTTGCCAGAGCTTGGGGAGTGGGAAAAATAAGGAGAGTTTGGTAAACGTTTGGTAAAATTGTACGAAACATTTCTCAGGATCTAATGTATAACACAGTGACTATAGTTGATAACACTGTATTATATAATTGAAATTTGATAGGAGAATAGGACTTAAATGTTCTCATAAAAAATCAGGTAAATATATGGGTGATGATGTGTTAACTAACTCAAAGGAGAAATCTTTTCACAATGTAAATGTATATGAAATCATCACATTGTACACTTTAAATATCTTCTTATTTGCCAATTATACCTCAATAAAGCTGAAAAAAAAAAAACCCAGTATGGTACTGGCATAAAAACAGACACATAGACAAAATAGAACATAATTGACGGATCCAGAACAAATCAAGACGGATAAGGTCAACTAATATTTGATAAGGGAGCCAAGAATACTCAATGGTGAAAAGATAGTTTACACAGGTATACCTTGGAGATATTGCAGTTTAGTTCCAGAACAATGAAATAAAGCTAACAACATTAAAGCAAGGCGAGTATGGTTTTTGGTTTCCCAGTGCATATAAAAATTTTCTTGACAGTATACTGTAGGCTATTAAGTGTGCTATAGTATTGTGTCTAAAAAACAATGTACATATTTTAATTTAAAAATATTTTATTGCTGGGGTGCCTAGATGGCTCAGTCAATTAAGTGTCCAACTCTTGATTTTGGCTCAGATCATGATCTCATGGTCGTGAGATTGAGCCCTGTGTCCAGCTTTGTGCTGGGCATGGAACCTACTTGAGATTCTTTTTCCCTCTCCCTTTTCCCCTCCCCCAATGCCCCACCTGTGTGTTCTCTCTCAAATAAAAAATATTTTATTGCTAAAAATGATAATTATCTGAGCTTTCTAGTGAGACATGATCTTTTTGCTGGTGGAGGATCTTGCCTCAATATTAGTGACTGCTGACTAATCAGGGTGGTGCTTGCTGAAGGTTGGAATGGGTGGCTGTGACATTTCTAACATAAGGCAAAAATAGAGTTTGTTTCATCAATTGACTCTTCCTTTCATGAAGGAAGAATTTCCCTATGTGATGCTATCTGACCGGCTTTTGCCCAAAGAATTTCTTTTTCAAAATTAGAGTCAATCTATTCATCCCTATTGCTGCTGTATCAAGTTTATGTAATATTGTAAATGCTTTCTATTTGTTTCAACAATCTTTACAGCATTTTCACCAGGAGTAGATCCCATTTCAAGAAAACACTTTATTTTTAAATTTTTAAATAGTTTATTGTCAAATTGGTTTCCATATAACACCCAGTGCTCTTCCCCACAATATTTTTTAATTTTTTAACGTTTATTTACTTTCAAGAGACAGGTCACAAGCAAGAGAGGGGCCGAAAGAGATACAGATTCTGAAGCAGGCTCCACCCTCTGAGCTGTCAGCACAGAGCCCCATATGGGACTCAGATTCACAAACTGTGAGACCATGACCTGAGCTGAAGTCAGACGCCCAAACGACTGAGCTACCTGGAACCTCTAAAGAATTCACTTTCTTTGGGGCACCTGGGTGGCTCAGTCCGTTAAGCGTCTGACTTCCGTTCAAGTCATGATCTCACAGTCTGAGTTTGAGCCCTGCATTGGGCTCCGTGCTGCCAGCTCAGAGGGTGGAGCCTGCTTCCAGTTCTGTGACTCCCTCTCTCTCTGCCCCTCCCCCGCTCAAGCTCTGTCTCTCTCTGTCTCTCAAAAATGAATAAATGTTAAAAGATTTTTAAAAAACCATTCTCTTTGTTCATCCGTAAGAAGCAACTCTTCATCTGTGAAAGCTCTATCATCAGATTATAGCAATTCATTCATATCCTTAAGTTTCACTTCTAATTCTAGTTCTTTTGTTATTTTCACATCTACAGTTATTTTCTCCAGTCTTGAACTCCTCACAGTCATCCATGAGAGTTGGAATCAATTTCTTCCAAACTCTTGTTTATATTGATATTTTCACTTCTTCCCATAAACCACAAATGTTCTTAATGGCATCTAGAATGGTGAATCCTTCTCAGAAGGTTTTCAGTTTCCTTTGCCCAGATCCATCCTGAGATATCACTATCTATGACAGTGAGAGCCTTACAAAATGTATTTCTTAAATATTAAGACTTTAATGTCAAAATTACTCCTTGATCCATGGGCTGCAGAATGAATGCTGTGTTAGCAGGCATGAAAACAACATTAATCTCATTGCACATCTTCATCAACACTCTTGGGTGACCAGGTGCATTCTCAATGAGCAATAATATTTAAGGAATCTTAATTTCTGGACTGTAGGTCTCAAAAGTGAGCTTAACAGAATTTTACAATCATCCAGGCTTGATTCTTCCATTTATAGAACACAGGAAGAGTAGATTTAACATAATTCTTAAAAGCCCTAGAATTTTCAAAATGGTCTGAGCACTGACTTCAACTAAAAGTCAACAGCTGCATTAGCCCCTCACAAGACAGTCATCCTGTCTTTTGAAGCTTTGAATCCAGGAATTGAGTTTTTCTCTCTAGCTACCAAACTCCTGGAGGGCATCTTCTTCCAATAGAAGGCTATATCATCTACACTAAAAATCTGTTGTTTGGTGTTCTTATTTTCATTAATGATTTTAGCTAGGTCTTCCGGATAAGTTGTGGCAGCATCTACATCATCACTTACTTCATCTTGCACTTTCAAGTTATGAAGACAGCTTCTTTCCTTAAACCTTGTCAACCGATCTTTGTAGCTTCAAACGTGTCTTCTGCAGCTCCCTCATCTCACTTGGCCACTGTAGAATTTGAAGAGTAAGGACCTTGTTCTGTAGTAGGCTTTGGTTTAAGGGAAAATTGTGGCTGGTTTGATCTTAAATTCAGACCACTCAAACTTTGTCCAGTTCAGCAATAAGGATGTTTTGCTCTTTTATTCATGTGTTCACTGGAGTAGCACTTTTAATTTCCTTCAAGAGCCTTTCCTTTGCATTCACAACTTGGCTGTTTGGTGCAAGAGGCCTAGCTTTTGGCCTACTTCAGCTTTCAGCATGCCTTCCTCATTAAGTTTAATCATTTCTAGCTCTTAATTTAAAGTGAGAGATGTCTGACACTTCTTTCACCTGAACACTTAGAGGTCATTGTAGGGTTATTAACTGTCCTAATTTCAATACTGTTATGTCTCACTGAATAGAGAGACCAGAGGAGAGGGAGAGAAAAGGGGGGATGGCCTGTTGGTGGAGTACTTAGAACACAAAAAAATTACTCAATTAATGTTTGTCATATCCCAAAACAACTACAATAGTAACATCAGAGATCACCAGTCATAGATCACCATAATAAAGATAATAATAATTAAAGTTTGAAATATTGTGAGAATTACCAAAATGTGACAGTGACATGAAGTGAGCAAATGCTGTTGGAAAAATGGTGTTGATAGACTTTCTGGATACAGCATTGTCACAAACATTCAATTTGTAAAAAATGCAGTATCTGCAAAGCACAATGAAGTGAACTGCAGTAAAACACAGTGTGTCTGTGTACATTGTCTTAAAAGCTATTGTCAGATCAATTAAGCAAGAAAATTGGATAAAATCACCTAAATTAGAAAAGAAAAATAAACCTTTTTATACTTGGAGATGACATATTTTTAAAAATATAATTTAAATTGTCATTTTGGTTTCCATACAACACCCAATACTCATCCCAGCAAGTGCCCTACTCAATGCCCAGAGATGGCATAATCTTGTATAGAAAACCCTAAGGGCTCCACTGAAATATTATTATAATTAAGAAATGAGTTCTATAAAGTTTCAGTATTTATAATAAATGACATGAAATCAATTATATTTCTTTTTTATATAAATTTTTAAAAATATTTTATTTATTTTTGATACAGAGAGAACCAGAGCATGAGAGGGGGAGGGGCAGAGAGAGAAAGACACAGAACTGGAAGCAGGCTCCAGGCTCTGAGCTAGCTGTCAGCACAGAGCCTGATGCGGGACTCGAACCCACGAATGTCAGATCTGACCTGAGCCGAAGTCGGAGGCTTAACCGACTGAGCCACCCAGGTGCCCCAATTATATTTCTATAAACTTGCAGTGACCTGTTCTAAAATAAAAATAAGAAAATAATTATATTTATAATAGCATAAAAAATATTTAGGAATAAATTTTTAAAGATGCACAAATTCTGAAAATCAGAAATTATTGAAAAAATTAAAGAAAATATAAAGGAATGAAATTTTATAGATCTTTGTGATAAGAAGTCTTGATGTTATTAAGATGGAAATACTCCCTAATGTGACCTACAGATTCAAGTAATCTCTATCAGAATCACAGGTAGCTTTTTTGTAGAAACTGTTGAAGTGGCCCTAAAATTTATGTGGAAATGTCAGGTATCCAAAGTATACAAAACAATCTTGAAAAAAAATAAAGTTGGAGAACTCACTCTTCTTTTCTAAACTTCTACACACTAAAGCTACTGGTACTTAAGAAAGACAGACATAGATACATCAATGGAACAGAATGAGAATCCAGAAAAACACCCTTACATTTATGCCCAACTGAGTTTCAACAAGGATGCCAAAACAATTCAATGAAGGGAAAAAAAAACCAATCTCTTCAGTAAATGGTGTTGTACACCCACATGCATAAGAGTAAAGTTGGACCCCTACCTCACAGTATACACAAAAATTAACTTGAAAGTAATCAAATATCCAAACATAAGTCCCAAAGCACTATAAAGAAAATCAGAAGTATAAATCATTGGGACCCAGGATTAAGAAATGGCTTCTTAGACATGACACCTATAGCACAAACAAAAATAACAACAAAAATAGGTAAATTGGAGTACATCAAAATTTTAAATTTTTGTACTTTAATGGACATTAAGAAAGTAAAAAGACATCCTAAACAATGGGAGAAAAATATTTGCATATCTTATAAAGGGACTTAATCCAAAATGTGTAAAATCACTCACAATTCAGCAATAAAAAGACAAATTACACAGGTAAAAGTGGTGAAAGGATTTGATGACACTGTTCCTCAAAAAACATATACAGGTGGCCTAACACATAAAAACTTGTTCATCAAAATCAGTCATTAGGGACACGTAAATCAAAACCACAATGAGATATGTCTTCAAACCCACTAGGGTACCTATAATTAAAAAGACAGACAATAACTAGTGTTGACAAGAATACTGAGAAATTAGAACTCTCATACATTGCCGGTGTTAATGTAATATGTGTTAGCCACATAAAACAGTTTGCTGCTCCTCAGAAATTTAATCATAAAAATGCAAATAAACAACTAAACTAAAAAAATATATATTTTTTCTCTTTTGCTACCATCTTTTCTTTATTTCACTTTATCTCAGCTCTAATTTCATAATCTGATTACTTGGAATGCAATCTATTTAAGAATTACTCTTATATTCTGTAGTATATGTTTTTCCAAAACACATCTTTCTCTTATCATGATTGATGCTCATCTTGCATTTATGTTGTCATCTCCTATTTATTTCTTATTTTATTTTATCTTTTACATTTATTTATTTCTGAGAGAAAGAGAGAGACAGGGAGTGAACAGGGGAGGGGCAGAGAGAGAAAGAGACACAGAATTGGAAGCAGTCTCCAGGCTCTGAGCTAGTGATTCGCATAGAGCCAGATGTGGGGCTTGAACTCACAAACCGTGAGATCATGACCTGAGCCAAGGTCAGACGCTCAACAACAGACTGAGCCACCCAGGTGCCCCTTATTTTATTTTAATGTACCTGAATGAGAGTAAATCTTAAAATATTTGCTTCAAAACAATGTAATAAATTCTGTAATAGCTTAAGTGTGTTTATAAGCACTTAGAATCGTCCTCCTAAATTTTGAGCTGGTAGCATGGGTTTGTGCATTTATTTTGTAAGTTTAAATCTGTTACAACCTGAGGAAAACACAGCAAATAATGAAACTTTATTTAGGGCCAAAAAGAAAATTTTGAGTCCATATATTTTTATTTTAAGTTTGTTAGAATCACAGAACTAGAGATAGATGGCTTTCCAAACCTCAATTTAAAATTAAAATTTTATCTATTTTTATCCAGAAGAAAATGTTGTCATGTCCACCATAATATGTCTTGTCTTTCAACACTGGAGGGAAAGAGTCCATCTAATCATTGATTGATTCTGAACCTAAGGAATTAGGTGTATTAAATCAAGGGCCACATAGGAATGTGTATAACAGTTTACAGAGTTTATGATACTGGCATCAACTGGGCTTCTTGTATTCCTGAGATTATTGTTTTTAGTTTAGAGACAGTCTCTATAAAAAAAATCTAAATATTTTGGTTGAAACCAATAAAAATAATCAGTATGGGTGATGTTTATACCATTAAATAAAGAAAAATAAACCTGAAATTGAAGTTGATTCTTGTCTCAAACCAGATGTTTCTTTCATATTAGATTTTAGAGATAAAAAGAGAAATCTCTTCAATCTGCCACATCTTGAGCATTTATATAATCTAGATCATGGCTTTTTGTAATCTTCAACCCACAACACAATGGATGCAAACACCAGAGACAATATCCGATTGTCCACCTGGATTGGAATATCTGATTCAGGTATGGTAATGTGTTTCTCATTGGAGTGCCAAGAACATGAATATGATTGTTTCAAAATATAATGTATGTTATAGGAAAGCATTTTGACTTGGACTGTAGATTTAAATACTATACCTGTAACATTTAGATTTTTACATTTAATTTTAATTTTAATTTTGATTCTGGTAGTAAATTTACATTGTAAATAATATAACATTGTCATTTACTATTGTATTTCCTGCAAAGTCAATTTGAAAATAAGTACCTGCTTTACATGCATCCCAATGTTTATAGCTGCATTATCAACAATACCCAAAGTATGGAAAGAGCCCAAATGTCCAATGATGGATGAATGGATAAAGAAGATGTGTATACACACACACACACACACACACACACACACACACACACACACAATGGAGTATTACTTGGCAATCAAAAAGAATGAAATCTTGCCATTTGCAATTACGTGGATGGAACTAGAAAGTATTATGCTAAGTGAAATTAGTCAGAGAAAGATAAATAGATCATATGACTTCACTCATATGAGGACTTTAAGATGCAAAGCAGATGAATATAAGGGAAGGGAGACAAAAATAATATAAAAAGAGGGAGGGAGATGAAACATAAGAGACTCAAATATGGATAACAAAGGGTTACTGGAGGGGTTGTGGGAGGGCAGATGGGCTAAATGGGTAAGGGGCATTGAGGAATCTACCCCTGAAATCATTGTTGCACTATATGCTAACTCACTTGGATGTAAATTTTTAAAAAATGGGAAAAAAATAAGTACTTGCTTTTTAAAATCATGCTTAACAGGTTAAAAGTCATGCTTAACAGACTGAGTCACTCAGGTGCCCCCATGTGACAGGTCTCACACACCGACCAGAGGGTCCTGCCTCCTTTGAAATAACATTCACAGTGCACAGATGGTTGCATTGTGACTCTCTTCGTTCACATTTTCTTTTCTGCTTTATGTTTTCACATCTCCATACCCACTCTGTTACCCATCTTTTCAGATTTCTCATGCTCCAGAATTCAGATTGTTTTGTCATTTTTTATCTGTTTACACATTTCTGCAGACTGCCTTGCAAGCCCTTTAGTGATTCAGTGTTTGTAGAGAAACACAGTGAAGCTCTGGTAGTGAGGTCTCCCTCGCACACTCCCACGCTCCTTCCAGTGAGAAGCTGGGAAACACAACAGTAAAGACTCGAAAGGAATCAAAACCTTTGAGGCTAAGAGCTTCCACTTAGATGACCTTGACTCTATCACCACTATATTCATTAAACAAAATTTTAAGCTCTTCATGTGCATCTAATACCTGCTTCTGCTTCCATTGTTTCAAGCTCATTTGTATTTTTGTCTTTGTGGTAGTCGTGTTTGTCTTTGATAGCTACAAACTAAAAAGGTACTTTTATCAACAAGGTTTCTCAAAAACATTTCCAGAACTAGCTTTGAGGAAATTTAGATTGTTCCTGGCAGCAGCATTTGGATTAGTAATTGTATTTTCTCACTGTGATATTGGTCTTTGTAAATAATGAACATAGTGACTCTTTGGTTCATTATTATTTTTTTAGTATAACTGACACACAATATTATATGAATTTCAGATGTGTAACTTAGTGATTTGACAAGTTTGTACTTTGTGATACATTTACAAATGTAGCTACCATCTGTCCCGTTATACCCAACACTATTACAATATCATTGACTGTATTCCTTTCACTGTGCTTTTTATTCCTGTAACTTATTCATTTCATAACTGGAAACCTTTTTCTCCTACTCTCTTTCAGCTATTTTGCCCAACCCCCCCACACCCCACTTCCCTTGGGCAACCATTACTATTTTTCTCTATTTATAGGTCTGATTCTGCTTTTCATTTGTTTTTGGTTTTGTTCCTGTTTTCAGATTCCATTTATGAGTAGAATCATATGGCATTTGACTTTCTCAGACTGACTTATTTCACTTAGCATAATATCTTCTAGGTCCATCATGTTGTCTCAAATGGCACAGTTTCATCCTTTTTATGGCTGTGTAATATTTGGAAGTATCTAAATGTCCATCAATAGATGAATGGATTAAAAATGTATATAGAATGGATTAAAAATATATATATATACTACATTTTTAAAATCCATTCATCTATTGATGGACATTTAGATTGCTTCCAAATCTTGGCTAATGTAAATAACGCTGCAATAAGTATAAGGGTGCATATATATTGTTTTATTTTTAGTCTTGGTGCGACTGATGAGTTGGCAGGGAGTTGCAATCTGTCTCTTTCTTTTTTGCTTTTGTCTATTTGTAGGATTGCCAGATAAAATACAAGACACTCAGATACATTTGAATTTCAGATAAATATAATTTTTAGGTTAATGTTTCATGCATTATTTGGCATATACTTACAGTAATAATTATTTATTATTTAGCTGAAATTTGTATTTAACTGAGCATTCTGGTGTTTTTGCTCTGTTTTATTAAATCTGGCAACCCATCAATTTGGTTACAGAAAATTGCTTACAGCCTGTAAAGTCTTTTAGTCTTCACTATCTATCATATGGAATGGAAGACTTTGTCCCTACATCCTCTTCTTGCCAAAAGAGAGCACTGAAAAACTTTATCTGCTTGCATGATGGGCTTGGGTTTCTAGCTAAGATCTCTTTATAATTTAACTTGTAATTGTGCTTCTGATAAATGTCTAACAGTACCCGTAATTATTTAATATTCAATAAAAACATCTTTAGAGTAATTTTGTATGGGTGGCCAAAACCCCAAAACAAAACCACTTTACCCTTAGACTAATATACGACATTTGATAGAAAATAGAAAGATGTCAATAATGGGTCAATTACTTTAAATGTCCTAAATATAGGTATTAATGTATATGTGTATTGGTGGGTGATTTACATTTAATTTAATGACTTCATACTATCTATCTTTATTTTCTACTCTATTAGATAAATCAGTTACTAGTGTGTCAACGTTTTGACCTTCTGGAAGGTATGTGCCAAACATGCTGATATATTCATTCTTGTATATGTAACTAGTGCTGTAGTTAAGCCATTCCCTATAAATAAAGTGCTTCATGTGACTAGGGAATAATAAACCTTGAAATATGATGAGAATATATAGCAAGTCCATAGAAAATGATAAGATAGATACAATAGTACAGAGTACAATGATAAGATAAATACAATAGTACAAAGGTATTGGCTCCAGATCACTCCCGAAAATTCTAGTCTGCATTTTTAGTCTTGCTAAGCAGTAGGTCTATTTCCTAAAAGGGGTTTCCCATCCTAAATTCCTCAGACACAGGTATTTCAGAGAAGCAGTGATTTCAGATCCTTCAGGAATTCTGCTGAGAGAAGCAGAATCCAGGTAAGTTTCGGGCAGTTCAATTCCACTCCCAAGCCTGAGAACGTATTCTTTAGAATGCAACTATTTATCTCTATCTATTTGTTTCATTTACATGAGGCTATAATACACGTAAATAAAATTAAATCAGTGTTTAGTTAAAAAAATTATAACCATTGTGACTCTTTGTATACACATTAGAGAACCTAAGACTAAAATAGACATTCATGGTTTGCTTTTATTCATAAAAGCTTTTCAATTTTGGTATATTAAAAATGAATGTTTCCTTTGTTTTTTTTCCTGCTTCCCTGCATTGAAGAACTTATTTTATGAATGACCATTTATTCCAGAATCCCCACTGAATACCTATAATGAACAAGACACATGGTAGTCATTTGAGAAAATCAAAGAAGAGTCAGGCCTGGGCTTTCCCTGAAATGTGGATGAATATACTTAAATAAAATACATAGTATGGGATCATAAAATTAATGAGAGAAGGAAAAACCAATTGTGAGAATTCATAGGATAGAAACAGTCATAGTTTTAATTTATAATACTTATAATTTGAGTAGCCACAAAAATATCAAGAAAAACCTAACCATCTATGTTATAGGGAACTATAACCAGCATCAACATCATCTGGGAACATGTTGGAAATCAAGTTCCCAAGTTTCATCACAGACCTACTAAGTCACAAAATCTAGAGGTGGGGTTCAACTATCTGTGTTTTATCAAGCCCTCCAGATGGCTCTGATGCAGGCTAAAAATGTAAGAACTACTGCTCTAAATGATACATTCATATAATTTAAATTGTGCATTTATTTAAAAGAATGAGACAGCTCTACCAAATTGTCAGGAATGGCTCCAAGGTATATTGATAAGAATCAAAAGCAATTACAAAGTAGTGCATATAATAATGTGTTTGTGTATGTGTGTTCATTAAAATTTTTTTTGCATTTTAAAATTTGTGTCATGCATATATAATTCCTACTCATAAGAAGAAATTAAATTTAAAAGGCAGTCAAAATATTTTCATCAATGTTGAATCAGGATTTATCTTTGAACATTAAATAAAAATGAATAGCTTTCAAATATGTTTTTATAATATGAAAACAATTATGTTCATAGACCCACAAAAATCATTAAAAATGAGGAAATTCTGTAAATATCTGTTTCAAAGGTTAACATTAAAACACATGTTAAATGTATATTAGTGTAACATATACTTATTAAAAATACTCATTCAAAAACATCTGAAATTTTAATAAAAAGTAGGAAAAAATGTTATCCTTGTACAACTACTGATATATTTCCTTTGAAGGCTTTTAAAAAATATTCCTTTGATGAATTTTTTAAATCACTTTTAATCATTGTCCATGTAAGTTTTTTAGATTTATTCACTTAATAGTTTTTGGTTTTATTTATCTTAAAACCCAACATTTTTTTAAATTTCAAGTTTTTATTTAAATTCTACTTGGTTAACATATGTGGCAAATTGGTTTCAGATGTAGAATTTAGTGATTCATTACCTACATATAACACCCAGTGCTCACCACAACTAGTGCCCTCCTTAATACCCATTACCCACTTAGCCCAACCCCCCCACCCACTTGCCTCCATCAACCCTCAGTTTGTTTTCTATAGTTAAGAGTCTCTTATGGTTTGCTTCCCTCTTTCTTTTTGTTGCCCTTTCCCCTATGTTCATTTGTTTTGTTTCTTAAATTGCAATATGAGTGAAATCATATTGTATTTGTCTTTATCTGAGTGACTTATTTCACTAAGCATAATAAACTCTAGCTTCATCCATGTCATTGCAAATGTCAAGATTTTATTATTTTTCATGGCTGAGTAATATTACATTGTATACATATATCACATCTAGTTTATTCATTCATCAGTTGATAAACACTTAGGCTTTTTCCATAGTTGGGTTATTGGTGATAGTTCTGCCATAAGCATTGGGGTGCATGTGTGCCCCTTCAAGTCAGTATTTTTGTATCCTTTGAGTAAACACCTAAGGGTGCAATTGATGAGTCATAGGGTAGTTCAACTTTTAATGTTTTCAGGAACTTCCATACTTAAACCCAAAATTTTAAAAAGCAATACAATAATCCTCAAAGGGGATACTATTATTGCCTCTTGTTGGGTACTTACTATGTTTCCATTTTACTTTCCTAAGTAGAGCAGAAATGAACATTTGGTATAGAAAGCACTTTTTAAAAATTTAGGACTGTTTTGTCTATATGATCACAGAAGTAAAATTATTAGGACAAAAGATAATATTTCCATTTGCTTGCACAAGAGATGAATTTGATTATTTTTTTAATTAAAAAACTTTTTTAACCTTTATTTTTGAGAGACAGAGAGAATGTGAGGAGGGGAGGGGCAGAGAAAGAGGGAGACACAGAATCTGAAGCACACTTCAGGCTCTGAGCTGTCAGCCCAGAGCCCGACGCAGGGCTCGAACTCACCAACCGCGATATCCTGACCTGAGCTGAAGTGGGATGCTCAACTGACTGAGCCACCCAGGTGCCCCAAGATGAATCTATTATCTTATGTGGATAATATATGAGTGTTTACTGTCTCCTTCAATTAAGCATCAGTAAAATATTTTTTCTTGGGTTCTACTATCCAGATTAAAGACTGACTGCCTTTTTCATGTCCTCAGGAACAAAACATGAAGAGGAGTAAAATTTAACATAACTCAAAACATAATAGTAAAATGACAGTAAATAGGGTTAATTTCTCAGAAATTCCAAATGAGTTTTTTTTTAAAAAAAGCTGTATATGGAATTTTAGTAGTAAAGGGATCAGAGAGTAGCTAGCACAACTCTTTTAGTTTTTGTAAGGCAAAACTAAGATACCAGTGAAGATAAGTGACTTAGAACTAAGTAGTATATTACCAAACAGAAGTTGCATGTTTGAAGATAATTTAATAGGCAATTTACATGTCTCCTATCACTAATAAAACACCACATTGTTTCATTTTTAGTTCTCGGTTGTTTTGCAACTAGCAAAAAATATGAAATTATGAACAATCAAGGACAGAGAATTTATTTTGCAGAAGACAGAAGTAATTGTTTCCTGCGATATCTCTGTGGACCATCAAGACCTTTTACCATGACAATTTATGATCATGTAGGCCGTGATGTCATTACTATCAAAAGAACTCTAAGAAGTAGTTGTTGCTGGAGAAACTGCTCTGTACAAAAGGTCAGTAAATATTGTTTCTACATGATTTAGAATGTATTTGAATTCTTTCAAAAAAGCGTCAGCGCTGAGCAGTATGTTAAAGCACTGGGTTTGGCTACAAAGAATTTTCTGGAATGAACTATGTTAAAGAATTATGTATTTGTACCACATACCTGCAGAGTGAGAATAATACACAACACTGTAAATATTTTTCAGGCAATGAAGATCACAGATCTTTACATTTTTAAAAGTTTTCTATTCTAGGGGCCCTGGGTGGCTCAGTCAGTTAAGCGTCCACTTTGGCTCAGGTCATGGTCTCACAGTTCGTGGGTTTGAGCCCCGTGTCGGGCTCTGTGCTGATAGCTCAGAGCCTGGAGCCTGCTTCACATTCTGTGTCTCCTTCTCTCTCTGACCCTTCCCTATTCCCACTGTCTCTCTCTGTCTCTCAAAAATAAATAAAGAACATAAAAATTTTTTAAAACAAGAAGTTTTCTATTCTAAAATATTGTGGTTTTTATTTGCATTTCTCTGCATGCACTTCTTAGCCTTTGAATGGAGTGCCAACGGATTAAGGGCTATGAAGTCCTATCTCATTCTCAGCTGTGTTTCTCAGACTGGTCCTTTGAACTTTCACTGAGTGGGATCCCTTTCCTTCCTTTCTTGTTAGTGATATCAGGATTCCTAGGATCTCAGGAATATCTTGTTGTCACTTGTCTCAGTACATCTACCTGTATTTTGAGATGTTGAGCTATAATTTTTGCATCTACTTTTGATTAAGAATTTATCTTTTATTTTGTTTACCTATCATACTTGTCCTATCCTTTTCTATGAGAGTTTTGAGGAGATTCATAAACTTCATCACCATTGCCACATTCTTGACCTTAGCAGTCTCAGAAAACTTACACATGAAAAAGGAAAGAGAAGGAAGGAAGGAAGGAAGGAAAAAAGAAAGAAGGAAGAAAAAAGAAAACTGAAAGAAAGAAAAAAAGAAAGAAAGGAAAGAATAGAAAAGAAAAAAACAAAGAGAAAAGAAAAATGAGAAAAAAAGAAAGAAAGAAAAGAGAAAAAAGAGAAAGAAAGAAAAATACATTCTGGAGAAATAATGCCTCTCAAACTCTTGTTTTTTAGGCCACCTGTGTTCCTCTTCAAAGGGAACTAGTATTACAAGTTTAACTATTCTCCCAGCATTTTTCTATGAATATTTGTGTAATACATACATATGTATGGTATACATGTGTCTTTTCAACAAAACTGGCAGATATTCTATCACTTTTTAACACAAAACAATGTAACTTGAAGATTACATCTGTATGTATAGGCTTCTTCCAGACTTACAAAATGGTTGGATAATAACCCATCATTTAGATGGTACACCATAATTTTTACAACCAATCTCTGAACTGGGCTTTACATCACAATAAACATTAAGTGTTTTAGTGAATTCATACTTACATTTGCATGGAGGGATAAAAGTCCTTCACATAGTGATAACAGAATAGTTGTTGGTGTGATTGGGGTTTAACATAGTCCATGGGCATGGCAATTTAAAAAGTCTTCTTAATAAACACCTTAGAAATATAACTATCCCCCTTTTGCAAATGGAAAATGAATTTCAGAGACTCTAGAGACATGTCCACATTTCCTGTAGTAAATGTGCAGCAGCATCAGGTCTCAATTTGGGGGTTTCAATATCCAGGTCCTCGGTTTTTTCACTTGTGTCCATTCCCAAATATGGAGCATGCTTTAAACAAAGAAATTTCTGTTCACATATACAAAACACTAATGGGTAACATGTAACTAATTTGTTGCTTACAAATCAAAATAAATCTCATTCGATCAATCCTACAATTCTCAATCATTTGCAGCTAAAAGTTGAAGCTCCTCCTGGTGAAAAAATTGGATATGTGTATCAATCCTTTCACCCATTTTTGCCAATGTTTGCTATAAAAAATGAGAATAAGGAGGACGTAATGAAAATCAGAGGGCCATGTATGGTTTCCAGCTGTCTCAAGGATCTAAATTTTAATGTGAGTATTATATGTTCAAATTATAATCATGTTCAAATTGATTATTTGATTATTTTCTAATACATTAATAAATCAGATTAAAATAAGATAAAAACATGTTATCACGATGTTATACCTATTTGACTATTTAAACGAATTTTTTTTTCTGTTTCTTATTTATTTTTGAGAGACAGAGAGAGACAGCGTGAGCAGCGGAGGATCAGAGAGAGAGGGAGACACGGAATCTGAAACAGGTTCCAGGCTCTGAGCTAGCGGTCAGCACAGAGCCAGACACAGGGCTTGAACCTATGAACTGTGAGATCATGACCTGAGCCGAAGTCAGATGCTCAACCGACTGAGTCCCAATTTGACTATATTTTAAATTGATTTTCTAACACATAGTTTCCTTGCTTCATTGAGTCTTACACACTTATATGATTATAAGTCATCCTTATAAAAAATTTTTTAACATTTATTCACTTTTGAGAGAGAATATGAGCAGGGGAGGGGCAGAAGAAAGGGAGACACAGAATCAGAAGCAGACTTCAGGCTCTAAGCTGTCAGCACAGAGGCTGACGCAGGGCTCGAACTCAAGAACCACAAGACCATGACCTGAGCCAAAGTGGATGCTTAACTGAGCCACCCAGGTACCCCATAAGGCATCTTTTTAAATTTCAAGTATGTAGTTACTAAACAACAAGCATGGCATTTAATAGTTCAAGGAATATTAAAAGAGAAAATTGAGGGTTTTTTGCAATGAACAATGACATAATTGGGCATTAATTATAAATAATATATTCATGTTAATTTTTATAAAATTCTGAAACTGGGTTATGATACAATTTTGTTAATTGTTTATGTACTCTTGTTGGGATGAGCACTGGGTTTTATATGGAAACCAACTTGACAATAAACTATAATAAAAAATGTTTATGTGCTTACTGATGTATTTCTCAGATTATGGCCAATATTCAGATAATAATTTGGGAGGTTAATTACTAAAAATACTAAATATAGTTAACAAAATGAAGCAACTCACTACACATAGGAATGTTGCTTAAGAATCCATATTTAACTAAGCAATGGTTTGATAAAATATTTGATTTGAAAAAAGTACTGCTTTTTTAAAAAATTCTGAAATCATGTCTACCTGATTTTTTTTCCTTCTCTAGAATGATTTTAATTCAGTTTCGTGATACTTATTCTGATTGGCACCTGCATGTACTGATTAAGTAAAACATATTTAAGAAAATGAATTATGACAATAACATGGTTAGTTGAAAAACCTGAATAAAATGAGCACACAGGACTCTACTGTTTTGTATTTCAAGTTGAAAACCAATGGACCAGAGTGGCCTATGCATAGAACTCTAAAAGCCAAAGCGACAGTGTTTCATTATTAATGACATCAAAAAATAAAATGTTTCCCATGTATTGTTTTATATCTCACATGATATAATAAATCCTACTTTTTTCAGATATCATCAGAGCTTTCTCTAGTGTATAAAATACTTTCTCTTTCTTCTAAGTGTGAAACAAAGCCATTTTATAGCTGGCCTTCTTTGGGTGAGCTCTAAGAATGAGCAAGAAAGAGAAGTCACAATTCTGTGAAAAAGTCAATTTGTGAATGAATGTAGGTAGCCCTTTCAAGACGCTTGGTTACAAAGAAGAAGAAAGAGATAAAGGAGTAACTAGTTACAGGACCAGGGACTATGATAAGGGAAATAAGCCATTTATCTTGGGTACAAAATTACGAAAGCACCAAAAAACTTAATAATTAAGATAAATGATACTTGAATGTAATCTTTTTTAAAGAAAAAATTACTGCAAATCCATTATGAACAAATTTATAAACAAAAATTTAAGACAGAAACTGACTATGCACTTGTATGACTTACCTCACTGCTTTGCCCGTCCTGGGAGCAGAGAGAGGATAGGAAGGTATTTTTATGAAAGGTATATTCCAGCATGTTTTGAATATAAAAGAAAGGAGCCAAATGGGAGGGAAAGTGTGGAGAAACAGCAAAGGTTAAATATTTGATGAATCCTGTTTCTTACTTGGTATGGGGCCTAATACACATGTAGGAAATAAGCCTCAAACGGGCACAGAAATAGCCTATTCATCAGTCATCATAAAAGGACGTAAGGATTGTTGGTACGGATACAATACTGCCTGTGTCCACTTATAAGTAGATATTTCTCTTTCTCTGTCTCTGTCTCTCTGTAATAATTAGCATTACAAAATACTAATGTAAATGTATTTTCCTTATGACTTGCTTAATAACATTTTCTCTTCTCTAGCTTACTTTCTTGTAAAACTATAGTATAGGAAAGGCACCAGTGGCTGCTCAGTCAGTTGAGCAACTCTTGATTGCAGCACAAGTCATGATCCCAAGGTCATGGGATTGTACCCCATGTCAGGCTCTGCACTGAGCATGGAGCCTGCTTAATGGTCTCTCTCTCTTATGGGACACCTGGGTGGCTCAGTCAGTTGAGCGTACGACTTCAGGTCAGGTCATGATCTTGCAGTTGGTGGGTTTGAGCCCCGTGTCGAACCTGGAGCCTGCATCAGATTCTGTGTCTCCCTCTCTCTCTGCCCCTCCCCCACTAGCACTCTGTCTATCTCTCAAAATTGATAATCATTAAAAAAAGTCTCTCTCTTTCTCTCTCTGCTCTACTCCCCCACATGTGTACTCTCTTCCTAAAATAAAAAAATACAATATATGATAAATATAATATACAAAATACATGTTAATTGACTGTTTATGTTATTAGATGACTTTCTAGGAATTAGTCAGTTCCTGTCCAGTAGTTTCTATTTTCTTTGCAATGTAAAATATAAGACATTAGGCTAAGGATGAAGAAGAGTGGCATTGTCAGTTAGTTTGAAAACCCTGGAGAAATTTTGACAAAGTTATACAAAACCCTTCCATATTTTTCTTTCCCCAAATTCCTTAACATTACTTACAAGGCTATGTAGGATCCATCTCTGCATACTTCTCTTCTCCTACTCATTTTCTACAACTCGCTCCATCCCTCACTTTGCTCCAGCCCCTCCAAACTCAGGGCCTTTTCGTGTATTGTTGACTCCCTGTAGGATGCTGTCACTCTCTCTACTCCTCTGATCACTAATTTCTACTGATCTCTAAATCTCAACTTAAACGGTGCTTTGCCTAAGAGGCTTCCTGTAAAATTACCACCTCCCCCATTCTTTTCGCCTCCCAACTGTATTTCATTACATCAGCCTACCTTTTCCTCCATGGAATTCATTACCAGACAACTAGTAGGAATTATCACAGATAAATGTATTGTCTTACATAAATATTGTCTTATACAAATGTCTCTTATATTGAGAGATAAATATTAGTTGGCATGAGAAGTGATGCTCTAGTGAATTTAGATGAGTAGGGAGAAAAGGGGATGAGAAAGGGTAGAGGAATTCAGAGAATTAAGATCTCTTAAGAAAGAGTTAACTGTGTAAAAGAGCTGAAAAACTAATGGTTTTCATTTAAAGTTAAATTGATTCTCAGGTCAAATTTAAGCAATTATATATGAAGCATATATATTTATATAATTCATATGTAATATGTAAGTTATCATATGTAAAATAACATATATCATATATAGTTGAACTTTGAACAACACAGGTTTGAAATGCACAGATCCACTTATATGCAGATTTTTTTCCAATAAATATATGTATGATAGTGTAAACATATTCTCTCTTCCTTATGATTTTTTAATAGCATTTTCTTTTTTCTAGCTTACTTTATTGTAAGACTACAGTATATAATACATATAACATAAAATACTAATTGACTTTATGTTACCAGTAAGACTTCTTGTCAATAGTAGGCTATAAGTGGTTAAGATTTTGGGGATCAATTGTTATACACAGATTTTCAACTGCCTAGGGGTGTTAGCACCTCTAACTTCTGTGTTATTCAAGGTGGACTATATAATCAGTTGTAGAAAATGAAATTTGATTGACAGATATTGTCTGTAGGTGTTTTTTCTAAGTTATCACATGTCCATATTGCACATTAGATATTTTAGACAGATAGATGGATAGATATTATCATAGGTGTTTCTAGATAGATATTGTCTGTAGGTGTTTTTTCTATATTATTATGTGGCCATATTGCACATTCTATTTATTGCAGGATGCAAAAAGCATGATTATAACTTGTATGGGTCATATTTAATTACTAAAATTTAGGTAGGAATACCTATATTTTATTTCAGATGTTTTATCTAAGATGATATATATACATATGTATATATATATATCTTTCTTTCAGTTATTGTCTCTGGATGAAGAAATAGTTCTTGGCAAAATTTCAAAAAAATGGGCTGGATTTATGATCACCAATGCTGATACATTTGGAATCCAATTTCCATTTAATCTTGATGTTAAGATAAAAGCACTGATGCTTGGAGCAAGTTTCCTCATTGTGAGTCTATTTTCATTTTGTTTAGCTTAAAACTATATTTCTTAGGATTACCATTGTACCTTTGCTAATATTTTTGCTCAAAACATCTATATTGATTGCAAACTGTGTTTTTTGGTCTAGTTCCAAGTCCTCAAGATCATCATGGATTCAGTCTTCACATGGTAAAAATTAGCCTGTCCTGAAACCATGATCACTGAAGTTGATATCCTTGCCTTGATGAAACACAAGACTAAATAGCTGAAAATAGGAATAAAATGGCTTGTTCATTGTAACTTAACTGTTATTTCCCACATTTAAAAATCTTATATTTTCTTATAATCATTGTTAATTTGGAAACTATAGATATGTAGACATTTTAAAAAGGAAAATATTGCTCTTGAATATAATAGGCTTTTAGGGGCAAAATGAACATAAGAAATTACCTTCATTCTCTAAATATAATGAAATGGTAGAAAATGGGAAGAGATATATGCAGGGCTGGGTCACACATTGCTTCATAAATAGTATTAAAAGTTTGGAGAAACAGAAAAACGAACAGGTTAACTCGTAGATTGAATATAGCTAAAGAAAAAGCTAGGGAACAAAGAAATACAGTAGAGAAAATGATTCATAATGTAATAGAGACAAAACAACATGAAAATCAAGAGTCATAAATAAGATAGAACAGGTAACCAGAACCAAGAACTATGAATTCAGTGATGTGTAAAGGACAAATATCCTAAGTTTTACAATTTAAAATTACCATCTATATATAGATGTTAAGAGTGAAGCAGAATAGCAGAGAAAAATAAGTAACCACAAAGAAAGACAAATCACCTGCAAGCAATAAGACTGACAACTGACCTCTCAACAGAAACAGTGAAAGCCAGACTACAGTACAATGATATCTTCAAAATACTGATAAAAAAACAATTTTCACTCTCAAATTCTCTTTCTTCAAGACTATATCTTAAAGATGAAAGTAAAATAAATAAATTCGCATTTTAAGAAAGCCAGAATTTTACAACACATAGATTGTTGTAAAGTGTTTACAGCACTTCAGGAAAAAGAAGTATGCTCTGAAAAGGATCCTCTGAGGTTCAATAATATTCATGAGAAAACAAAATGCTAACCGTATTTGTGAATGTAAACATGTTTTAAAAAATAAAATAATAGCAAATATGTAATTTTCAAGGGCAAAGAATGAAAAACAAAAATACTTAGTTAATAAAAATTTATGAGTTATGAGAAGTTATTAGAATTAAAATGTTCTAGGTGTGCCTGGGTGGCTCAGTCCGCTAAGCGGCCGACTTCGGCTCAGGTCGCCATCTCACGATTCATGAGTTCAAGCCCTGCCAGCTCGGAACCTGGAGCCTGCTTTGCTTTTTTTGTTTCTGTTGTAATTTTTTTAATGGTTTTTGTTTTGTTTTGTTTTGTTTTGTTTTTTGTTTTTTTAGTTTTGATACAGAGAGAGACAGAGCATGAGAGGGGGACGGGCAGACAGAGAGGGAGACACAGAATCTGAAGCAGGCTTCAAGCTCTGAGCTGCCAGCACAGAACCTGATGTGGGACTTGAATTCATGAACCACGAGATCATGACCTGAGCTGAAGGCGGAGGTTTAACCGATGGAGCCACCCAGGTGCCCCTGCCTGGAGCCTGCTTTGGATTCTGTGTCTCCCTCTCTCTCTCTGCCCTCCCCTGATCATGCTCTGTTCCAGTCTCAATAATAAATTTTAAAAAATTAAAAAAAAAAGAATTAAAATGTTCTAAGGTCTTTATATTGTTCAGGAGATAAGTTAAATGTGCACATTAAAATGTCATGGGTAATGACTGAAATAACAAAAAGACTGTCAATTTCAAACTAATATAGTGGAAAATGGGAATGAAATACAAGAAAAGAGACAAACAAAACTTATTCAGCAGTGGTGGGGGAGAAAGAAAAGCATAGAGAGAACTTGGTCAAACAGAAATAGAAAATGAATATAGTAGAAAGTAATAATTCAGTTATATCAAGGTATCAATTTAATGTATTCTATACAATTTTTTACAATAATCACAATAAATGAAAATGGGAAAAACATGAAAGTTAAAAAATAGAAATTGCTAAATTAGATTTTAACATTAAAAAAAATGTTTATTCAGTTTTTGAGAGAAAGAGAAAGAGAGCATGAATGGAGGAGGGGCAGAGAGAGAGGGAGACACAGAATCTAAAGCAAGCTCCAAGTTCTGAGCTGTCAGCACAGAGCCCGATGTGGGGCTTGAACCCACCAACCACAAGATCATGCCTGAGCAGAAGTTGGGTGTGCAACCAACTGAACCACCCAGGCACCCCTAAATTCGGTTTTTACATTACCCCTAGGTTCTTAATAGTTGACAAATCTAAATTAATGAAAAAAAAACGGAAGAAAGAAAAGATGAGTAAATGTATAATAGAAAAATACTAACCATAAAAGCTAGTAAAGCTACGGCAATACCAAAAAACTTGATTTTAAAACAACAAAAACATTAGAGACAGAGATAGAGAAGGTAACTACATTATAATAAAAGTTCCATTCAAAAGAAATATAATAATTCTTGATTTTTGTGCCCCTAAGATCAATGTTATACAATGTTTCTCAGTGTTTAACATTGAGAAAAATTATATTGTTATTAGAGAATGACAAATTCATCATCATCGTGGGAAATTTTGTACCCATTTCAAGTTTTACTTGGTGTGGGAATCAGAAATTAATAAAATCATTTAAAATTTGAACAAAAAAGTAACAAGATTGATTTACTGGATGCATGTAGAAATGTGTTACACAAGTAGGTAATATAAGTTGTTCTCAAAAAAAGCTTTTTACAAGAATTATTCTCATAATGGGCCAAGAAGTAAGTCTCAACAACAAAACATTAGAGAAATGGTATCACTTGGACCTTGGTGTCACAGCAAATAACATTTAAATAGACATAGATAAAGATACATATTTTAAAATACTTTGTATGTATGGAAATGTGTACATAACTCAGGGGTAAAAAGTAACACATAATAGAAATTTTAAATATCAAATTGTATCATAACTAAAATATTACACACCAAAACTTTTGGAATATAAGTAACATTAAAGAGCAATGTATAACTGTAAATACTTACTGAAGAAAAGAAGAAAAGTAGAAAATCAATGAGCTAAGTATTCATCTCTAAAAAGTTAATAAAAGAACAGAACAAACCCAAAGAAAACATGAGGAAGGAGATGGCAAATTATTGACCAAAGATAAATGAATAAACAGCACTCATCCTGGTCTTTAGATGGAAAAGAATTTTTAAAGTAAATAATTGCAAAGTAACAGACTACTAAATTATAATATCTCAAAACTTCTGTACCTTAAAACAAATTATAATATTAAATATTTGATAGCAAACAATAAAGGAAATATGTGCTTCAAATATGGTCAAGGAGTAATATCTACTTAAATGTGAAGAAAAATATCAAATTCCCAACAGAAATGGAAAAAGAATATAAAAAAGTAATTCATTAATCTATTAAGGAGGGAATATAAATAACCAATAGCCATAAGAAAATGTTTTCAAAACCATATGAAGAGAAGCAAAAAAAGAAAAAAAAAAAAACAATGAAATATCTCTTTTTATTTTTTCTAGTGACAAAGTCTCAATGCTAATGAAAGTTTAGGAAATCAAGTAATCATGATCTATAGGTACAATTTTGTGGCACAAACTGAAAACATCCTTTAAAATTTTTAATGTTCATATATTTCATATGCATTACTTTCTTCTTGAAAACTAATACCAATGCACACAAATAATTATGCATACTCTAGTAAACAGCAATGTGTACTATATGTAGCAAACATCACTCTAATAAAAAAAGTTAAAACAACTTAAAATTTAAAGTATGAGATTTATTAAAAACACATTATAAGATATCTCTAAAACAGAACGTTAGACTCAAACTAAATGTTTGGTAAATGAATTTTAATGGCATTAATACCCAGGTTACATTATGCAGTAAGAATTGTAGGTTATAAGCATATTATAATACCAATTGTGTGTGTCTGGAAAGAATTTAAATCAAAATATTAGTGGTAGATTTTTTGGGGATTGGAAACACAACTTTTTTTTTCTTCTCTTATCCTTTTTATAATTGATACATATGATGAAAACATATATTAAAAAATGAAGTAGAATTGGTTGCTATTTTCTAGGTCCTTTATGACTAAATTTATTATTTTGGTGTGCTCGAGAGTAGACAAACACTCATTCTTATTCCCTTAGAAGTTGTTTTCTTATAGGTCTGATCCTCAGAATTCTCCTTTAATAGGTTTTATTACCACATTATTATAACATAGGACCCCAAAATTACTCTCATGTCGAAGGCCTGTACCTTAAAAATCAACCTAATTACATTTATTTTTCATTTTCATTCTAGGACTACATGTACTTTGAAGTCTGGCCCTAAGTTTTGCCAGCTTTCAGCAAAATTAAACGACTTTCACTGAGAATATTTAAATAAAGTTTTACTTCACCAAAATTATTTGTATAATTTTTTTCTGCATAATAAACCATACTATAATTTAAGAACTTGAAGGGATCATTTGATTTAGCCGGGATTCTGCTGCACAGTTCTCCAGGTCAAGACTGAGTTCTCTCTTGCAAGTGCAGTCAGTTAACAGATTGCTTGGGGACTGTCTCCTCCCAGATGGCCTCATTCATATGTCTAGCTGTTGTCCGAGGCAGTAGGAGCAACACGCCGCATATTTTACATCATCTAAGAGGCTAGCCAAAGCTTCTACACATAATGACTATGTTACAAAGACATCAAGAAAGCAAGCTCAAATGTTCAAGCTCATTTCAAGGCTCTGCTTCAGTTACACTTACTCATGTCCCACTGGACAAAGCAAGTCACATAGCCAAGCCCAGATTCAAGGAATGGAAAAACAGGCTCAATTTCTTTATGGGAGTCACTGTAAAATATTATTTATTTGCAGCATAATATATTATTGTGACATTGTACAAAGTCACACTTAATGTAATCATTAGTAATAATGGTCACAATTATTTCATCCTCCCCATATGCTAAATATTCTCAGCCCTATCAGGACTCCCAAAGGTCTCTTTCAATTACAGCATCAGGCTCAAGTCCGGTATCAAGAGATCTGTATCTTCTGTGATTACAAAAGTGAGTGAATACAAAAGTGAATCCTCAAGTGAGGATACGTGAATATAGTTCCTCTTGATTCAAAGACTTCAAAACGAAAAAGATACACCTAACATTCAATAGTGAGCCAAGATCAAAATAACCATAATAAATACATGGAATCCTCTTAACAGTGGTTGGTCATTAGCAATTTTAGCATTGAGATGGGCATGTGTTGGGCACCTGTTACCAGCTCCTCTTACTGTGGGAACAGAGAATATCCTGCCCTCTGGCAGTGCCTCTCTATTTTCTAGTGCACTGTTCTCCATAGCGCTGCCCTCTGAGATTTTGGCTCTGCCTTCTGATAAATTTTTCTTTTTCTTAATAAAATAGCTGTGTTTTCAACTGAATAGCATTTGCAGCCTTTTGCCTACCTACAGAAAGTTGGAGACAGAAGTATCTTTTCATCTTCAACTGCTCCAGTCTCTTTCAGTCTATACTTGTCCTGCTCCCTTAACTGTGTGGCTTTCCACGTATAAGATTCCACTCCAATGGAAAAAGCTACACCACTTTTCGTTCTAAAACAGGCTTCTGTGTCTGGACTTCCTCATGGCTAGTCTAGCTTCTTTAGATGATGGATGAGTTTCAAAAGCAACAAGAAAACACATGCTTATGCAGAAGCACTTTGCAAGCCTCTGCTTGCAACAAGTTTGTAACCTACCATTGGCCAATCCAAGACATAAGGCTAAATCCACATTCAAGGGATGTTGAAAGAGATCTCACTCCTTAATCAAAGGTGCTATAAAATAATGTGGACGTTTTTTTTTTTACAACCCACCACATTATTTAACAGGTGATTTTTCCTGATTTATGTTTGTTATAGACTGAATGTTTGTGTTCTCCAAAATTCCTATGTTGAAATCCCCAGTGTGAAAGTATTTGGTGGTGGCCTTTGGGATAGGATTAGGTCCTGAGAGTGGAGTCCTCATGACAATGATGCCCTGTTACAAGAAGTGCCAGAGAACTCCCTTGTTCCTTCACCATGTAAAATATGGCAAGGAAACAGCCAACTATGAATCAGGAAGTGGACCCTCACCAGACACTTAATCTGCCAGGACTTGATTATTGGATTTCCCTGCCTGTTGTAAATAAACTATTCAGTCTATGGTGTTCTTTGATAACACCCCAAATAGACTAAGACGGTGTTACCTATGAAACAGTTTTTCACGTGTGATTTTATTTTTCAATTCTGTCTCATTGTGTACTTAACTAATAACTATCTATGATGTCTCTTAGATATGGTTGATTTCAATGAGGGATATTCCAAAGAACATCAGAACTATACAGATACTATTCTAACAAAACCAAAAGGGATACAGAGTCGGTGAAATCTAATAAAATGAGGACTATTTCCACGAGAAGGTTACTTTTCGTTCTTACAAAAAGTGTCAGAAAAAACAGCCCTTGTTACCAGGGCTTGCCATTTTATGTTCTGGATAAATCCTGTCCTGGTGATAGGGATCTCTGTAAGTAGAAGAAAAGAGCAGGTCTTCGTTCAAAAAACTCATGCTTTGAATGGATGTTACCTAGATCATTCTAGAAAGATGAAATAAAAAATTTGAAGGAGTCCAAAGTAGCTCATCTTAAGAGTCATGTACTCCCTTTCTGTGATGCAGAGGTAAACGGATCCACACGTATGCCTGGAAAGTTTATTTGGTGCTGTGGCCTGGGCGATTCACATATAGGACACCAT
Source organism: Suricata suricatta (assembly GCF_006229205.1). Lineage (NCBI taxonomy): Eukaryota > Metazoa > Chordata > Mammalia > Carnivora > Herpestidae > Suricata > Suricata suricatta. The sequence goes on from NC_043704.1 coordinate 115,206,172, forward strand.
ACTCTCCTGCTTTCCAGAGAACTACAGGGTCTCGGTCTATGAACTTCTCCCCAAGTCTTTATATTTTGTAACATTCCCCAGGAATCTTCACAAAGACCTTTTAGTGGGAGGATAGCCCACACACCCTCAGGAAAAAAATACGTAAGAAAGACTGAATTCTCTTAGTGAGAAAAACTTGGAACCAAATTAATTTAAAGAAGAAAAATAACATGATTTGTTTACTCTAAAATTTTGTGCAGCAATTTCATTTCCACATTATCTATCTCGTTTACAATTCCTTCTGTGAAACTTATCTGCCTGCAATGTCTGGAAGATACATCCAGTTTTCCCTCTTCATCCAGGTCTGACTGGATCAGGGTTTGGCATCAGGGAGAAGGTACTCAGACCCTCTAAATTTTATATATATATATCTATATATGTAGATATATAGATATGTATGTATGTAATGTGTGTGTGTGTGAGTGTGTGTGTTTGTGTGTGTATATACAGGGAAAAGTACCTAGTTACAGTATTGTTTGGAACATAAAATTAGATAATTTTTAGCACAGTGCCTGGAACATATGGAATGCTTAGTATATATTAGTGTTATTAGAGCCACATTTAACTGAATGTTGATAATTCAGATACCCGCATATCCATGATGGAACATTAGTATATGTTCACAAGCTGGTATCTTCTTTGTTTGACTCAATTTATAGAGATGTAAACACTTTTTTAGAAGAGAAAGGAGTTTTGTCTGAGGTTAAGAGAATGTTAATTGAGGGCCCCTGGGTGGCTCAGTCGGTTAAGCGTCCGACTTCAGCTCAGGTCATGATCTCACAGTTCGTGCATTCGAGCCCCAGTTCGGGCTCTTTGCTGACAGCTCAGAGCCTGGAGCCTGCTTCAGATTCTGTCTCCCTCTCTCTCTGCTCCTCCCCTACTCATGCTCTGTTTCTGTCTCAATAATAAATAAACATTTAAAAAAAAGAGAGAGAGAATGTTAATTGAGAGAACTGAATATTTCTGCTTTTGTTTGGTCAGGTATCCAAAGACTAAACACAAAACATTAAGTTTTAAATGCTCACATTCCAGTACAAGATTCTAAACTAGTTATGTAGGATATGCTAGAAAACATGAATTTGCCTTCAGTTCACAACTTCTCAAATACATCTCAGGCAATAAAACAGTTACAGGAGAAAGATAAAGATATAAGGTATGGTGTCTCTTTCCGGTCTCATCCCTTATGATTTTGGCATTGGGGGCCAGAATCTGGTAAAACTGATCAAGAAGAGACCATGTGGGCATTCTGACACAGGTGAAATAGTTTCAGGGACAAAGTTTACCCCTACTTTTATACATGATGTGATTCTCTTCTAACACCCTGAGGATTGGACACTTTGACAGCACCTATACCTGGTGTCCTTGGTACAAATGCTGACATTCTCATAACAGGTTATGGCATAGTTGAGGTTTCTTCAGATGATTTTAGAGATCAATAAATGGGAGTGAGAGCACAAGAATCAGGGAACAGCATTCAGTGGGGGAAGTAACAGGCACAGACTGCCTTTTGAAAACACATGGAGTACCTCTAGAGTGTACTGTCTGGTATGCCTTGATGACATTAGGAGGCGTGGCTCGGGGAGTAGCCAGGTTCTGCTAACAGCCGGTAGGAAGCTATTGAGTCAGCCAGCATTTGGGTTAAGTATTATTGTTGTTGTTATTAATACTCTAAAGAGTATTTGATTTCTATCAGTTATTGAAATAACTGCTACATAAACTGGAGTGAGTTTGTTGTGTATTTGTTTTCTGAATGTGAAACTGCCAAGAAGCAGCATTAATGAGGTGTCTCATTTTTTTTCCCAGTTATTGAATATGTGAATATACGGGACTCGCATATGCTCACACAATTATCGGCCAGGGTGTGGCCGATAGGGTGATAGGGTGCACATGGGATTTTTAATTGCCTGGCAGAACCAATCCAATAGAATTTTAGAACAAGGTGGCTGGAATATTAAAACATGCTTCAAAATAATATGTTATAAAAGGTTATAAAAATATACTACCTGTTAGTCTCACCAACTATGTATGTGGCTATGACACCCTATCACTCTCTTGAGAAAAACAGATTATGCTAGAAAATGTTTTCCAAGTCATGCACCAAAATACTTCAGTGACAGTTGAGTGCTGACATTTTGGGGAAACCCCAGTGCTCCTGGTTATTAACTTCTGGCCATTCACTATAATAGTGGTCCTCAGACTTTAGCATGCATCAAAATCATCTGGAGGGATTATTAAAATTCAGATTGCTGTACCCCAACCCCAAAGTATCTGATTCCACAAGCCTTGGAAATAATTTGCATTTCTAGCAAGTTCCCAGGTGATGCTACTGTTACTGCTAATGGGGGACAAACTTTGAGAACCTTCGCACTAGAATACATTACCCAATTTCAGTTAGAATTCTTTGAGCTGTTGAATAGACCAAATTGAGAAGCTCATGAAGGCCTATTAAACATTTTAGAGGACCACCAGACTCACCCAAATGGCCCTATCTTTAAATATCAAGGTTGTATGGTTAAACATCATGGTACCTTCTGGTACATACTGCAGAATGCATCATTGATTGAATAAAACCATAACATTTTTGCCAACTCACAACCACTGTGAGAACTTTCCCATCTACCAAACTTTAGTATTTATTGCCCTTGAATGTGCATATGAGATGTCAACTTCACTGGCCCTTTCTACCCTCGAAGGATTGTGTTCTCAGAACTGTTTCACAACCATCCTGTAAAATCATTTCCAGTGCAACTAGCAATGCAATTGGGTCAGTTGGCATTTGTTCCACAAACAAATCCTGTAGGGTAATTTAGGACAATTAACAATGTTGAAACTACAGGACGACTAGAGAATTTTTGGGTTTGGATTTGTTTGTTCTATCATGGATACCATATGTTTATAACTCAAGAGTCTATTGAATGTCCTTTTTCAAAGCAAAGGAGTCATCTTTGCTTTTGATCAGATATTGGGAATGCTGGTCATATAGCACTGCTTTCTTGGCTTTTATGTGAGAAAACAAATGCTAGTATCAATATGGTTACAACTACACATACTTTCTTGGGCTAATATGTCCTGGTTACTTACATCAATATAACCCGGATGTCATCTGGAATTTAATTTTGATACCACATGAGTAATTGTTATAGATGACCATTTCATGATTATGTATGTGTTAGATATATCTGACCATTTTATACCCCCAGTACTAACCTAAAATGCTTGGAGTCATCAAAGCAGACCTTCCTTAACTTTAATCCACCAACAAATTTATTTGAATTCACATTCATACTTTTTCTTCTTCTTCTTCTTGGCACAGTAGAAGACACACATGCCTTTCTTCCCATCCAAAAGGCAACCAAACCACTGGTGACCTGCATGCTTTCCCCCATGTTGGGAGCCATTTTTGAACTCACTAAGTTGGGAAAACTCCTTGTGAGATAAGGCAGGTTTGCAAGGCCTCTTACCATCAGATGGTGACTGATAGCCACCTCCACCCAAATATTTTTACTTTAGCACCAACCCCCAAGGCACCTTGTTGACTGATATCAGGAGTGACTTGTTCCGTATCCTAAAATATGCTGATTGCGCCTTGTGAAGAAACTTCTTTTGTGATTATAAGAGGAAATATTGTATTTCCTGAGAAACCTGTTTTACTTCCTCTCAAGAAAACAGGCTATTGACCCCTGCTCACAAAGAATTAACTTTTGCCTTTGCTATGCTAAAAACATTGACTTATATTTGAATGCTGAAGATACCTTCCTTCCCCATATGCATCTAAATCACCTACATTAATCACTATTGATCAAGATTATGCATGAGTTTTCTACCAATCTATGTTCTGGGAAATTTTTACATACCAAAGAATTTGTCATCAGAAATCATTGTCTAAGGCAAATGCCACGTCTGTACTGATCCCATAAATTTTTTCCATAAGTAAAGCTGACTCTCCAGTCAGTGCAAAGATGCCTGCCCTGCTGATCAGAAAGAAGCTCTCTCATTCCCTCTCCCTTTTGCCAACACTGTCCATCCTTCAGGGAACCCTGGACCTGCTGGAGCTGGACTCGGGCACCGGCTCTCTCTCCCCAAAAGCATCCTGCCCACTCAGTTACTCCTTTCTCTCCTTTATCTTCAATCTCTCTCCCTGGAGAAGAATGTTACCGGAAGTGTGGTTTATGACCCAGTAACATTAACACAATCTGGGAATTTTTAAGAAGGCAAACTCATAGGCCCCATCCTAGACCTCTCTGTTTTGACAAATTCTCAGGTAACTCTGTCACTAAAGTATGAGAAACACTAGAATACTGCAGTGGTTCTCAGACTTATCTACACATTGGAATCACATGGAAGCTTAAAAAAAATGATAAATGCTTCAGCCCTATCCCCAGTGATTGATTTCATTCCTCTGAGATACAGCCTAGACACTGAATTTCTTTTTAAATCGATTTGTTTTTAAGAGCACTTTTAGGTTCACAGCATAGAGATTTCCCATATACCTTCTGCACTCAAACACAGGAATTTTCAAAGGCTCTCCAGGTGAGTCTCATGAGCAGCCAAATTTAGGAACTGCTCTCTGAAATATTTTTCTTATCAGTATGTAAATAGCATTCTCTTATTTTCTTCAAATTCCCTTCAATTGCATATCTACCTTTAAAATTTTTGTTGTTTTCTCATATATAAGCTTGAGTTTTCTCTACTCTCTTTCTCCACTTCCTCACCTTGTTTTACTACCCACTTCACTGAGATTTCTTCAGCATTTGCATCTTCTTTTCAACAAGAGATCCTTTTAGATCTTATCTTACTTGATTTCTCTGGGCAGTTGGTGCTAACTCCTGAATTTTTCCCTTTCATTATTTTCCAGACAACCTAATCTCTGGGGTTGATTCCCCACTTCTCACTTATTTTCAGTCTATTAGATTTCTTCCTGTGCTGTTCCTTAAATGCAGATATTCTTCAAGTCTACATGGTAGGCTCTCTTTTGGACTATCTAGTTGTCACATAGCAGGAAATTTGAGGACACATGGAGAATTTTTAGAAATTAACTTTTTAATGGAATGTCGTTAATTTTTGTCATGGAGGTTTTATAGTTACCAGAGTAGAACGCTTACACATTTTTCGTAACTGGGCTTTACTAGATATTTGATGTTTGGGTGCTTTTGTACATGGCACCTTTGAAATTCTGTCTTCCATTTTTTGTTTCTAGTATATGGAAACACAATTCATTTTGTGCATATTGATATGTATAGTATCACCTTGCTAAATTTACTTATTAGTTCTAGTAGTTTCTTTGTAAAGTCTTTAGAATTTTTTGTATATACAATTGTTGTTGGCAGATAAAAATAATTATACTTTACAATTCCCAGTCTTTATGGATTTGCTTTTTTTCCCCTTGCTTTTTTGAATCAGGTAGGGTCTCCAATATTATAGTGAGTAAAAGTATTGGCAGCAGGGCACCTGGGTGGCTCAGTCAGTTAAGCATCTAAGGCTTGGTTTCAGCTCAGGGCATGATCTCCATGGTTCATGACTTTGAGCCCGGCCTCAGGCTCTGCACTGACAGCACAGAGCCTGCTTGGGATTCTCTCTCTCCCTCTCTGGCTCGCATTCTCTCTCTCTCTCTGTCTCGTAAATAAATAAACTAAAGAAAAATTGTTAGCAGTAGATATCTTTGCTTTGTTCCCAACTTTCTTTAAGGGGAGATATTTTCATATTTCACTCATATATGTTGTTAGCTTTAGGGTTTTGGTAAATACTTTTAGTCAGATTGAGAAAGTTTGACTCTATTCTTAAATTGCTGAGATTTTTACCAACTTGAATTTAATTATATAACATTTCTGCACCTGATGATGAGGTAATATGGTTTTTCTCCTTATTCTGACAGGCTGGTGAACCACACTGATTGATTTGGGATGATATAAGTCAGAATGTTTCGTTTGTTTTTGCTGGGTTAATTAGCTGATATTCTGTTAGAGATATTTACATCTATGTTCATGAGTGATTTTAGCCTGTAATTTTATCGTCTTGTAACATTCAAGCTCAATATTACCCAGTGGTCTGCTAGTAAGTGTCCAATCATTGGCTTTCCACAGAAATAAAAGGCCTTGGTTATAGTGGTTGATGATTACCTTGATGAACACAGTCCCATGACATCAGTATGATGTCACTGAATGAAGAATTGGGAAAAGAAGCTCACAGTTCATTCTTGTTAGCCTGTGGAAGCTGGTTCCAGCATACCACTGTTCTGACCAAAAAAAAAAAAAAAAAGTTGAGAATTGTTCTATCATGCTTTATACTCTAGATAATTGGCATAATATTGGTATTTCTATGTCTGCTTTAAAATTTTTGTTACTGGTCTCAAGGTTTTGAATAGTTAGTTTGATCTTATGACTCCTGAATGTATTTTTTTTCTTTTTCTTAATGTAAAAAAAAATGCCCTTTTCTATGAAGAGCATATCCTAGTTGCACTGTGTCTCTCAAGAGAAGCTCATATTTAGTATGTAAATGCCATATTGCCATATTCCAGGAAAAAGTAAATCAAGTGTAGAAAAAAGCAAAATGAATCTTTATGATCCTACTACCTGACAAGGACATCTGTAGTTGGCTAAATAATTTGTAGTGGATTTTTGTCAAACGCTATTGGAGAAAGATTTATGTTAATAACAGTTCATTCTGTTTTATGCTAAGACACTAGTTTAATCAGTGGCTCACTTTCTCTTTAGCTAAAATATTAGCTAAATCACAGTGGGAAAATAAAATCCAGAGGTGGAAACTAATTGGAAACATTGCTTTTAGGTAATGAAGCACTTCTGCATCCATTTGGGGGATTCATTAAGTTTCAGTTTGGGGAAGTTTTCATATAACTCAACTGAAAACTGCATAATTGTGATTGAGATATACAATTACCAAAATATGAGTACAAGGGAAATTTGGCATTTCACTTCATCAAATGTTCCATCAAAACGTGACTAAAACTTTAGGGGTCCAAAAATAAAAAAGATGAACAAGACTGTATTCCACTACTTCAGGAGCCTAGCAAGGAACAAACACATTTAAACTAATAACACTAACAGGTGATAAGGGCAATAATGAGATTTATAAAAAGTGCTGTTGGAACACAATGAAAGAGCAATACATTCTTTCTAGATGGGAGACAAAGTCTACAGATAGTGTTTTATTGTCTGTCTTTTTCTCTCCCACACTGCTCTCCATCAACAGATTAACTATTTTGAAGATCAATTTAAAGAAGGGTCAAAGTAAGAAGTTGCTGCAGCTGAGATGAAAGAGGTTGTTGCCTGTTTCCTCCTGTTTTGATGGCTTCCTATCCTTCTTACGTTTAGGTCTTTCATCCATCTTGAATTTGTTTTTGTGCATGGTATGAGTAAGTGGTCCATTTTCATTCTTCTGCATGTCACTGTCCAGTTTTCCCAGCACCATTTATTAAACAGACTTTTTTTCCATTGGATACTCTTTCCTGCTTTAAGGTTAGTTGGCCATACATTTGTGGGTCCATTTCTGGGTTCTCTATTCTGTTCCATTGATCTTTATGTCTATTTTTGTGCCAATACCATACTTTCTTGATTAGAACTTTGTAATACAGCTTAAAGTCCAGAATTATGACTTCTCTAGCTTTGCCTTCCTTTTTCACATTACATTGGCTATTAGGGGTCTTTTCTGGTTCTGTAATACAGCTTGAAGTCAGAATTGTGATGCCTCCAGCTTTGGTGACAGGTCTCCAGAGGTAAGGGAAACAAAAGCAAAAATTAACTACTGGAACCTCATCAAGATAAAAAATCTTCTGCACAGTGAAGGAAACAATTAGCAAAACTAAAAGGCAACAACAGAATATATTTGCAAAAAGATATTTACAAATGACATATCAGATAAAGGATTAGTATCCAAAATCTATAAAAAAATTTATCAAATGCAACACCCAAAACCAAATAGTACAGTGAAGAAGTGGGCAAAAGACATGAATAGACACTTTTCCAAAGAAGACATCCAGATGGCTAACAAACACATAAAAAAATGTTCAACATCATTCATTATCAGGAAAATACAATTAAAAACCACAATGAGATACCACCTCACATCAGTCAGAATGGCTAAAATTAACCACTCAAACAACAGATGTTGGTGAGGATATGGAGAAAGAGGAGCTTTCTTGCACTGCTATGGGAACACAAACTGGTGCAGCCACTCTGAAAACAGTATGGAGGTTCCTTTAAAAATTAAGAAGAGAACTATGCTACGACCTACCAATTGCACTAGTAGGTATTTCTCCAAGATACAGGAGTTCTGTTTTGAAAGGGCACATGCACCTCTGTGTCTATAGCAGCATTATCTCTCTCACACACACGCGCACACACACACACACAGACACACACACATTTATATAATGGAATATTACTTGGTGATCAAAAAGAATGAAATCTTGCCCCTTGTAACATGGATGGAATTACAATGTATTATGCTAAGTGAAGTAAGTCAGAGAAAGACAAATATCACATGACTTCACCCATATGTGGAACTTAAGATACAAAACAGATGAACATAAAGGAAGGGAAGCAAAAATAGTATAAAAACAGAGAGACAAACCATAAAATACTCTTAAATACAGAAAGCAAACTGAGGGTTGCTGGAGATGGTTGGGAGATGGTCTAAATGGCCAAGGGCATTAAGGAGGACACTTGTTGGGATGAGCACTGGGTGTTGTAAGTAAGTGACGAATCACTAAATTCTATTCCTGAAATCATTATTATACTACATGTTAACTAACTTGGATGTAAATTTTTTTTAAATAATGATAATAAAAAATAAATTAAAATGTATGTAACTGAAAAAATACATAAAGAAGGGTCAAAGTATCCCTTCAATAAACCAGAGGAAGTTACTTTTATTCCAAATCCTATTGTTTGATAAAAGGTTTGCTTAAGCCAAATTAAGGGGCATTCATTCCCAGCGGTACCTCTTCCTTTGGAGAACACCAGAAGCAGCACCATTGATGAAGAACTCCTCAGCAACAAGTGAGCGAGGCACACTCAGAGTCAGTGAGTACCGTTCTCCTAGGAAAGAGAAAACCAATATCTGAGAGGTGAAGCTGTTTCTCTAATGATGATAAGAAATGGAGCAGTCTCAAAATTGCCCAAAATAATCTTGTTTATTGATTAGGATATGTTTTATCATATCTTTATACATGATAGTAGTTAAAAAGATCAGATTTTTATATATTTAAATAAAATACAGATTTAGGATTAAGAATATAATATGTGAATTATATATTATGCATATTATATTCTTTATTGTAACACTTCACCATTATTTTGGGCATTCATAGGTAAAGTCATTTAATTTACACTGTATTCAATAATTTAAAATATTACTTATTAAAACAGCATAGTACTAGCATTAAAACAGACACATAGATCAATGGAATAGAACAGAGAGCCTAGAAACAAACCCACACAAATAAGGTCAATTAATTTATGACAAAGGAGCCAAGAATATACAAATAGACAGTTTCTGCAATAAATGGTGCTGGGAAGGAGCATCTGGGTGACTCAGTCAGGTAATCATCTGACTTTGGCTCAGTTCATGATCTCATGGTTCGTGGGTTGGAGTTCCGTGTTGGGCTTTGTGCCGACAGCTCAGCCGAGAGCCTGTTTTAGATCCTGTGTATCCCTCTCTCTCTCTCTCTCTGCCTCTCCCTCCCTCTCTCGTTTTCTCTCTGTCTCGCAAAAATAAATAAACGTTAAAAAAAATAAATTGTGCTGGGAAAACTGGACAGCTATATGCAGAAGAACAAAACTGGACCACTATCTTACACCATACACAAAAATTCACTGAAGATAGATTAGTGACATGAACGTGAGACCTGAAGCTGTAAAACTCCTAGAAGACAACATTAGCGGTAAGCTCTTTGACATTGGTCTTGGTGATGATTTTTTAGATTTGACATCAAAAAAATAAATAAATAAACAAGACGAATGACATCAAGTCTCCGAGCTTCTGCACAGCAAAGGAAACTATCAACAAAATGAAAAGGCAATCTGCTCAATGGGAGAAAATATTTGCAAATCATGTATCTGACGTGAAATAAGATAAAAGGATGCAAAGTAAGCCCAGTGGCAAGTGGAAGGAAGGTGGGAGATGAAAAGATAGGTTACAGACAGGGAGAAAATAATTCCAAACATATAACCAACAAGGAACCATAGAATATATTTTAAAAATTCTCCAAATTCAACAGCAAAAAAAAAAAAAAAATTAGAAAATGGTAAAAGACATGAACAGTTCACTAAAGAAGATAAACAGATGGCAGATAAGCTTATGAAACGATAGATGTTCAGCATCATTAGCTGTTAGGAAATATAAATTAAAACCATAAATTTATACCTATCAAAATGGCCAAAATAAAAATCTTTCCCACATGAAATGTTGGGAAGATCCAGAGAAAAATGTTTCACTGATACATTGATGGTAAAAATGCAAAATGATATAGACACTCTGGAAGTTTGGCAGTTTCTTATAAAACAAAAACATGCAACCACCACAGAATCTCAGGCATTTGTCCCAAAGAAAAAGAAGTGTATAACCACACAAAAATCATAGCAGCTTTATTTGTAACAGCCAAAATCTGAAAATGACCCAGAAGTCTTTCTATAGATGAATAGTTAAGAGCAAACTGTACAACAAGTAATACTAATAGTAATGTACAACAAGTAATAGTATTCAGCAATAAAAAGAACAAACTATTGGCACATGTGCCTTTGATGGATCTTTAAGGAATTACATGGAGTAAAAAAGCCAATCCCCAAGGTCACATACTGCATGATTCCATGTATACAACACTCTTCAAATAACAAGATTTTAGAAATGGAGGTCAGACTCCTGGTTTCTAGTGTTAGTGAGGGGAAAAAGGTATATGGGGTACCTGGGGGTAGGGGGGCATGGTTATATGGAGGCAGTGAGTGACATATGTGATAATGGCATGTTCGCTATCAAGACTGCGGTACTGGATACACAAATCTACAACTATATATACATATATATATATACAACTATATATGTATATATATGTGTACAACTATATATATATATATATATATACACATATACATATACAACTAAATCTCCCTATACACATGCATGTACATGTACAGGAGTGTAAATAAAGTTGGAAAAATCTAAGTGAGATCAATAGTATCAATGTCAATATCCTGGATATAGTATTAAACTAGCTTTACAAAATGACTCATAGGGGAACTGGGTGAAAAGTTTAAAGATATCTCTATATTATTTTTTTTACAATGCATGTGAATCTATTAGCTCCATAAAATTCATTTAACAATGATCTGTGTAAATATTTCTCCTAGACACTACTCACTGGAGCTGTGAGGTCAGATTAGGCACCAGATTGCTGCTAGAGAAATACTACACAAAAACTCTCCCAGCCCAGTGTTACCTCCTAGCCACATTTAGTAACACATCTAAAGTATAAAACAATCTTCTGAAACACCACAATACCATTCTTAGATGCAAGAAGTGAGATTCAGAATTGTTATGTAGGTTTCCCAGTGTTGCACGGTGATAGGGTTGAAATCTGAACCTGCCACCATCTAAACACAAAGTCAAAGTTATCAAACTACACAATACTGCATCCCCAGACCGACAGCATTAACATCATTCTGGATTTCATAGAGACAGACACTGTTTACTATTCTCATGTTATTTTAATTAATTATGAGTTTAGTAGAGGAGGACTGTGGGGAAAAAAATGTGTGCCTTATATATAAACAGAAATGCTTCAAATCAAGTTAATATTTCTTAAATAAAGGTGTGTGTGTCAATGGGCTCATAGCAGTAGTTTAACAGTTGACCCAAATTATGAGACTGAGACCTATTGGTCAAGGTGTGTCAGATTCCCAAAAGGACTCAGTGCGTTGAAGTTGCCGACGAACAGGTTGCAGCTCTAACCAGCAGGCACAGTCTAGTGGTTTTGAGAAGTGCAGACACTGCAGGGAGTGCTAATCTCCTGTGACCTGATGACTTCTACTAGGAGTTAGCACAGACCAAACTGAGGTCAAAATGAGCCCTTTTCCAATGTTTTTTTGAAGATGCACTGTCAAAACCCTCCTCTCCTTTGACAAAGCCCGTTATTTGAGTGATAAATGCAGAGATATGGGGGATAAAACATGTCTGATAGCAAAAAACCAAACAACTTGCCCCTCAAACATTGTATTTGTTTGTTTTTTCCTAACTGGACAAGTCTTAGCTTCAAAAGCTTTGAAAAGCTAAACGTGAATACATTTTTGATGGTTGGGAAAAGGTAAGAAAGGACTAGTTTCAAGAACGGAAAGAAGCAGGTGATTGCACTTTAAGTCTGGTAGGCATCAACAACGTCAAAGGTGGTGAAATTCTTGCTGAACGATCATTGAGTCTACTCCTAGAGAGGCTTTGTTGCTCTTGTAGTTCCCTACCAGGTAGTCAGAAAAGAAAATCATGCCCCATCACATTCACCAACACTCTGGCACCTTCTCCCTATCTTCCCACCCTTGCAGCACCTTCCATCAAATAAACTTAAGGTTCAAGAACATTATGGCTGCCACCATGTGGCAGAAACATATATCTGCACAAAAGAGGGAAAATGTTCATGAAAACTAATAACCACAAAACTGAATCCGTTGAGAGGAAAAATAATTTCATTAATAAATTTCATTCAATAAAAAATATTATTTAAAAAATGTAGTTAGAGGAGTTTTGTTGAAATATCCTATTTCACATGTCAGCATGGGAAAGAGAGGTAAAGGTCATAGGTAATCTCTCTATAACCGGGCACTATTATATTACCTGTTCCTGGTCTCTTTTTCTGGAAACTGAATATCCCCTCATGGACATGGGCCACATTTCATCTAGAGGTTATGATAGAGGGAGCCAGGCTTTTACAAGATGACCACCCCCACCACCCTCATTCCACAGTCTGTTGGTTCAGAGACCGTTCTGCCATGGGAACTCAGGGAGAAAAAGCAAGACTGTAATCAGAAAACAAATGCCATATAGAGAGGCAGGAAAGAGAGAGAAAGAGGAGATATATTGATTCCATCAAAATACTAGAGCTAGAAGCAGTACTTACTTTCTGGTCCCTACCCCGAAATAAGAATAATTAAGTCAGAGTCTCTTTGGGTGGAGGCTGGAGTTTTAAAAAATCCCATCAGACTAAGTTAAGCTAGGGTTGAGGATCAAGATCCGAGATAGATTCTGAGGTTCAAATGCATTTCCCATATGGAGCCTGGAAAATACCGCAGTATTGATTTAATAAATTACTGTTAACTAACATAGTTCTTCTGCCAAAATTTTAGAATATAACATGAGTGCTGCAGAGAGAACAGACAGCAAATATATACCATTTTATTTATTTATTTATTATTTTAAACGCTTATTTTTGAGAGAGAAGGGGGGCCAGAGAGAGAGAGAGAGAGAGAGAGAGAGAGAGAGAGAGAGAGAATGAATCCAAAGCAGGTTCCAGGGTCTGTTAGCAAAACTGCAATATTGACCTGCAACTCATGACCTGAGTCAAAATCAGACGCTTAACTGACTGAGCCATTCAGGTGCACCAAAAATATACCATTTTAATGCAATGTTACATTTTAAGAAGTTAGTTCAAAAAGAAATTTGTCTTATACCTAAAAAGTGATTCTTCTGACCAGAGGTTTTAAAAAACAAGGAAAAAGACCTTGTAGTCCTATATGAATATATAAAATACATATAATTGAATTTGTTTAAGAGAAGTCTAAGGCCTAAGGCACGCTAAACTTCATTTTGTTTAGGAGTTAGTCTTCAGGCCTAAGGCATGCTAAACTTCGTTTTTATATACAAAACAAACTAAAAAAAAAAAAAAAGAAAGAAAGAAACCCTGCTTACAGAATAGAAGCCAATGGTAGAGTCCTAAGAAAAACCCTTTATCATACTGGGCTGTTGCAGCAAATAAGTAGTTGGGGAAAGTATTGTATTATTTTTCACCTACATTTTTGTCTTTTTTTTTAATTCACTATCCACATTATTTCTAAGATAATGTTAAATGAGGAGAGAAAGAACCAAGAGGGGAATAATTTTCGTTGGTTCTTATTAGCTCAATAGAGAATTCAGCTTCAGATTATATAAACTATGAGGAATCCAAATTTGTCTTGGCTCATTATTTTCCAAAACACATTCACATATACTACCTTATCTGATACAGTTTTTTAAATAACACAGTGCTAGTATACCTCTTCATTTAAATATATTTACAACAGGGGCACCTGGGTGGCTCAGTTTGGTTAAGCATCGAACTCTTGACTTCAGCTCAGGTCATGATCTCCAGTTTGGGTATTCAAACCTTGCATCGTGCTCCACGCTGACAGTACAGAGCCTGCTTGGGATTTTCTTTCTCCTGCTATGTCCCTCCCCAACTCAGGCTCTCTCTCACACAAAATAAAGAAATAAACTTAGATAGACAACTTAAATGTATATAATATATGGGATCCTAAATCTATTTACCTTTTATCCTTCACCTTTTGTATCATTCTTACCCAGCTGCAATTTCAAATTTTTTCTCATTCCCTCTGAGCATCTGTTGCCAAGGAATTTCAGCATAGATGAGAGTTTGAAACTCTTCCCCCACCAATTTATTTCTGCTTTCTTCATGACTAGAAGACAATACAAGATTTCCCAGGCTTCCTCCTCCAGAGACTAATGCTAATCCTTGCTTCGTGTGATTTAGCTTTCCCAGATGTTGATGAAACTCATATTTTCATCAAATTTACGTGCCCTATATACGGGAACCACATGCACTCTCATTGAGTACACTCTATGGGGAAACAAACATCAGAAATTTATTTTAAAATGCACCTCTTCCTGAAAAGAATCATCTTCCAAGTATTGATTTTGTCACACTTCCTTGAAAATTTCTTTTGGCTTCTTTTTTCCCTGTCAATCCTTAGGCCAAATTTTTATCTTTTTCATTCTTTGATGAGCTTCTTATATTTCTTCTGGCATTTGCTCTTTTTGATAAATGCTAGAGGATTTAACCAGGTTTGACACAATTTCTCTTTATCTTATTTTTATAAATTCCTTCTGTTGTTCCAGAATTCTCTATATCCAAAGTAGGAATGTGCAGTATTGCATCACTCAGCTTTGTTATACATCATCTTTCTTCTTTCCCTATAATTACACTTATAAAAGGGCATCTTCACATAGTTCAGATTGTGTTTATGTCCACCAATTTGCTGGGTTTGGAAGATAATCATACTGTTATAGTAAGTCAATCCAACATTTCCTTAATCCAAACAATAAAAAATATCACCACACCTTGATTATTAAACAAGTTTGTGATTTTTTTCTCATGTTGACAAAGAAACCAGTTACTTTCTCCTTCAAGGTCCTCTCTGTGTATCTGTCCATCTACATGACTAAACAACTTTCTCTACATGTTGTACCTTGAAATCAGAATCATCAGGTTTCATTCATTTCCTTCTTGAAATACAGTTTTTGTAGATTTTATTTAGTTGGTTGTTTTTTTTTTTTATATCACATTTCAATTCTCTTGAATCTGTCATGAAGAACAGCAAAGGAAATTTTTTTCTCTCAGGCCTCAAGATTGTTTAGAACACAATACTGGGCTAATGTGCCACTTTACTTTTCAGGTGAAAAATTCTTTAACATAGACTATCTAAGGCTTTTGGTTTTATTATTTTGTTTCATTGCCTCATTCTAATGGTTTATATCCCAAGATATATACCACTTTTTTCTGTTGGTATTTTCCAGGAGTTGAAATTTATCTTTTGATGAAATTTTAATATGTCAGTAGCTTTATGAGTTTCTGCAAACCTTTATATGTTTATTTTCCAAGAGCTAGAGAAGTAAACATTGACAGATGGGGAGTTCTTTCATCCTCTTATAAACAGATTCACTGTTTTCAAATAGCCTGGAACTTGTTCACAATAGATACGGAAGATTTTAGTATGTTCTTATACTGGAGGAAAAGGGTGATGTTATATTGCAGAAATAATTGATTCTATTAGCTGAGAAATGATCAACTTGTAATCTAAACAAACAAACAAACAAAAAAAACACAGAAGTATCAAACTACCCAGACTGAAAAATCCAAAAGAAAAGTGTTCTTTCCAATGTTACTTTAAAAAGCCTTCATTTGGGGGCACCTGGGTGGCTCAGTCAGTAAGCATCCATCTTGGTTTTTGGCTCAGGTCATGATCTCACAGTTTGGTGAATTTGAGCCTGTATTGTGTGTATGTATGTATATATTTATATTTATTTATTATTTAATTTACAGCCAAGTTAGTTAGCATATGGTGCAACAATGATTTCAGGAGTAGAGTCCTTAATGCCCCCAGCCCATTTAGACCATCCCCCCTCCCACAAACCCTCTAGCAACCCTCTGTTTGCTCTCTATATTTAATTCTTTTATGTTTTGTCCCCCTCCATGTTTTTATATTATTTTTGCTTCCCTTCCTTTTTGTTCATCTTTTTTGTATCTTAAATTCCTCACGAGTGAAGTCATATATTTGTCTTTCTCTAATTTTGCTTAGGATAATACCCTCTAGTTTCATCCATGTAGTTGCAATTAGCAAGATTTCATTCTTTTTGATTGCTGAGTAATACTCCATTGCATAATGTAACACACTGTGTACACATTGTGTAAAGCACATCTCTTTTATCCACTCATCCATTGATGGACATTTCGGCTCTTTCCATACTTTGGCTATTGTCGATAGCATTGAGCCCTGCATTTAATCTGCTGCTTGGAATTCTTTCTCTCCTCCATTTGTGCTGTCTCTGTCTCTCTCAAATAAATAAATAAAACTTAAACCAAAAAAAAAACCTTTTTCAAAAAACTATTCAGTTGTTAAATATTCATCAAGTGCTTATTAGTTACCTTCTGTGCCAGAACTGTACTAATTCTTGGACACAGATTTGAAGAAGCCACCCACATGGGGCTTGCAGCCCTTTCTCTTTTAATCTTCACAAAGATTATTTAAAACATGAAAGTTGGCATTATTTTTTCAGTAATAAATAAGAGTACAGATTCAATGTCTTGCCCATGGCCAAAATGGAACTCATATCTCCATATTCCTTTCAGGGGCTCTTCCACATACAAAAATGCAATTTTATTGTCATTTTTTAAAAGTCATGCTATCAAGATATCAAGAATAAGCCAAGAAAATAAAACAAATGGAATCATTTGTTTTGGCTCCTTTTCCTTGGGTAATTTATACTCTGAATTAATGTAATTTGATGGCCTATTTTGCAGCAATCCTTCTCCAAGAGATTTTTCTCCAAGCAAAAAAATCCATTGTTTCCTACTTGGAAACTTGGAACCTTCATTCTTCAAATAATTTAGTGGCCAAATATATATCATAAACTATCCTTGCCTGTACTCTAGCCTCTTCCAGGATAATGAAAGAACCAGTACAGACTGTCTGGAACCCAGTTGGATATTCTTTCTGCTAAATCCTTTTCCAGTTTTCATCTCTTGGTGCATCTGACAGCAACACTCCATCCTAACTTAGCTGCATGTCATGAGCTCTGGTCGGTTTACCTTTCTGAAGCTATAGTGTTCCTGGTTCTAGGACATTATCAATCTTCTTCTCCTGCATTAGGTGATATCACCATTCTTTGGCCCAATATAAATATATTATCTCCTTTCCAAAGTATAATTGTTAACCACCCACTCCAAACCCTCTTTCACGAATGTAATGAACATGTCAAAATACCAATTTGAGCCTTATTTTCATGAAACTGAGTTCCTTATTTACATTCTCATGAACTGCACTACCTTTTACCTTCCGAGACATTTTAAGATTCATAAGGAAAGGATTAGATTTCCTCATTTGAATGCTTTCTAAGCACCTACTGCATTGCTATGGGTCCTGTAGACACATAACAGCTCTATGTTGCCAGAGGGACTTTAATATTTTTAGACTACCCTGTCTTAGATTGCCTCTTCATTTCCTGACCTTCTCCCTTTCTTCTCCACCCTCAATATGTAGCAAGATTCAGGTGTGCCTGGGTGGCTCAGTCGGTTAGGCCTCTGACTTCGGCTCAGGTCAGATCTCACGCTCGTGGGTTTGAGCCCCGCATCAGGCTCTGTGCTGACAGCTAGCTCAGAGCCTGGAGCCTGCTTCCAGTTCTGTGTCTCCTTCTCTCTCTGCCCCTCCCCCTCTCATGCTCTGTCTCTCTCTGTATCAAAAATAAATAAAACATTAAAAAAAATTTAAAATATGTAGCAAGATTCAGAAGTGGGTAAAAAATGGAAGGTAAAAATAACCACAATTCTTTTATTTTTCCTTTCACACATGAAGAATGTCTTTTTATGTTTTTGTTTCTACACATGGTGGGTTCATCCTGCAGCTTGGTACGTGGGAGGCAAAGTAATAATGTGAAAGAGATGTAAAACTAGGAACTCCCAATGATAGGCAAAGCACTGAAATATCACAATGCAGTGGTGACAAACTCTCTCTCTGGCCAAACCCTAGCCAGACTCCACTCAGCCCTCTTCCTGACTGGGCCTGCAAAGACTTGAACAAAAACACTAACATAGTTTCTAACAATCCAAGACCATACCTTAGGATGATGCCCCTCAGCCCCCTTAAAGTACCTGCCTGAGAAAAGTCAAGGCTGCCAAAAGAACTTACCTTGTGTTCTGGTCAAGCCTGGAGGATATGTTATTCTAGCTTCTGTGGGAGAGTAGGAGCCTAACTTCAATAGGCACAGGTTATCAAACCCAAGGGAGTTTCACTAAACCAATCCCCCTTCCCAATTTTTTAAATTTTGACTTCCCTGACTCACTGAGGCCTCATTCATTTCTGGTCCTATACCCTCATACTCCCTTTACATACCCAGTCACTCTCTATACATTGAAGTTAAGGTCATGCTTTTCCCTATTACAATAGTATATTACTAATTAAAGTCTGATCTTATCATTTAAACTAGTATCTAGCTTTGTTTACCTTTAAACGTGGGAGCAAAGAGGTGCCTAGGCAGCTCAGTCAGGTAAGCATCTGACTCTTGAGGTCAGCTCAGTAATGATCTCATGGTTCATGGGTTCATGATGCCCCATAGGCTCTGCACTGGCAGCATGGAGCCTGCTTGGGATTCTCACTTTCCCTCTCTCTCTGCCCCTCCCCACTCGCATGCTCTGTCTCTGTCTCTCAAAATAAACAAATAAACTGTAAAAAATTAGTTTAAAAGTGAGAGCAGGTGGTGGCTATTAGGAAGATAGACAGCAATTACTGCTTATAGAATGTATATCACTTGTACCCAGTCCAAAGCTCAGATCTTCATACATATAAGACAGAGATCACATGCTACTGAGTCAATTTTTGTTACTCAGTTTTTATTGTCACTTTTTTTCACAGATTCATTTTTTTCAGTTGGTGCTTTCAAAAAGAGACATTATTCACTATTTATCCTCTTTTTGATATCCATGAAACCTAAATATATGGTTCATAGCAGACACTTAAAACTATCTGGTGAATGAAATTATATCAGGTATCTGATATGCTTCCATGTCCTTATTTCATTAGAGCTCTTTTATTAACTTCTCAAATTCTAAGAGCTAGCTAATTCTCTTAGCTGTATAAATTCAGCTTTGAATTTCCCATGACTTCATTTTCTAATTCTAGATTCTTCCTCTTTGCAAAATACCCTACATATTCATTTGAAACAATTATTTTCCTGTCCCCTGCTATCGAGTAATGTATTTATATTGTATACATACAATTTTTCAGAACATACACAGGTGAAATATAAAATGTACATGAAACAAAAGATTCCAAGCTCAATTTAAAATCTAAATATGAAGACCATATTTAGAAAAGCCATCTGCAGAACAGATCTTAGGAATCATTCTAGGAATATCTAGGCCCACATTTATTCTGAGGATAAACAAAGGATTAGGAGAGGGCTAGCCAGGAAGTTGCTGCGGAAAAGCCTACAAATGGAACAGATTTGTCAAGTGAAGGAACAAGAAGTAAAAATGTAAATCACAACTATATGAAATATAGTAGTTGCTTTTGCTGGCTTATCACCCATAGTGATTTCACAGAGTTATGGTCTAGCCAAAACAACAAAACCAAGTAACACCTGGCACACACTTTAAAGGGAATACATGAGTACAACATGGCTGACCCTTATACAATGCAGGTACCAACTACCTGCACAATGGAAAACCCACATATAACCTCTGACTTTCTAAGAACGTAGCTACAGATAGCTTATTCTCCACCAAAAGTCTCACCAAATAGTTGAATGACACATATGTTATATGTTTTATATATTATATATTGTATTCTTACAATGAGGTAAGCTAGAGAAAAGAAAATGTTAATAAAATTATAAGGAAAATACATTTAGAATACTGTACTGGAAAAAATACACGTGTAAGTTGTTTGAATAGCTCACACCCATTGTATTTTAAGGTCATCTGTATTATTCAAGTTGTAAGCCAGACTAATAGGACTGAGAGATTTGCTGGGTCAAGAAATTGGAAAAGAAAATAGAAGGAAAAATAAAAATTATGGGAAAATAAAATAAAATGTTTCTATAGTTTTTGTCAAATAAGATTTAGTTTTGACAATCTTTTCAGAAAGTAAGTTAGAAGTGATTTAAAATTAGTTACTACTCAAGCCCACTAAAAAGTGTTGGAAATATTTGAAGGACATACTTCAAAGAAGGGTCACATTTTTGCCCAGGGTAACTTACTGGGTTGCCTTCATTTCTGCCTCTAGATGACCAAATGACAAAACTATCATAAGCTATTAAGATAAGTGTTGAAACTCACTTCTAACATATGTGGTTCCCATTATGTGGATATATGAATGAATTAAGTATGAGTTAAATTATAAATCAATATAATTGCATTTTATGAAACTATCAGAAACTTATCCTATATATATATATATTAGTCAGGGTTCTTAAGAAAAACACAACCAAAACATGTGATAGAGATAGAGACAGAGATAAAGATAGTGAGAGACAGGGAGAGAGTAGGGGAGAGAGAGATTTATTCTGAGTCACATGATTATGGAGGCTGAGAAGGCCTATAATCTGCTGTCTGTAAGCTGGAGGTCCAGGAAGGCTCATGGTGTCTCCATCTAAATATAAAGAATGAGGAGAACAGGGTGTGTAAATCCTAGTTTGAGAGCAAAGGAAGTTGAGGTGAGTTGTGCCAGCTCAAGTAATGAGGCAGGAAAAAAAGGCCAAATTCCTCCTTCCTGTCTTTTGTTCCATTCCAGCCAAGTGGATTGAATGATGCTCACCCACAATGAGGAAAACAATTTACTTTACTAAGTCCACCAATTTAACTGCTAATCTTATCTGGAAATACTGTCATAGACACACCCAGGAATGTCTAATCTGGGCACCAAGACTAGTCAAGTTGACACATAAAATTAACCAGCACACTTATATTCACACATTTGATGAAAGATATGTGCACATGAACATCCATTGCACTATTTGGGTTTCAATAATGACTTATTACTTTTTGAAAGATAATACATACTAGTGTTAAAAATTTTTTAAATCAATTTATGGATGGATAAATGATTATTATATATCTTTATAATGAAATATTCAGCAGCAAAAAGGAATAAAGTACTGGGGCGCCTGAGTGGCTCAGTCGGTTGAGCATCCAACTTCGGTTCAGGTCATGATCTCACCACTCGTGGGTTCGAGCCCCACATCAGACTCTGTACTGACAGCTCAGAGCCTGGAGCCCGCTTTGGATTCTGTGTCTCCCCCTCTCTCTGCCCCTCCCATGCTCATGCTTTGTCTGTTTCTCAATAATAAACAAATGTTACTAAAAATTAATAAAAAGAAATAAAGCACTGATACATGCAACAAGGCAGATGAACTTGAAGTCATACTAAATGAAAGGAGCTAGTCACAAAGGATCACATACTGCATTATCCCATTTATATGTAAAGTCCAGCATAGGCAAATCTATAGAAACAGAATGTAGACTAATAGTTGCCTAGAGCTGAGGGTTGGTGGAAAAAGAGAAAGATTAGGGTGAAAGGTAAGGGTTACTGGGTTTCTGTTGAGGGTAATTGCCCAAGTCCAGCTCCAGCAGGTCCAGGGCTCCCTGAAGGATGGACGGTGTCCACGAAAGGGAGTGGGAGAGCCTTGTCTTCTTTCTGCTCACCAGGCAGGCATCTCTGCACTGGCTGGAGAGTCAGCTTTATTTATGGAAAAAATGTATGGGGTACAAAACAGAAGTGGCAATTGCTTTAGACAATAATTCTGATGACAAATTCTTTGGTATGTAAAAATTTCTCAGAACATAGGTTGGTAGAAGACTCATGCATAATCTTTATCAATAGTAATTGATGTAGGGGACTTAATGCTTATCACTTGGGGAAGGAAGGTATCTTTAGCCTTCAAATATAAGGCAATGTTTTTTGCAGAGCAAACGCAAAAGTTAATTCTTTGTGAGCAGGGGTGGATAGCCTGTTTTCTTGAGGGGAAGAAAAACAGGTTTCTCAGGAAATGTAATATTTCCTCCTATAATCACAAAAGAAGAAGTTCCTATAACAAGTTCTTTCACAAGGTGCAATCAGCATTTCAGGGCCAGAATAAGGAGACAAGTCACTCCTGATACAAGTCAACAAGGAGTCTTGGGGGTTGGTGCTTAAGCAAAAATAACTGAGTGGGGAGTAGACATCGTAACCATTTGGCAGCAGGTGCAAACCTCTCTTACCTCACAGGGAGTTTTCTCAACTTTACTGAGGTCAGAAAATGGCTTCCAGCAGGTAATGAAATCTTCTAACATTGGTTGTGGTGACTGTTGTACAACTCGGAAAATATACTAAAAGCAACTGAATTGTGCACTTGAGTTATATCTCAATAAAGCTGTTAAAAATAGATAAGGGCATAGAGTGAAAAGCATCCCTCCAATCCTACTGATCTTATAGTCAGTCACTTCTTTTATTGAATATTCTGGCATATATATCAGTGCAAACATAAGAATTTATTATCTGTCATTTACCTACACACCTATCTGTCTAAGCTTCCTATTCCTTTTCCCTACCTCCTGTTGGGTTTACTTTTGGGGAGGAGGGATGTTGGCAGCAATAGAGGAAGGGCTGTAAATTAGTCTACAACAGTATACATTAATGTCAAACAGTATTTCATCATACAGTTGACTCAATATATCTCATAAGTAACAGGAAATCATGATCTGTCATGTAGAAAAAGAAATAAGGGCCCACAGAGATACACCCAAGTTGACTTAGATGTGGAATAAGCAGATAAGGATTGTAAAAGTTTTCATAAGTATGTTCTAGAACTCAAAGAAGTCCATACTAAATACACATATGAGAAGTCTCAGCTGAGACATGGAAGGTACAATAAAAAACAAACAGAAGAAGAGGTTCAAGATGCCAGCATAGGAAGATACCGTTCTCACTTCCTCTCATGGGCAAAAAAATTTACAGCTACATATGGAACAATTCCTTCTAAAAAGAACTAAGAACAAGCTAAACAGCTTCTCCAAAACAAAAGATAACAGGACCATATCAATACAAATAGGAGAGGCAGACACATAATCTCCTGAAAGCACACAGTGGTCATGGTGACCCACAAACAAAAGGGATCTTACAAATACAGAATTTCTTCCTGAGGAATGAGGAGTCTGGGCCCCACCGAAAAGACCCCAACACTTGGGACCTGCACTGGAGGGATTAGCCTCCAAAATGTCTAGTTTTGAAAACTAACAGGCTTGTACCAAAGAGAACCACAAGTGGTAGGGAAAATAGATTCTGCTTTTAAAGGGCTCGTATGCAGAATCACTCATCCTGGTTCCCAGTAAAAAAGCAAAAGTTTGAAAGTTCTAGACCACATGTTAAGGAAATTCATTTGTTAATCTTAAAGCATCTACCAGAAGGACAAAAGCCCGTAGGGACTCTCTCCCAGAACAGACATGATGTTGGTCATCCTTTTCCCAGCTTTCCCTCTACCTTTTCAGCACCAGGGCAGGTGGGCACCAATTTTGCACTCTAATCTGACCAGCTAGTGCTGGCTCCCTGAGCTGCTGCCATGGCCCTGCCAGGGGTGGCAGGCAAACTCCCTGCCCCACCTAGCAGCTGCCTTGCCCAAGCATATCCCCCACACCACTACTTCCGTCATGTCAGAGGTAGTAGGGAAGCACCTGCCCCCATGTACCACAGTTGTAGTCCTAACAGAAGTGGCAGGTAAGTACCCCATCCACCCAGAGCTCTGCCATGGAGCCACCAGAAACAGCAGGTGGGTGCCCTGTTTCCTATACCCCCCAAGTCAGAGGACACATGCCACTCACACAAGGGATACTTCTTGAGCACCATGTTTTGGTGGAAGTAAGGAATGTATTTCTGGAGGTCAGGAGTCTGAAACAGAGAGACAATCTGAGAGATAACCAAGAACTAAGACATGGTTAAAGAGTACGGTTTACCTCACACACAGGGTCACTCCATCAAAACTGGAAAAGATAGTTGTTTTGCTTAACACATAGAATCAAACACAGAGAGACAAGCAAAATGAAAAAACAGAGAAATGTATCTAAAATGAAAGAACAAGGTAAAATCTCAGGGGAAAAAATGAAATGAAGGTAAGTAATTTACCCGACAAAGAATTCAAAGTAATGGTCATAAGGATGCTAATCAAACTCAAGAAAAGACTGTATGAACACAGCAAGAACTCCAACAAGGAGAACAAAAATTTAAGAGTACAAGACAGAAATAACAGAACTGATGAATAAAATAATTAAGCTGCAAAATACATTAAGGGGTCCAAAGCAGACTTGATGAAGCAAAAGAATCAGTGATCCAGAAGACAGGGCAGTGAAATTTACCCAAACAAAGCAGAAAACAAACAAACAAACAAACAAACAAACCCAACTTAAAAAAATGAATATATTCTGAATGAATATTAAAGGAGTTAGAGAAAGACACACAGAATAACATTTGCATCATAGGAATCCCAGAAAAGGAAGAGAGAAAGGGGCAGAAAACATATTTGAAAACATAATGGCTGAAAATTTCCCAAACCTGGGAAAAGAAATGGACATATAGATCCAGGAATTCCAGAAAATTCCAAATAAGTTAACCCAAAGAGACCCACATCAAGACACATAATTAAAATGTCAAAAGTTAAAGATAAAAAGAGAATCATACGACAGCAAGAGAAAAATAACTTGTTCCATATAAGGGAACTCCCATAAGGCCATCAACAGATTTCAAAGCGGAACCTTTTCAGACCCGAAGGCAATGGCATTCAAAATACTGAAAGGGAATAAGCCACCCAAGCAAGAATATGCTGCCTGGCAAGATTACTATAGAGAACTGAAAAAAAAAAAAATGGAGTTCTCGATCATCATAAAGCCAGGTCTACAAAAAACCATTAAGGAGACTGCTTTAAGCTGAAAAGACAGGCTAGTAATTAGCAACAAGAAAATATATGTTAAGTATATACTTATATGTGTATATGTATATATAAAAGTTTTATAAATATATATACACATATATATAAAAGACTCCCTAGTAAATGTAAATATAAAGTAAAGGAATTACATTAATCATTTTTAAAGCTAGTATGAAGATAAAAAGCCAAAAGTAGTAAAAATGACTATAACTACAATAATTAGTTTAGGCATACGCTAAATAAAAAGATGTAAAATGTGACATCAAAAACACAAAATTGGGAGGGAGGGAGTAAAAATGCATAATTTTAGAATGCATTCAAACTTAACTTGTTGTCAACTTAAAGAGGTGTGTGTGTGTGTGTGTGTGTGCATAGGCTGGAATATGGGAACCTCATCATAACCACAAAACAAACACCTATAAAAAATGCAATAAGGATAGTGAGCAAAAGAGCCTAAGCATAAAACCACTGAGTCATCAAACTATAAAGGAAAAAGTGCAAGAGAAGAATAAAGGATCAAAGCGAAAGTACAAAACATCCAGAAAACAATTAAAATGACTTCAAATAAGTATATACCTATAAAAAAATTAGGTGTGAATAGACAAACTTTTACAATCAAAAGATACAGAATGACTAAATGGATAAAAAAACAAGACCCATCTATGTGTTGTCTACAAGAGTTGCTTCAGACGTAAGGGCATACAGACTGAAAAAGAAGGGAAGAAAAAAGACATTTAATGCAAATGGAAATAAAAAGAAAGCTGGAGTAGATTAACTTAGGGAAAAAGACTTTAAAACAAAGACTAATAAAAGACAAAGATGAGCATTACAGAATCATACAGGAGTCAATCCAATTACGAAGATGTAACATTTGTAAATATTTAAGAACCCAATATAAAGCACCTAAATATAAAGGCAAATGTTAACAGAAATGAAATAAAGAAACACCAATATAGTAATATTAGGGGGCTTAATACAACATTTACTTCAATGGATAGATCATTCATACAAAATTCAATTAAGAATTATGGCCTTAAGTGACACATAGAGCAGTAGACATAATAGACATATACAGAATATTTCACCCCAAAATAGCAGAATACACATTCTTCTCAGGAGCACATGGAACATTCTCTAGGATAGACCATATGTTAAGCCACAAAACAAGTCTCGGTTAAGTTTAAGAAGATTAAAGTCAATCATGCGTCATTTCTGACCACAATGGTATAAATTTATAAATCAATTACAAGCAGAAAACTGAAAAAATTATAAATATGTGGAGATCAAACATACTACTGAAAACCAATGGGTCAAAAAAGAAAGAAAAATACCTTGAGACAAATGGAACATACCAAAGTGTATGGGATGCAGCAAATCAGTACAAAGGGAGAAGTGTATAGGAAGAAAAGCCTATCTCAAAAAACAAGAAAAATCTCACACAACCAAAATTTACACCAAAAGGAACTAGAGTAAGAATAAAAACCAAAGTCCCAAATTAGTAGAAGGAAGGAATGTCTTTAATGAAGACATTAGAGAAGATCAATGAAACTAAGACTGGTTATTTGAAAAGACTGACAAAATTGGTAAAACTTTAGCCAGATTATGAAGAAAAAAAAAGAAATATGCCAACTAATTAGACAACCTGGAAGAAATGGTTAAATTCCTAAAAACATCTAACCTACCAACACTGAATCATGAAGAAATAGAAAATCTAAACAAACCAATAATGAATAAAGAGATTGAATCAGTAATCAAACTCTGCCAACATAGAAAAGCTCAGGATCAAATAGTTTCACTGGTAAGTCCTACCAAACATTTAAGAAAAATGAAGTCCCATGTTTTTCAACTCTTCCAAAAAACTGAAGATAGAGGAACACTCCCAAACTCATTTTCTGAGATCAGCATTAATTTGATACCCAAACCAGTCAAGGACAGTACAAAAAATATAAAGAAAGGGAGGGGAAAAAAAAAAAAAAGAAAGAAAGAAAATCATAGGCCAGTATCCCTGAAGAACACAGATATAGAACTCTTCAAGAAAATACTAGCAAACCAAATTCAATAATACATTTAAAGGATCATACAACATGATCAACTAGAAAAATACAAAGGAAACCAAATAATATAGACTAACTGCAGAAAACCAAACATAAAAAGATATCTTAAAGGCAGTGAGAAGAGCCTACTGCCATCAGATAAAAATGGAGATAAAACGTATGATGCCTTTAACGTGGTAGGAATTAAAACAAAATATTTCCATCTAAAGTTCTATATACACTAAAGATGACCTTTAAAAATGAAGACAAGGGGCACCTGAGTGGCTCAGTCAATTAAGCTCTGATTTTTTGGCTTCAGCCTAGGAATTGATCTCATGGTTCCTGGGATTGAGCCCTGTTTCCTGCTCTGTGTTGGCAAGCAAGGAGCCTGCTCAGGCTTCTCTCTCCCTCTCTTTCTGGCCCTTCCCTGCTCATATTCACCCTCGCTCTCAAAATAAATAAATAAACATGTAAAAAAATGAAAAATGAAGGCAAAATAAATATATTTTATGAACCTATATAAAACACAAATGTCCAAGAAAGAATGAAGTGCACGTGGAATTGTGCCCATAGGGGTAATATCCTATTTTCCCCTTAATATCTGTAAAAGACTACTCACTCTTTAAGCCACAATTTTAACAATGTACATGGAGTTTATATCTTAACATATAAATAAAATATGTGAACAGTGACACAAAGGACTGAGGAAGGGGAATGCACTGTTGCAAATTTCTAATTTTTCACTAAGTGATATAATATTAACAGTAAGTGGATTGAGGCAACATAAAAGCAACCAGTTAAAAATAATTAACAACACACATGATAAGACGTAGCTAGAAAGCATCAAGTAAAATAAAATATTTTTTCAAAGTAATGCAGTTGTTATTGTAAGGACACAGGTCTGAATCAAACTGACTGACCTAGGAGGCCTAGGTGTCAGCTTCTAACAGCCAATCAGAAAAGGCCAGCTAACACCTTTAACATTTCTAAGGGCGGGCCTAAAGATGGAGGCTATAGGATAATCACCTACTGCTTAAGACTAGTCACGCCCTACGTGAGGGTCCTGGGCCCACTCTGATTGGTCAATGCTCTAAATGTTGTGATTGGCTCCCACTGGGGGTGTCATGTATGGTTAAAGTTACTGCCAGTATTGATAGAGGGTAGGGATTGGATCACTGTGCCTGTGTTGCCATTTGCTGAAACGCCCACTTCCTAAAAGAGCCCCTGCCCCGCCATGTTTGGGGCTTGCTCCACGTGGACCCAGTGTGTTGGTGGAGTCTGTGAGCCCTAAGCTTAGGCTCCGCCAGCCTAAGCCCGTAATAAAACCGCCCTTTGCTTTTGCATGCGTGACTCGGTCTCCCTGGTAGTCTCTGGTTTTTGGGGGGCGATATTAAAATCTGGGTATAACATTATCACCTGACTTATTCAAGTTAGGAACATCATCGTGTCATGCATGTCCTTAAGACCTGACGTTGAATCGCCAAGGCTTTGGTGCTTATTTTTTAGTTTTATACATTAACATGCCATCTCTTAATTTGAGAAATGTCCTGTGCTAACGATACATACAATAGGATTTTTAAAAATCTATTCTCACACGCGTACTAACAAATAGCATACATACAAAGGAAAATTCCAGCACTCCACTCCCATATGCCTTCTCCTGTCCAAACGTCTCCCATAGTGGAACACTGCCAAGTACTCCTCAGAGCTTAATCTAACGTACTTCTGTCCAGTTCTGATTTTTTTGTTTTTGGCTTTTTTTTTTTTTTTTTAAGTCTTAAGACTCCTCTAGCTCCAGTCCATGACTCGGTCTCCTCCCCAGGGACCACCACAGCCCTGAAACCCAGGAGTTTGAAAACAGCATTTGTGCCTAACTGTAGTGATTAATCAATGGCATGCCCCGACCCCAGGGTCAGAAAACACTGGCAACCATACTTCTCCCTTTTTGGCTCCCAGAGTCCCTCCCTTCCTGCCTCCCGAATCAAACTGGCTTCCTCCAACCCTTTGAGGAAAAAAACAAAATGCCTGGGCCAGCGCCAGAGTGTTTCCAGTTAGCATTGCATTGCCAAGGCCAATTCTCCAAGCCAAGGGTCTGGGGATGGGAACAGAGGCAAATGAACAGGGATCTGGCGGAGTACGGTTTTTCCCCCATTTTCCTTTCCATTCTCAGTAATCTCGGTCAGCAAAACTCTTCCTCACAGGCTGTGGAACCTGCGTCTCGGATCAGAGGCAACCGAAGACTTGCCCTTACCTTTCTCTTCACACTAGAGCTGAGAAAACCTTTCTCCCCGGGTCCCCCTCCCGCTCCTTTCTCATTCGGACCCCACCGCCTCTCAGGACAAAAGACGCGCGGCGGCCCAGTTTTTTTTTTTTTACAACGTTAGGGGCCTTTATACTCCCCTGGCTCCAATCGGTGACTTGTTCTCCTCCCCAGGGACCACCACAGTCCTGAACCCTAGAAGTTTCAAAAAAAGCATTGTGCCTAACAATGGTAATTAACAAATGGCATTTTTCTCCAAAGGTCAGAAAACTAGGCAACGCTGCTCCCCACCCCTCTTTCCTGGAC
>NC_043704.1:115236346-115295979 GCF_006229205.1 Suricata suricatta
ACTCGTGGGCCGCTGCGCGGCGCGCTGCTGCCGCAGGTGGCGCGGGGTTTCGGGCTCGAGGCGCGTCTGCCGCGGGAGGAGGCGGGACCATCGGGGGTGTGCGCTCTGGGAGAACCCGCTGCGCTGCATCTTCGTCCTTTCTAGCGCCTCAGATCGGAAGAAGGCTGGTGGCCAGGGCTTACTCTCGCCACCCCTGCGTCTCTGTCCCCCGGAAGGTTTCCACCTGACCGATTCCTCTTGCATGTCTTAACGATAATTTAACTTGGTAATTCTCATTCTTCAGGATGAGCGTACACATGGTAAAAACAAAAACACCTAAAATCTGCCCAAAATAAAAAATTGTATGGCAAATCCCATTAAAGTCCAGTGACACATTTCACAAATAACAAGAAAAACTAATAGATAAAAATGGACAATGGCAGCTTGTAATAAAGGAGAGACATAACTTTCAAACAACAACAAAAATTAGTCAACCTCGTCATTGTAAAAGGTAGGAAAAATTAGACAATTTTTTTTGTTGTTTGTTATTTTTTTACTCTGAGATTGATAGTGACAAAATTTTGACAAAATCTGTGTTGGGAATTGTGTATGTTTCTGTCAGGAGTGCAAATTGGCCTTTATTTTTTGTTATGTATTTCGACTGTAGCTATCAAAATAAATCACAGGAAACCGATCCAGGTATTCTGCTCCCAGGTATATTCCCAACAGAAATAAACACACGTATATTTTCTTGCACATTTTTTTGAAATAGAAATTTTGAAAGAATTTAAATTTCCATTAAGTGGCCGGCTAATTGCAGTCATTAAGAGCAATGTTTATATGGATTGAAATGTGATCAATATAAACACTTTGGTTAGTTTAAAAAGAAATAGACAAATACAGAAGATGGTCAGGTGTATTTTAAGGTGCTATAAATATTATTTGTAGTCTTAATACCCAATGTAAGTGGTGGAACCTTTGGGAAATGCTGAGTTCATGAGAATGGCAGGCTCATGAATGGTCTCGGGCAAGGAAAGATCCCTTACCCCTTCCACTTTGTGAGATTACATAAGTCTGCATCTGGAAAGAGGGACCTCACCAAATCAGGCAGGGATTTCCAGGACCTTGGATTTCCAGCCTCCAGAACTCTGAAAAGTAAATGTTTGTGGTTTATAAGCCACTCAGTTTATGGTATTTTTGTTATAGCAGTACATATGGACTAAGACACAAGGTATATATATGAATTTGGTTCTTAGAATGTCTCCCAGAAGACAAAAAAACTCTGGTATTTCTAAAAGGTACCTTTAAAGATAAAAAATGGTGATTGAAGCAGAAAGAATTCTTCCCTTGAAATAGGTACTCCATGACTGCTTGAGTTTTGTGTTGTGTTTATCTACAGATAACACGTATTCTAAAGTCTGTTTTTTAAAATTTATTTACTTAAATTCAAGTTAGTTAACATACAGCGAAGTATTGGTTTCAGGAGTCATTCATCACTTGCATATAACACCCACTGCTCATCCCAGCAAGTGCCCTCCTTAATGCCCATTACCCATCTGCCCACCCCCCACCCCCCATCCTTCCAGCAACCCTCAGTTTGTTCTCTAAGAGTCTATTATGGTTCGCCTTCTTCTGTTTTATCTTATTTTTCCTTCCTTTCCCTTAAATTCATCTGTTGGAGTTTCTCAAATTCCACATGAGTGAAATCACTTATCTTTCGCTGACTTATCTTGCTTAATATAATACACTGTAGTTCAATTCACATTGTTGCAGAAGGCAAAATTTCATTCTTTTTGATTGCCAAGTAATACTCCATTGTGTATTTGTGTGTATGTATATATGTGTATGTGCATATGTATATATACGTGTGTATGTGTATATGTATATATGTGCCGGAGCCCGCTCTGGCAGGTCCAGGGCTCCCTGAAGGGGTAGCGGCGGACGAGAAGCAAAGAAGAGACACACAGCGCAGTTTCTTAATTGGCCCAGCCCGACATTCTTATTCCATCTCCCCTCTCTCCTGTATCCTGTATCTTATATCTCCAACTAACTCCTCCTGGATCTTCTTATATCTCCATCTCACTCCTCCATCTAACTCCTCCCTAGCCAGGTCTTGGGCCTTTGTTTATAGACTTATCACATCAAAAGGTGGAACTTTTACAAATAATTCTCAGTGATAAAGGTGCTTTGAAAACGGTGCAGAAACAGGTTTTACAGAGGCATTTCTTCAAAACTACTCTAATTACAATGAGGTAACTTACACATCACAGGATAACAGGATATTCTCAATGAAAAGCAGGTAACATACACATTTGTTTGAACCAGTAGTAAATCTTACAACTAAGAAGATAGCAAGATGTTTTTAGTGAGAAGCAGATAGCAAACACATTTTATAACAATGATGCTAAAATTCAGTCATAGACAGGGCTAGGAGGCATTCTATTTGGCTCACAAGAGGAAGAATACTTTCGTGAGGGTTAGTAAGTAAACCTTTTGTCAACCTTGTTCTTTGATGTTGAAGGTGTAAGCGCCATAGGCGCCCTAGACCAGCCGGCCTTGGCATATGAGTTTAAGTTGTGACTACTCTTACCTATCCTCACAATGGGCACCAAATTAGCATATGTATGCGCAGTAGCTTATGCCTGGCTCTTGTTTGTTTGTATTTCCTAAGTTAGGCTTTTGTCTCCGGGCCAGGGTAAACATTATCTTTGTGTTCTTTAACCCCCTTTATTTCCATGTCTTAAGTTTGTGAAGCTCAATAGAAGAGCCTTTCGACAAACATCTGCAGTGCCTTGTTTAACTTCCTCTTCACAGAGGTGGGAATATGCTTCCTCCCATGAGGTTTCTGGGGGATATCGGTCTGATTTGGAACGTTGTGAGGCCTAATCAATGGCAACAGGCTTAATTTTACATGAGCAATCGTTTACAGAAGGAGATGCCAGCTTCCGCCCCTGTGGCAGGAGCCGTGCTACCTCTACCATTTCCTTACTGTGACCGTGTCATCCAGCTAGGCCGGTGCGGCTCCCAGCATATATGCATATATGTACACACACATATTCTTTATTCATTAGTTGATGGACATTTGGGCTCTTTTCACAATTTAGCCAGATGGAATCCTTATTTTTCATGATACAGATAACTCCGTGACCACTTGAATTTTTTGTTACTGTGTTTGTCTGCAGATAACACATATTCAAAAGAAGTCCATTTTTATAAATGTAAGATTTCTTGTCAACATGATTTAACCATAGGCACATGATCTCCTGCTTTATTATAATCTTTAATACTAGAAGACTAGATAGATAATACAATAAGACATTATCTGTTAATAGTCCATATATAATTAACATGGCAATTCTATTTTATAATACATTTTATATAAATTTCATGAGAATATTGCTCTTCCAATATATTTTTTAAATAGTTTATTGTCAAATTGGTTTCCATACAACACCCAGTGCTCTTCCCCACAAGTGCCCTCCTCCATCACCACCACCTCTTTTCCCCTCTCCCTTTCCCCTTCAACCCTCAGTTCGTTTTCAGTATTCAATAGTCTCTCAGGTTTTGTGTCCTTCTCTCTCCCCAACTCTCTTCCAATATTTTTATACTCCATAATGACAAAAACAATTTTCCCTGAAAGCTAAGATTGAGAGAGACCTAATAGTCTCTAAGCCATTTAAACTAATTTAATATATTTAATAATGTATCTAGGAACGGTGGTTATCAGCTTGCTTCCATTCAGTCTCATGCTTTTATTTTACAATAAAGCCAGAAGCTGACGTTTACAATCCTTAACATTTGCCAAAAAGAAAAGAAGGAAATATTCTATGATGTACTGTTTGTTTGGAAAGTCATAGCATGAATAAAATAAGGGATATATTCATGTAGATTCCAAAAACAGTAATATAAAATTGATTAGATTTTGCCAAATGTCAGTTAGTCATAGTGAAAAGCATTCACTTCTCAGGGTTTTTTTAATGATCAATTCCATGCTAATATGTAATAAAATAAATATATTACATTTACAGTTCTAATAATAAAAGGTACTCTGACATCATGGATATCTGTTTATTTACATTATCTCATAGATCTTTATCTTATTAGAGCAAAGCCTATATAGTGACTTTAAGGATAGTTTTTCTATTCCCAGCACATGTGACAGGAAACTATTAAGGTGCCAATGTGCTGAATAGGAATGACTGAATCCTTCATAGTCATTGGATTTGACTTCTTATTGAACCAATACAACTATCTAGATCTTTTCTTTTTCATCTTTTCTCTCCTCAGAGAGTCCCCCTTAAAATTTCTTGCAGGGCTGGTTTAGGGGTCACAAACTCCTTTAATGTTTGTTTGTCTGGGAAACTTTTTTAATCTCTCCTATTTTGAATGACAGTCTTGGGGGTAAAGAATTCTTGGCTGCGTATTTTTCTGATTCAGTACATTGAATATATCTTGCCACTCCTCTCTGGCCTGCTAAGTTTCTGTGGATAGGTTTGCTGCACACGTGATCTGTCTTCCCTTGTAGGTTAAGGACTTTTTTTCCTTGCTGTTATTATGATTCATTCCTTGACTGAGTATTTTGTGAATTTGACTATGATATGTCTTGTGTATGGTCATTTTTTTTTAATCTTGTGGGATTAATCCTCTGTGCTTCCTGGATTTTGATGTCTGTGTCTTTCCCCAGGTTAGGAAAGTTTTCTGCTATGATTTGCTCACATAACCTTTCTATCCCTTTTTCTCTCTCTTCATCTTCTAGGACCCCAATGATTCTGATGTTCTTCCTTCTTAATGAGTCACTGATTTCTCTAATTCTTAAATTGTGCTCTTTTGCCTTAGTCTCCCCTTTTTTATGCTTCATTATTCTCTGTAAGTTTGTCCTCTATATGGCTGATTCGCTGTTCTGCCTCATCCATCCTTGCCACTGTGGCATTCATTTGAGATTGCAGCTCTGTCATGGCATTTTTTATTTCATCCTGACTGGCTTTTACTTCTTTTATCTCCATAGAAGGGGATTATAATCTATTTTCAACCCCAGCTAGTATTCTTATTATCATGATTCTAAATTCTGGTTCAAACATCTTGCTTATATCTGTGTTGATAAAGTCCATGGTCATCGTTTCTTCCTACTCTTTCTTTTGGGGTTAATTCCTTCATTTTGTCATTTTGAAGGAAGAAAAGGAATTAATAAGGTAAAAAATTAAAATTAAAAACTTAAAAACAGCACATACACACAAAAAATCAAATAACTGGTGCTAATCCTAGGTGTATGTTGGTCTTGTTGTTGAAAGGAGCTTGGTAGATTCAAGAAAAGGGTGGGGAGAAAAAATAGGAAAACATTTGAAAAAATGAATACAGTGAAATAGAATAAAATGAAACAATGGAAATAAAATAGAATTTGAAAAATTTACAAAAAATTAAAAAATATAATAGAAGAACATTACATAAAATATTTTTTCTTTTATACTTTATTGTCAAGTTGGTTTCCATAAAACACCCAGTACTCATCCCAACAAGTGCCCTCCTCCATGCCCATCACTCCCATTCCTCTCTCCCACTCCCCCGTCAGCCCTCAGTTTGTTCTCAGTATTCAAGAGTCTCTCATGGTTTACCTCCCTCCCTCTCCCCAACTATTTTTCCCCCTTCCCCTCCCCCATAGTCCTCTGCTAAGTTTCTCCTGTTCCACTTATAAGTGAAAACATATGGTATCTGTCCTTCTCTGCCTGACTTATTTCACTTAGCATGACACCCTCAAGGTCCATCCACGTTGCTACGAATGGCCAGATTTCATTCTTTCTCATTGCCATGTAGTATTCCAGTGTATATAAAAACCACATTTTCTTGATCCATTCATCCGTTGATGGACATTTAGGTTCTTTCCATGATTTGACTATTGTTGAAAGTGCCACTATGAACATTGGGGTGCATGTGCCCCTATGCATCAGCACTTACAGGAAACTATTTTTAATAAAAATTGAAAATAAAAATAAATGTTTTCTTTCTGTATTCAAGAAAAAGAAATGAAAAAGAAATTGGATAGATGGACCAGCAAACAGACTGAAATATGATTGAAATCACATCATTTTCTCCTGGAAGTCAAACTGTGAAAGCACTTTATAGTTCGTAAACTAAGCAGGTGGAGAGACTTGTGGTGTTTCTGATGAGTGAGTTTGGCCCAGTTTGACAGAGCTTGGTACAACAGCTCTGTTCTCCACTAGATGGCGCTGCTTAGCTTACTGGGGTGAATTGTTATGGCACTTGTAGGTGAGAATGCACATGCACGAGAGGGGTGAAAATGGCATCATCTAGCTACCCAGTCTCTGTATTAGAACTCTTTTTTCCCTAATCAATAATTGCACACCCATCCTTTGTCTCCAGCTTTCATCCACTTCTCGCTTTTACACTGTCTGTGACCAAGTCATCAGATTGCCAGGTGGCACTTCCTTCCAAAGTTTTATCTCACATGCAGTGGTGTTTCCCAACCCCTCACTTCCGAAGGACTGTGGCTTTTACCCGCTCAGACCTCCTGGGAGAGGGTCTCAACTGAGCGATGACGGCGCTGACCGAACCCAGGAATGTTAACAGGACCATGCTACTGCTGATGCCCAGAGACTGCAGCTGGGTGCCAGCCCACCCCAGAAAATGTCCATGTGATCGTGTAATAGCAGCATTTTAGTGATTATGGAAAAATCACAACTGGCACCAGGCTTTACCCATAACAACCTTGTTCCAGTACCAATGGATGTGGTTGTTCTCTGGGGTCTGCTGGGACCTTTGCTGTGGGGTGGCCACACAGCCTCTACGGATGTCCTCCCAGCAGGGCAACCACCTCTCCTTGTGTGGCCCGAGGACCCCCCCGACTTCACTTTGCTCCTGGACATTTGCCCTTCCCACCAGAGCACCACTGCAGAGTTTCAGACTCTGTGCTCCCCCTATTTATAGAGCCTTATTGGAATTTAAACCCTCTTCTCTTCCCTTTCTCCCTTTTCAGTTCAGTCCCTGCGGCTGTTTCCATTTCTCCACTTTCTCTGCAGCTGTTTTTGTGGGCAGTGTTTTCCCTGTACTCTCCCTTAATCTCCGTCCTCTTTCCACAAGCAAAAACAGCTCCCTGCCGTCCACAGCTTCTCTCTTTCTCAGCTCACCTCTCTGCACTGAGTACCTGCTGAGTTGTGTTGTTGGGGTTGCCACAACTATCTAGATCTTAAGTGACCAAGAAACTCATGAAACTCCTCAGACAATAAACCACAAGAGCCAGGATTCAAAACTTATTAAGAGAATTGAACTTCGAAGAGTGTGCATAAACTATCCATCTGGTGGACTCTTTCCATAGATTGATTTTTACTCAATTTTTCAAGGTCATCACAACAAATAGATGTTATTTTATATTTTTAATTTAGTGAGTTTTAAGTGTAAATAGGGGTTTTTGCTGCTCCTATAGATGACTTCAAATTACACTGGTTCTTACCTTTTTATTTGCTGTAAAATATACATATAAAATTTGTTATAAAAATATATATATATAAAATTTGCCATTTTAACCATTTTTAAGTGTATGGTACAGTGGCAGTTCTATTTTTATTTTTTTATTCAGATTATTAAAATCTATTATACATGTAGTATAGAAAAGTTGAAGAGGAAACATTTTATTATTACCTCTAGGTTTTTCAGACTTTTAAAAACAAAATTATACACATTATAATTCTTCATATTATATTATAAACATCTTATGATTTTTACAAAAGTAGCCATACCTTTAAGAGGTTTCAGTATAATGCATATACTTAACCATTATGAAATATGTGCATTATTTTTCTTGAGTTTCAACATGATGAAAAATATGAAGTATTTACACTGCACAGAACAAATTCAAGTATAACTGTTAAAACATATATTTAGCTATTTTCTTTTTATGAAACATTTTGGATAATATTTAAATGCTTGAGAAGGTAGGAAAATAAACATTTCAGAGATATTTTCATTAAATTGATAAAAAGTTTGAGAGATAAACCAGTTGTTTGTAGGAACATTATCTATCCTATTAATCATCTATTTTTAAAATATTTACTATGTTAGATATCCCAGAATAGAATTCTAGCTGGTTTAATACATAATTAATATTATAAAATATATTTACTTAAAAAAATCTGCGACTCTTTGACCTAATACAAAAGTCACAACAAAATGCCTCTTTTAAATTTTGCTATAGAAGGTTTTAATTTGTATTTCAGGTTTTTTTCTGAATTACCTTTGTATTGTTTTCATGTGGAAGGTTTATATAGTTGCATGTTTTTCAAAAAGGACCCAATAGAAAAGAAATAATCTGTACATTTGATCATGTCTTAGGTTCTTAGGATCATTTCCCGAGGTCATATTTACTTACCTAAATGTTACATGTTTCTGTAATTGAATAAGTACATGTATACAATAAAATAAAAGATATTCTTCTGTTTAAAAACAGAAGTTATTTTTTATCTTATATTGGATTTTGGTAGTAGGGATAGGCCCTTGTCTGAGGAAAGAATAATAGGTGTCTTTGAACAAATGATGACTTGAGAGATGACAGAGGTGAAATTTGGGGGCCCCGCCATGGTTCATGACACAGTTTTCTGATACATGTACAGAGTCCTTAATTAAAACCGTCTGTGCAGTGTTTTTGCAGCAAAATCCATCATCTTGAAAATTGATGTCAATGTGATCTAATAGATGAACATTGCCCATAGCTAAATTTTATCCCAGCTAGCTGTTCAACCTTGAGTTTAATAAATATACAGTGGTATAATCACATTTTTTAATGTTTTTATTTATTTTTGATACAGAGAGAGACAGAGCATGAGAGGGGGAGGGGCAGAGAGAGAAGGAGACACAGAACCGGAAGCAGGCTCCAGGCTCTGAGCTAGCTGTCAGCACAGAGCCTGACGCGGGGCTCGAACCCACGAATGTGAGATCTGACCTGAGCCGAAGTCGGAGGCTTAGCCGACGAGCCACCCAGGCACCCCTAATCACATTTTTAAGAAGAAAAGAAAGCTTCTGTTTCTATTTTAAGGGTTGTCAAAATATGCATGAGAAATGTAAATCAATCAATTTGCAAGTAGTTAATAAATAGAGTGTTATCAGTAAATATTTCAGTGGTGCCAAGAAGTTATGCCTATTGTAATCGGGAGTACACCCAGTATAATATGAGGTCAATTTCAGGGGTACTGCTGCATGATCGCCTTTGGGTTGATAAGATCCTTGGAAAATAAACAGTCCTAGAGAGTTCACCATAATTAATACCTATTGTTTTTACTGATTTAAAAACATTTTCTAATTTCCTTGGATTATTCAGAAATATTTTATTTCTACATTTTGGGGGTTTTTCTGTTATCCGTTTAGTGGTCCCTAGTTTAATTCCATTATGGTCAGAGAACAAACTTTGTGTAATATAACATACATTTTTAGTAATTGATATTCAAAAATTAAAACCCAGTAAACTGAAATTTCTGATCATTGGGGTCTTAAATTACCAGCATGCAAATGCCACATCTGTATACAGTTCACCACTTCTTGTAAACATCCTTTAAACTTCTGGGAAAAAAAATTCAATCTTTCTCTTTAAAAATTCTAATTTCTTTGTTCTTGTCAATGAAGTTAGTTTTAGCTTGATATTTAATAATAGGTATCTGTTCAGGAATTTTGAAATGTGGCTGTTTTACCTATCTTTTCCAGGCTTATTTGATATTGTAAATAATTTAACATAACAATCCTAGAAGAAAACAAAGGCGGTAAGCTTTTTGACATCAGTTCTTAGTGGTACTTTTGCATCTGTCTCATCAAACAAGTATAGCAAAAACTAAAATAAGCAAATGGGACTAAGTCAAACTGAAAAACTTTTGCATAGTTGAAGAAACCATCATCAAAATGAAAAGGCAACCTACTGAATGGGAGAAGATATTTCAAATGATATATCTGATAAGGGGTTAATGTCCAAAACATATAAAAAGGCTCCTGCCTTTTTGTTCTGTCTCCCCCTGTGAGCTGCCAAGAAGGCGTGTTTCAGATTACATTCTAGAAGCTACTCAGATTGTGAACTAAGATTTAATTTACCTGGAACAATTAAAGTGGAATAGCCATCTAAGGATACAGAAAAAATTAACATATTAGCCTTTTACTGCAAAGACTAATAAATGATTCATTTGTAAGCACAGCATACTTATTTAGTGAGGATTATTAGCACATTAACTTGTATGAACCCAGCCTGTATCCCGACTTGAAATATGAGTTATGAAATTTGAACACTTTAAAAGTATCAACCTATTTACTAACAGCTTTATCAAGGCTCTCACATAAACACAACTGTATAAATATCTCATTTTATCATAAAGCATTATTGTAACATAAAGTAAAAATATTGTTTTCATATTGCAGGGTCACCAAAAAAAAAGAAGACCTCTATGTATATGTTAAAGATTTAATGGATAATATATTTTCCTGATTTTCAGATGTTTTTAACACTTTGTATCACCTGCTCTTTTAAGTCTATTGCAAACTAAATCCATTCATCTGAACAATATGACGTGATAAAACTATGCTGATCTTAAAGCGAATCCTGCAGACACCTAAGCTGCACCCTATCTCCTTTATCTTTCAGTTAGCTAGGAATAAAAAAGACCCCCCTGCAATCTTTCCATTTTATTTTAGTCCACTCCAGTATTATGCTTAGTGCAAAACAATGCTCATGAAACTTGACCTGCTAGAATTATAAACAGTGGAGGTGAGGAGGAAGTTAGTGGTGACAGTGGGAAGCCCAGCACAAACTCTTACGTATGGGTGCTCAGTAATATATGTTACATGGCTGAAAGGCTAAGAACATTTTTATATACTATTTTTGAATATAGATATTTATTCTTGGTCTTTTCATTAGTTTGTATATCTTGTCTATTGAAATAATAGTAATAATGGAACTTTACTGAAGGCTTGCCCTGTGCCAGGTACCATTTTTAATGCTTTCTAAATGGGGTTGTTTTCATCTTCACAAGAGTTCTGTAAGGTGGGTCTAACTATGACCACACCCGTGTTATATAGGATAGCCCAAGAACAAGGAGATTGCCTGATTCACCCCCCATTAAGGACATCTGGAATTTGAACCCACACTCTGGACCGCTGTCCATGCTGTCTGAAGTGTGCCAGTGGCCGCTGTTGGCCAGCCACCAGTCCTGTCCTCCTCCATGTAGCCCACCTTCTTGTCAAAGGATATCCTCTTCCAACAGTTTCATGTTAAACCCATAGAGGAAGATGAGGGAGAGTAGTAGCTGCAAAAGATTTGCAGAAACTATTTTTCCTGCACCTGGTAAGTAAGAATCAGAAGGAATTGTCCAAATGCTGACCCCCTGGCTTTTTTTTTCTCTCTCTACTCACAGCCAAAGGTACTGGAAACAGGACCCTGCATGTGCAGGTTCCCAAGTCTCGTGTCTCAAGAATTGCAAGGTCACATATCTAGCAGCTCCTTTGCCTGGTGGATCGGACACCTTCTGATACATACATAGCTTGAAAGGCCAACCATTCTTCTGGTTTTGTAATTGAAGCTTCAGATGTCTATGGTGTGGGCTTGAAAGTTTGTGGTTTCATTGAGCTTTGCTAGCACATTGCTGTTGACAGAGGTGGAATTGAAAAGCAAGATACTGAGCAGCTGCAGCGTGGGATGCAGTTGTCCATGTTGATGGTCTCTTGCTGTGGGATACCGTTTATCAGGGCAACCTGCAAAAGCAGGAAACTACAACTTCACCAACCTCATCCTATCCGACCCATGTCTCCTTCCCACTTAAAAAATTTTTTAATGTTTTATTTATTTTTGATACAAAGAGAGAGCAGGAGAGGGAGAAGGGCAGAGAGAGAAGGAGATACAGAACCGGAAGCAGGCTCCAGGCTCTGAGCTAGCTGTCAGCACAGAGCCCGACGCGGGGCTCGACTCCATAAACGTGAGATCTGACCTGAGCCGATGTCGGAGGCTCAACCGACTGAGCCACCCAGGCGCCCCTCCTTCCCACTTTATAAGGTTCCACTGGCTTAGATTCTACTGTATGCAGCCTAAGCCCTGAAAATGCAAAAGACCTCTGCAATGAAGAGCTTTGGGGATGATATAATGCTAACATGGTATGAAATACAGCTTAATTTTCTCATTTGAATTCCATCTGATGTAAAGCCAAAACTCAATATCTTTTCAAATCTACGGTAGTCTTTTTAAATTAGTCTTTTTTAATGTATTATTTTTTTTTTTTTGGAGTTTTGTTACAGAACCTGGTCTGGATTACTTGGCAGAAAAATCAAGCGCGCCTTGGAGATCTTGGAAGGCAGGAGGCTTATTTCACACCGCAGACTTAGAGGAGATCACTCTCCAGAGGTCTGAGTCCTGAGCACAAGCATGGGGGACAATTTACAGTCTGTTAGTTCCACATTAGTAATTTGGCAC
Organism: Suricata suricatta; assembly: GCF_006229205.1. Taxonomy (NCBI): domain Eukaryota; kingdom Metazoa; phylum Chordata; class Mammalia; order Carnivora; family Herpestidae; genus Suricata; species Suricata suricatta. Next base: position 115,248,768 of record NC_043704.1, read on the forward strand.
ACCAGGCAAGCAGGGCAAGAAGAAGAACCTAGAAGGGAAGTCTTTGGGCAGGGACTGGAATTCCCCTATCAGTCTTGTCAGTCATCTTATAACACAATTTTTCCCTATCATTCCCCCTTTCGATGCCCCTTTAAACAGATCTAGGCTATATTAGAGGGCATTATCTTCACTTATTATGGGCTGGTAGCCTTGCAGGGCTGGCACTCGGGCCATACGGAGTTTTGCATTGTATCCTTTTTCTTAGTTCCCTGACTTTGGTTGTGACTGTTTCCAACTGATTCTCTGAAGTAGACGCAGGTGCCCCCTTTCTCAGCAGTGAAGAGGTCAAGTGCCCATCTGTTCTGGAGGGCAACTCCTGCCAGGGAACTTATTTGGCTCTGCAAGGACACTAGGGAGTCAGCCACTCGTTCCACATCTTCATTGAGTTCTTGGGACAGTTTATGATATAGTCACATGCCTCCTATGCCAGTCCCTATCCCCATGGCTATTCCTGCCCCTAGGAGGACAGGTGGCACCACTGCTTATTTACCCTGGGCCTTAGGGCTGAAGGTTTACAAAAGGGGCCCAGATTAGAGGCAACCAATACCAACAAAACATCCTACCCATAAGAGGAAGGTGAGTGCGAACAGGAACCTCTCCCTGTTTCCCCAGCTTTCTGGGGCAACCTCTGCCAGTCTGATCCCAAGGAGTAAGGACAGTCTCTATTTATTTTATTGGACCAGTGATTCCTCAACTTCTGCCATGCATAGACCACCCAGCTTCTGGGGTGTGGCTGGAGCAGGACTGAAGATCCCAAGAATCTAAGACTTTCTGGTAAGTTGCTTTGAGCAGGTTCGTTGGACTTGGGTCAGTCTTCCAAGTCTGGAACTCCTCAGGATTGGCCCTCTCAACTCTGGAATGGTGGACCCATGGAGTGATACCTGTGACCTTGAGGGCAGTAGGGGTGGTCAGGTATGAGGCCCAGTCCACTGTGGTTTGAGAGGGTCTTTTTTCCAATCTTTTCCCCAGACTGAGTCCCCTGGTGAGAAGGTGTGTACTGGGGATCCTAAAGAGATTGGGGCCCTCTCTGTGGCATATTGTTGTAACTCATTTAGGGTGGCCCCTAAAGCTTGAACTTGTTCTCTTATTCCCTAATTCCCTATTTGGTGTAGGTTCCCTGGGAGGCTCCCTAGACGTAGTTCAAAAGGGGAGAAACCTTGAGTTCCTGGTGTGCAACAACACACAGGAGGTCTGTTTCCTGACAGAACTCGGCTAGGGTTCCCTTTGAGGGTTCAATTCATCCACTCTAATTTCCCTGAGCTTTGAGGCCTGTTTGTGTAATGTCCACCATGAACACAGGCCCATTATCGCTGTGGATTGTGGTCGGTCTTTGAACTACTGGTGGAGGTCGTGGCTCAGATCCCCACCACGGTGAGGAGGCCCATATATGTGTGCAGTAGTGAAGGCATACTGGGAGTCAGTGTAGATATTGACTCATTTGCCATCACTGATGGTGAGGGCCTGGCCTAGGGCATATAATTCAGCCCGTTGTGCTGACCATTCCTATGGGTAAGGTGCCGGCTTCTAGGATCTCATCTTTGGTCGTCACTACATAACTTGCTTTTCGAGTGCCCCCTGCAGTGAAGCTGCTGCGTCACTGAAGAGGGTAAAGTTGAGGCTCTGTAAGGCTTTGGTACCATAGATCTGGGCGGCTCGTGAATTGGTCACCTCGGATTAGTCATGCTCTGGTTTCCCTTCTTCTTTTTTTTTATACTTTATTGTCAACTTGGTTTCCATAAAACACCCAGTGCTTCTCCTCACAACTGCCCTCCTTCATGCTCATCACCTGCCTTCCCTTTTGCCCTCCCCCTTCAGCACTCAGTTTGTTTTCATTATTCAAGAGTTTCTCATGATTTGCAAATGGTCTCCCTATTTCCCCCCTTCCCCTCTCCCATTGTTGATCTTGCCATGGGCTCTATTAAAAAAAAAAGAAGAAGAAGAAGAAGAAGAAGAACGGCAGCTCTCCAGCATGGATGGATGTGGTTTGGTGTAGGCAGGTCTCCCTTCCACTGTGGGTCCCAAGGGCCACTCCCTGAGGCCCCGCCTTGGTGGTTGTGGGGGGAAAAGTGTCGGCACTCCAGTCCCTTCTCAAACCAAGCGTTGTTACTCCTTTTGGGTCTGATCTCCCTGTGCCACAGGCATAGCCAAGGTGGGCCAAGTTGTATTTCGCAAGCCTGGCCTCATCTCTAGATTGATACCACCCAAAATGTACTCCTGCAGGCTGGGCGGCTTCCTAACAAGGGATCAAGTAGGGGAAGTAGGGGAGCAGGCTTTCCTGGTACCTCCTGGGACCAGGGCACCTAGCCCAAGGAACGCACCACAGCTAGAGAAAGGATCTCTCTCCGAATGCCCTGCGGTTACACATGGGATGATAGGATCCCTCTCCGTCCAGGCCATGGGTTTTTCTTTCCTCCAGAGACCGTTTTGTGAGCAGTTTCAGCCTCTCTTTCTCTTCCCCTCATCTCTCCGCAGAGGCGGCTCCCTCCCCTCCACGCCTCTGGGTCCCGGCCTGTATTTATCTTCCCTAGTTCGCAATCACGCACGTATGAGGCTGTCTTTTTGGTGGACTCTGTCTCTCTTCCTCCCAGTGTCTTGCTGTTCCGTGTCTTATGGCTTCAGTCCTTCTTTGTTTGGGAGATGTGAGTGGGCAAAAAGTAAGGGGCTCCCTATCTCTGCCAACTTGCCTTCCTCTCACAAATCTTCACCTTTAATCCTCAATCCTTTTGAAGATATAAGGAATTCTTCTTCATATTTATGACTTGTTTTTTGTTTTTTCACCTCAAATCCTATAAATGTAGCCTTTCAAGGTTAAAGTAAGCCATGATGTAGTAAAACTAATCAAAATTACAAACCTCAATTTATGGAACATTTATCCCATGAAAGATGTTTTTTTCTCATTTCTCCAATGTCACTTGTATTTCTGTGGGGGGGGGAGGGGGGATGTGCACGCATGCATGCGTGTGGTTTTAGTCCTGAGAGGTTTGATTACCTATGTAGATCCCTTTGTCCACCACTACAATACAGATATCTGACTGGTCCTTCACCACAAAAATCCTCTTCATAACCACACCCAGTGTAGAATTAGAGAAAGAACTGTAGTCCTCCTCTGTATCCTGAAGGAAGGTGACCTCATCCCTTAAGATTGCTCCCTGCTAAGTCAATCCTGACAAATGGCCAAGGGAAAGAGCGGTCAAGGCCTTGCGTTGTTGGCACACACAGCGAGGCGTGTAGGAGTACGAGAGGCCCACGGAGGACTATCTTGCGCAGCAGTAATTTCCCTAGTCCTTGAAGGGCTTAGAGCACATCTTGGTGGTGTGTGCGTGTATACATGTCTGTCGTTTCCTCCCTGCTGTGCATTGGCAGCTGAGATGGAGTGTCCTCCTGGTGTCCCCACTGGCTTTGCTGTCCAGTCCTGTAAATGTTCAGGGTTCTTCACAGCATCCAAAACAAGAAGAAAGAAAATGTGATGGGAGTGTGTGGGCCACATTCAACCCATGACTGGGGTTCAGATTCTGCTTTTGAGGTAACCTAATATTAAAGTGTTTTTAGAGTGTTTTGTACAGGGACAAACCAACCTCAGAATGATCTTGTTTCAGTACACTTTCCTGTGTATGTGAAATGAGGTTTACAATATCATTTATAAATACAGCAATATGATGAAATATTTATAAATACTATGCTAGGTATTTAAGGAGACTCAAAGATTTACAGTATTCTGTCCCAAGTGTAAAATAAGCAAATATAAAATTATAGTGTGAAACTCATAAAGGATGATTGATATAAAATAAATGCAAATTTATCATTTTGCACTTAGGTACCACTTTATGATAGAGGTATCGCCTCATCTTTTTTAGAGACAAAGCTGAACTTCACCAGGAGTTAATAGCAAGGGGATTGGGTGCTGAGGAATTTCTTCCCTCTGATGTAATTGCAATGAAAGGAGTTAGAAAGAAAGAGAGAGACATGAGCGCTCCTGGGAGAGGGGAAGCAGAACAGGTGGAATTAGCTGACGCAAGAGCTGTAGAGATAACGAGTCTCAAAGTCCCCAGCAGAAGCCTGGTGAGGCAGCCTGCTGTCCTGACCGCGTTCTGCCAGCTTCCCGAGTAGGCTGCTGGTCTGCGGCCACTGGTGTGTGTGGTGGGGGCAGAGGCCGGTGCTGGGCCTGGGATGACCACGATGCTTCCACTCTTGGGGTAAACGCTGTCTTCAATGTACTCAACCCTGTGTATATCGTAGAGGATGTTCCCATGTAACACTTTCTGGATTCTAAGGAACCAAAATGTGTGTACGTTAATATAACACATTTATAAGGCAAATGAGGTGCACTGGAAATCTATATACAAGTAGCTTAAAAAAGAAACAAAAAATAAATAGCAAGTTCTAAACACATATTCTGTAATTAACTAGCTCTATGGTGGCCCATTCAATTTTCTTGAAGTTCTTAGTTCTGTTTCTTCTCAATAAAGGAGCCAGTCATGTGAAAGCATATAATTTTGTTATGTACAGTTGCTAGGTTTACCTTAAGATTTAATTCCAGGCCCGAAGGATATGCATCTGGATCAATTTAGAAAAGAAACATCATAATCATGGAATAGTTGGAATAATGTAACCAGTAACCTATAGCAGCATTGACTGTGGTGATGCTAATGATGATTAAAGCAGCTGTCCTTTTCGGTGCCCCCTACCTTTTAGACATGGTTCTGGTCCTGACTACTTTCCATATATATATATATATATATATATTTCTTTTTCTTTTTGAGAGAGAAACAGAGTGTGAGCAAGGGAGGTGCAGAGAGAGAAGGGAGACATAGAATCTGAAGCAGGCTCCAGGCTCTGAGCTGTCAGCACAGAGCCTGATGCAGAGCTTGAACCCACAAACCAAACCGCAAGATCATGACCTGAGCTGAAGTTGGACGCTCATCTGACTGAGTCACCCTAGCATCCCCTACTTTACACATGTTAACTCATTTAATTGTTATAATAAACCTGTTAGATAGAAACTGTGATAATACCTCTTTTAGGGGTAGCGGGTGGCTCAGTTGGTTAAACGTTCAACTCTTGATTTTGGCTCCATGTTGGCAGAGTAGAGCCTAATTGAGATCTAGTGTCTGTCTGTCTGTCTGTCTGTCTCTCCCCTTCCCCCATGCTCACCTTTTTCTCTCTCTCCCAATAAATGAATGAATATTATAGAAAATATAATTCCCTTTTTAGAGATGAGAAAATTGAGGTTAGATACCTTGTGCAAAGTCACTCACAAAACCATTATTTGAAAGTGTCTCCAGAGGCGACACCCTAAACCACTATGCCCTGTGTCTTCTTTCATAGGTGTGACATTAATTTCTTTATATGTTAACACAGATCAGAATGAAGTAAAATGGTGGCAGATTACTTCACACACTCTCCAGTTTAGAATCAGAGCTGGGAAGCCCCAGTGGCTCTGAGGACGGCTTGCCTGCGGGTGTGCTCTCTCTGACAGGTTTGCTCTTGCTTCTGCCAGTGTCCCAGTGTTGGCACCAAAGGAAGACCATGTGTTATTCTTCCAGTTTGGTGTTTCCTGAGTCATGTGTGTATTTTGAATATAAACCCCAAAATGATGAGCACACATCTTGATTTATGAATTCTCAGTGAACAATTTTCCCTGCTAACATCTCTATGTAAATATTGAAATCTCTGTGTAAGCTTGAAAAAGAAAAAATAAATCTCAAGTTCTAAACTCTTGTTCTATAATTAGACAGTATAAAGATTGCCCATTAAATTTTCTTACAGTTCCTAGATTTGGTCCTGTAGGCCAAAAGAGTCAAGCTTTCTTTTAATCCTTGTTATCTATCTACCCTTTATACTGGAGTGTCTCCCTTTGAGGGTTCCCCCCTTATTGGAGATCTATGATAGCATACAATACACCCTTTGCTCAGGCCCAAGGCCCCACCACTGCCCTGCTGTGGTGATTGGAGAAATCAAATTCCTTTGTTAAGGGAAAATTAGAATTAGCACCTCTCAGAAGCCAAAGACCATGTCAGCCTCTGTGTAATATGCAGGATTTTCAGATTTTTCCCTGTAGCCTTACGGATTTCTAGAAACTTGGCTTTGCATGTTAGTAGATTGTAATTATACTTTCATCATCACTTTTAGGTTTTCACATTATCTACTTTGCAACCTTGCCAGAAATGGAAGTGATAAAATTGTGAAAAAGGTACACAGATTATAGTGTCAAGAACATAAAACAGAATGTTCAAACATCAATGTAACAGTTAAAATAATTTTTTCCATATGAATTATTAATGGTTGGCAATAGCTAAAAAGATACTCCTTTATTTCCTACTTAAGATGACATATATGATGTTTCTGTCATGTGGAATTCATAGGGAATTCCAGATCCTCCGAAAATGTTTCCATTAATATTTTATTAGGTAAAACCTCAACTGATATCATAGTAACTTTTATAATCCAAGGCATGGAAAAATTTATCTTGGACAAAATGCTGAAACCATGTTTTTCTTGAAAGTTTCAAGAGCATGTTTGCTAAGTTGTCTTAGCTAACAGTCATTGAACACTATTTCTGTTTTGTTAAAGATTAAAAATATTTAGAAAATAAACAATGTTAGACTCTTGTTTATGCAAGGATAGGGACATGAGGGATGCCAGAGAGAATAATTAAAATGACAAAATACTTACTAGTTTTAGAAATTTATTGTTGCTAACTGCCTTTTGCCCTCCTCACCATAAAACTGACTAAAACAAGACTTACATGGGGGCAGTACTAATGTATAGCTTTCTTTATTAAAAAATACTTTATTAAAATATATTCATTTTCATATATATGTGTGTGTATATACATATATACATATATATATATTCTCATGAATGTTACTGTGACCCTAAAACTGCTCTGGAAAATGAAGTCTATTAAAAACAAAATTCGTAGAACCTCGTAAGGATATAAGTGAGCAAGGAAGAATACCAGGAACAGCTGCAAACAGGAGACTACAGATGGCATCTAAAGAGGGAACCTTATATTTAGCATAAGCAGATGGAGTCATTGGAGTGAGGTTTACATGGACAGACTGCCAGTCTGGGTAGGCTAGGTTATGCTGTTGTGACAAACAACCCCAAAGTCTTGGGCTTATAAGAAAAAAAATGTTTGTTTCTTTTTTTAAATATTTTTGAGAGAGAGAGAGAGCACGTGAGCAGGTGTGTGTGCGCACACAGACACACATATGTGAGAGGGCTAGAGTGGGGGAGGGGCAGAGAGCGATGGAGCGCAGGATCCGAAGCAGGCTCCAGGCTCTGAGCTGTCAGCACGCAGCCTGACCAGGAGCTGGAACTCACAAACTGAGAGATCATGACCTGAGCCAAAGTCAGTGCTCCACCGACTGAGTCACCCAGGTGTCCCTGTGTGTCCTGTGTGTCCAGTGCAAGTTATTAGAACACCTCTGCTCGTCACAGTGTCTCAAAGACTTGTGCTAGTAAAGACTCCATCTTGACCCAATCATACATTAGTGCTAAGAAGGCATTGGGCAGTGCACAAGGCAACGCGCACACTGGTTCTTCAATTTTCTGCCCCGAAGTGGAACATCTCACTTAGAGTCACAGTTCATTGGTCAGTGTGAGCCATGTAGAAACAGCCAACTTCAAATGAGCAGAAAAATGCAATCTTAGAATATTTTTGGAAGGAAAGAAAAGAGTTTGTAAATAGCACTAATGACTACTTAGCAAATGTCCTGTTTTTTTCATTTTTATTTTCTTTTTCTTCAAAACAGCCTGCAAAACAGAATGTTATATGAAATTGACTGACATTAATGTGGGCAACTAGTTACATTTTTAAAACAGTATCTTCAGGGGCACCTGGGTGACTCAGTTAGTTGAGCGACCAACCTCAGCCTCGGCTTAGGTCATGATCTCACAGTTGGTGAGTTCAAGCCCCATGTCAGGTTCTGTTCTTACAGCTCAGAGCCTGCAGCCTGCTTTGGATTCTCTCTCTCTCTCTTTCTCTCTCTCTCTTTGCCCTTCCCTGCTCACACTCTGTCTCTCTCTCTCTCAAAAATAAATAAACATTAAAAAATTTAAAAAAGAAACAGCATCTTTACATTAATGATGCTTACTGTCTTCTAATTTATCATTTTAGTTTTATCAACTAACATCTTAAGGAGAGATTAGGGTAAATCTAGCAGCTCCATAAAGACAGTGGAAGGCCCTAGGGATAAGAGAAATGGAAGACATACAGGAGAGTTGCTTAGTTGAACATAGGCAGGGTTATTATGCTTTTACTTCACAATTTGCCTGCCCTGAATTGTTAAAATTAAAAAGACTGACAAAACCAAGTGTTAGTGAGAGTGTGGAGCAACTGGAACTCTCGCAAATTGTTTCAACCACTTTGGAGAGCCATTTGTAAGTATCTAATAAAACCAGACATACAAGTACTCTGTGATTCAGCTATTTAACTTTTAGGCATATACTTAAGAAAAGTATGTACAAGTGTTTACCAAAGGTCATACACAGTGTTTCTAGCAGCTGTATTCACAGCCCCAAATGCAGAGATCTCAAAATGTGCATCAATAGATTTTAAAAACCGTGTTTTATAATCCCAGAATGAAATGCCATACAGTGACAAAAAGGAAAAAGTACTGATATACGATACAACCTGGATGATGGCTAAATCTCAGAAAGTATCTTTATTCAGGTTCTCCAGAAAAACAAAATAAATACATGGAATTGGCTCACATGCGTATGAAGATGGAAAAGTCCCACAATCTGCAGTTGGCAAACTAGAGACCCAGAGGAGCTGATGGTGTGGTCCAGGTCAAGTCCAATTATGACTGCAGCAGAAGACTGATGTCCCAGGTCAGAGAAGTGGACAAAGAAAATTTCCCCTTATCCTACCTTTTTTTTTCTTTATTCAGTCATCCAGCTGATTGGATGAGGACCAACCACGTTGAGAAAGGCCATCTGCTTTACTCGGCCTACCAAGTTGAATATGAATCTCATCCAGTAACACCCTAACAGACACACCCAGAATGTTTATCCAAATGTCTGGGCATCCCATGGTCCAGTCAAGTTGACACATAAAATTAACTATCACAAGTCCATTCCTTGTCTACTTGACACCCATACACATCTCCTTAAACCATACTTAATTTCCGAATATAGACAATAACAAGGCATGTCTGATACAACTATTCTACCTACCATTTAAAATGCACTAACCCATTCCCCAGAAGAAAAGATAAAGTTCTTAATTGATGTTTACTCTTGCTCTGATATCCTTAACTTAAATATTATGATATAAAATTAGTAATATTTAAATACCATGGTAATAAGTTAATGTGTTTTATGTTATAAGGGAACATATGCTATTCACATACACATAACAAAATAAGAAGGAATTTTCATAACAATTACAATTATTGTCTCTGTTATGTGGTCATAGCTGACATCTGTAATTACTTTCATCTACTACCTATTCTGTATTATGTTTGCCTTTGGCAAGCACCTCAGTTGTTTGTGGTTCTTTACCTAATGGAATTACACAAAGGTTCATTCCTAAAAGATGTGGGACATTAGTAGTCATGTCTGGATTGGGCTATTTTAGTTTTCCACTGACTTTAATATACAGCCATGGTAATACAAAGAGATGGGCTAAGGGGTCTCCTGTATCCAGCCATCTTTGTTACATTGTTGAGTATCAGTCCAATTTCCCCTTGGTATCCAGGATCAGTCACTTCAGCTGACACACTAACTCCCTTCTTTGCCTATTAATTTAAAGGCATGAAATGTCCAAATGCCAGGGTGGCAGTCTTAATTTCCAGTTCAATTGAATCGTTAACTTTGTTTCCTGGTATAACCATTCCTCACTCTGGTACTAAGGCTTCTAGGTCAGCAGAGCATAACGTTGCAAAAATGAAGTAGAAATTTTGCTAATGGGTCACTGTGGCTAATTGTGAGTGGTGCCATTCCAATTTTTTTTTTTAATTAAATAGTTTATTACCAAGTTGGTTTCCATATATATATATATATTTTTTTTTAATAAATAGTTAACCATTCCCATTTCTTGATTCCTGCACTGAAGAATCCTGGTGATAGGAAAGATAGACCCATATATTGGATGCTGATCCTAAGTATATACAGCCTCCTGGAGAACCTTCTAGAGTTGCTGGGAATTGCCACTTAGTATTACAACCAAGTATTCAAAAGGCCACTCCATCATTTTATCAGTCAGCTGCTTCAGGATGATGAGGAACAGTGGTGGATTCCATGAGCATGGGCCCACTGCAGTGTACATCCAACTATATGGCTGGGTAAGTCAGATAACATCTAGTTCATGATGGGTAGTTTACGTTCCATGGTGGCTGGGTGCTCATGTTTAAGTGTTTGGTCTCTACTGGAGCAAGCCAAGAGCTATTTTTCAAAAGGAGAGTATTTCTCTTGCTAAGGATGGCAGGATTTTGTTCCAAAATTCTAAGGGCCTGCATTAAAATTCACCTATAGGTGATTTCTGCCAGGGATTCCAAACAGCATTCCTGTCTGCCCCCAACAGTTCTAGTTCCATTGGATGTGCTGGATCATATGACCCAAGTGACAGAGTAACTTTTATAGCAGCCAGGACCTGCTGCAGAGCTTTCTCTTGTTCTGGGTCCTCCTCAAAACTAGCAGCCTTTCGGGTCACTTGGTAAATGGACTGGAGAAACACTCCCAAATAAGGAATATGTTTGTTGCCTTTAAAATACTGAGTCCCATTAGGCATTGTGCACTTTTTTGTTGTTGTAGGAGGGGCCAGATGCAGCAAGTTATCCTTCACCTTTGAAAGGATGTCTCCATATGCCCAGTACCACTGAACCACTAGAAATTTCATTGACGTAAAAGACCCAATTTTTTGTTGGATTTATTTCCTATCCTCTGATAAGCAGGATAGGAATGTCTTAAATGTCTTACCAGTAAGTCCAGAATAGTTGCTACTTCTTGCTCACTAGGTCCAATCAGCATGATGTCCTCAATGTAATGGACCGGTGTGATGTCTTATGGAAGGAAAGGGTGATAAAGGTCCCTGTGAACTCAATGATGACACAGGGCTAGAAAGTTGATATACCCCTGAGAAAGCACAGTGAAGAGGTGTTGCTGGCCTTGCCAACTGAAAGCAAACTGCTTCTGGTGGACCTTATGGACAGGGACAGAGAAAAAGACATTTGCCACATCAATAGCTGCATCCCGAGGACCCAAAGATGGGTTGATTTGCTCAAGCCATGAAACCATATCTGGTACAGCAGCTGCAATTGGAGTCACCACCTGGTTAAACTTATGATAATCCAATGTCCTTCTCCAAGATCCATCTGTCTTCTGCACAGGCCAGATAGGCGAATTGAATGGGGACATGGCAGGAATCACCACTCTTACTCTTTTTCAAGTCCTTGATGGTGGCTCTAATCTCTGTGATAACTCCAGGAATGGAATATTGCTTTTGCTTTATTTTTTAAATTTTTTTTTTTTTTTTTTTGCTTTTTACTTATTTTTGAGAGACAGAGAGGAGTGAGCATGGGAGGGTCAGAGAGAGAGGGAGACAGAATGTGAAGCAGGCTCCAGGCTCTGAGCTACCTGTCAACACAGAGCCCCACACGGGGCTCGAACCCACGAACTGTGAGATCATGACCTGAGCCAAAGCCGGATGATTTACTGACTGAGCCACCCAGGCGCCCCTGCTTTTGCTTTATTATTTTCCTGAACAGAGGAGGCCATAGGAGCTTCAGCTGGGCCCTTGCCACCATAGTAGCCTTCAATCCACATGTCAGGGAGCCAATGTGGAAATTGTGCCAGCTGCTGAATGTATCTTCCAAGAGTGCACTCTGGAGCTGGGGGATCACCACAGGCTGGGCTCAGGGACCCCTGGTCCCCTTGTGAGACAGAACTGAGTTAAAACCCCATTGATCACCTGACCTTTTAAGTCTCTGCTCTGACTGATGGACACAGTGACATTTGGGGTCTCTTGGAATTAGTTCAGAGGCAGTGACAAGTAGTCTCAAAAAGATCTGATTATTTCCTTTTCCTCAATGCACAGTTAGCTATGCTGGTAAAAGGCCATAGGTCCTTTTGGGGAAGACTGAAAGAAATATTAACAGTAAGAAAAAAATTATTTTTTGAGAGAGTGCACATGTGAGCAGGAGAGGGGCAGAGAGAAAGAGGGAGAGAGAGAATCTTAAGCAGGCTCCACACAGAGACTTGATCGTATGATCATAAGATCATGACCTAAACTGATATCAAGAGTCAGCTGCTTAACTGACTGAAGCACCCAGAACCCCAATAGTAAAAGCTTTTAGAAATGTCTCAGGGTCCTTCCTCAAGAGGACCTGGTCCCTCCTTCATTCACAGGGTTTTGAGTATATAAACTGGTTAAGATCTGAGAGTTTATTGAGGGGCTGTGACCTTCTTTATGGTTCAGATTTGGTTATTGTTTACTTGAACCAGACCTTTTGTGCTGCAAGTGTAAGACATCAGAGACTGAGGGAGGAAGTGCAGCCCAATCTAATGCCTCAAACTAAAATACAAATAAACAAATAAGCAAACTACTTTGCTGGCCAAATCCTAACATGTGGATTGGTCTGATTAGCCCAAAGGTCTCCATTTTCACCCATCTACAGATAGTGTTTTTATACCTATGCACTGCTTTTCAGAAACAAATAATTTATTTGTTTATTAACAAACTAATAAAAATTAAGTACTTAAAATAATTTATTATAAGCTTGTAATAAATGTCCTTATAATAGATTTCCTCATAATTAAGATTAGGGACTGTGGAAATACCCAATTAGAATTAGCATCCCAGAGGTGCCTGGGTGGCTCAGTCAGTTAAGGTCCACCTTCGGCTCAGGTCATGGTCTCACAGTTCGTGAGTTTGATTCCCATATTGGACTGTCTGCTGTCAGCACAGAGCCCGCTTCAGATCCTCTGTCCTCTCTCTCTGCCCCTTCCTCATGCTCGCTCTCTCCCTTTCTCAAAAATAAATAAACATTAAAAAAATAAAGAATTAGCATCCCAGCTCTGCTATGTGTTACTCTGTGCCTCACTTTCCTCTCACCAGGTCCGTACTTTGGACAGTCATAATGAACCTCTCCATGCCTTAGTTTCCCTATCTGTAAAATGAGCAGAATAATAGTATAACCTTTATGAGTTGTTTTTAGGGTTAAATATCTTATTATAAATAAGGTGCTTATGACCATGTCTGGCACCCAGATAGCAAGCAGTGCATTGGCATTAGCTCTTATTATGTTCCTTTTACTTTTTAAAGGAAACTCAGTTGTTAGATTGATATCTGAGATGTCTATCACACTTGCATGGTTCAGTTTTTTAACTTACTGCCTTTCTGCTCTTAGAAATATTTTTTCTATTCAATTTTGGATCAGCAGAATAATATATGTTCGTTGAAATTAAGTCTGAAGCTAAGGATCTCTTAGAGCACGCTTCTCCACTTTAACAGCGCACCGGAATCCCCTGGGGGCCTTGATACATTTTAGGTTGCTGGGCTCATCTCCACAGTTTCTCATTCAGTAGGTTTAGAGGAGAGTCTGAAGTTGTGCACATCTAAGTATTTTCAATGTAATGCTGATGGTGCTGGTCTGGGGACCACACGGAGAACTTGTTTTGTCTTAGTGAACGAAACCTAATGTTTGTTGGAAAAAGAATTTTGAAAACTTAAGTAATGAATTTATTTTCTGTGTATGTATATATGCATATGTATATATAAATATAGTAATTATGTAAAAGATGTATGAGCCTGTTGATATACCATTTTCTATATAGTTAAAAAGGTTAAGTCATATACCAAATAAAAATCATGTAAGTACAAGTACCTAGGGAGTTTATGTAATATTTCCTTTTTTTTTTAAGTTTATGTAACATTGGTAATTAAGTTGGCATTATTTGGAATATTTTCTTGCATTTTATAACCATAGCATTTTTCTTGTTAAGAATTTTTTTTCAGAATAACTAGTTAACTAATCCTTTTATTATCTAAGAGGCTTCTATAGGATTACTGCTTATTTAAGGCAAGAAGACTTTTTTCATGTTCTTCATGCTACCAACCTCAAGGTAAAGCTCTGCTAAAAAATAAGCAAACATACCTTTTCTTGCATCTGCTTTATGTGGGATAGGGGAGGGGAATTACCTTGATGAGATGTAAGTAATCATTTTGCAAAAATATTATGAAGTTATTTAAAAGCTAAGTATTATTGAATTTGTAGTAAGTATTAGTTGCTCAGTAATAGGAAATTATCTAAAGATGAGGAAGGCCAGTCAAAACAGTAGTGAACTTGTATTTTATATTTTGAGTTTTTCAAAGTTATGCATACGTGAAAATGCAGGACAATATATACCAGATCCCTTTATTCTTCACTCTGTTATAAAATATGCTACTCCTATCCAGGGACTGACTCTCTAATTTTATCTTACATGGTATTTTAATGAGCAATATTTAACACTCTTTTTAAGAATGTAGGAAGGAAATAGGATTGGTGGAGTAAAAAACAGGACCTTCACGCAATAGAAACACAGATCTGAACTGATAATAATTTATTACTTTTCCTTACTGAAAATTGGTTGCGTATTAGTTAATCAAGTACTTCCTTGAGAGAAAAAATTGACTTTTCATACTCTTCATAAATATATATAGTATCCCAGAACTTCTCATTTGGTCAAATTGTGGAAAGAACCTTCTAGAATACTGCCAAGTGATCAGGCAGATACTGTTCCAGATCAGGTGAGATACCGGACTGTTGATACCATGTGAGACCACAGGGTCTCTGGCTTAAAGGAACATAGATCCATGAAACCAACTTATCTAACGAGTAGGTCCATTTTTGTTTCTTTCTTGGTTTTAGTGCACAGCTCACACACTGGCACATGTGAAATATGGAACTGATGTACTGATGTGTCTTTTTGTTCAACTGAGTTGTTGTTCATGCCCCTAAACATCATGGGAGTCAGTATTTTGAGAATTATCAGCAAAATCTCTCTTTTAGTAGTGGTTTGATTTCATCCTTTCTTTGGGAATTAGGAATAAGTAATAAATTCAATCTTATTATTAAATGTAAGTTATATGTAAAATGATACTATTTTTGCTTCAGAAACTCAAATATGACCCAGGTTTGATAGCCCGGCACTGTCCTCTTGGTACAAAACCCTTAATGAAGCCTCCCCAAGCATTGGTAAGTATGGGCAATAATTCCTTCTCTTTAGGATTCTTGTTATGATTAAATAAATATGTCTTACTATTATTATTGTTATTTATATTATTAATGCATCCATGATTCTCAACTCCTTTTAGATCACACTACACTATAAACATTGTTTGCAGCTTTCAGATAATGCATAAGGGCTCTAAGTGGGAAATAAATATCTTAGGAAAATAATGAGAAAGTAAAGTTTTATTACTTCTGGGTGTTGGGTATATACCTAATCTAGCATTTTCCACACCAAGCAAATAGATGCTGTCCTACACTACCAGTGAATATTTGTGACGTATTTCTAGTTGTCGATATATAATTCTTTCTGTGTGTACTTATGTAAACAAGCTGCATATTCTTCAGTTTTATTTTCCAACATTATTTTCCCTAATATTAGTTTCCTTGAAGACTTTTTCTAAGTTGAAAATCCATAATTCAGTTTTTTCTACATCTCAAATATGTGACAAACTTTCTTCAGAGTACAATAAGGAATATTTGAGAGCGTTTACACAAGCATAGAATTTGACCATTGGGAGGAATTTTGTATTACTTTATAGATAAAATATTGTTTTACAGATAATATTTTGTATTATTTATTTTATACTTAAGAAAACTGAAGTTCCAATATTAATTAATGTTTATTGACATCATAGACAGGCATGACATTCTCTTGTTATACCCGCAGTCTTCCACTGGGTTCCCTGGTCCTTCCCCTTTGTTCAAGGGGACTTAATTATGTTCAGGAGTGTTGCGTCATTCATAGACCCATGCGTGAAGTGGGCAGAGGGCCTCCTCAGGAGGGCAGCTCATCTGTGGAATCCCTACCTCTTGTTTATTCATGGTCTCTCTACCTGTCTTCTGTTTTCATATCATCTTCACTCCTGTTTCGATTCACTACAGTCTTTTTCTCTTACCCAAAGCCTGGCACGAAATAGGATGTTCGGGGGGTGCCTGGGTGGCTCAGTCGGTTAGGCCTCCGACTTCGGCTCAGGTCAGATCTCACGTTCGTGGGTTCGAGCCCCGCGTCGGGCTCTGTGCTGACAGCTAGCTCAGAGCCTAGAGCCTGCTTCCTGTTCTGGGTCTCCTTCTTTCTCTGCCTCTCCCCCTCTCATGCTCTGTCTATCTCTGTATTAAACCTAAATAAAACATTAAAAAAAAAACAAGAAAAAGAAAACCAAAATAGGATGTTCGGATTCACTTTCCAGGTGCTTCAGCCTGATACTTCTCAGTACCTGGCCCTCACACAAAGAGCAAACAAGTACAGCAGACAAGAACATACAAGGTGCTTACGGGCCATGATATGATGTCTCATACATAATCTTGTCATTGATTTAGGTAATTACATAATTTTACTGAATAATTTCCAGCACATTGCAATTACATCAGTTTATGACAACACTTATCACAGCTTGGAACTAAGTAGGGCCCATGACTTGCTCTGAAACAATGGGATGTGAAGACGAGATGGGATGTCTCCTCCTTGATCCGGTTACAATATAAAATAAAGCTATGGGATATCATTCTTTCCTTAGCTGAAAATTCTTAGAGAAAGATTTCTCTCTACTGTTGACTTGAAGAAGCAAGCTGCCACATTGTCAGTGAACATAGGGAGAGGTCCAGGTGACAAAGAATGGCAGGTAGCCTTCCGGTGACAGGAAGCAGTCAGACAGCCCTCAGTCATACAGCAGCCGAGAAGTGGGTTATGCCAGCAAGCTGAAAAAGCTTGGGAACAGCTTCACCCACAGTTGAGCCTCCAGGGGATAACACATCCTTAACTGTAGACTTGTAAGACCCTACGCAGGGGTTAAAAACTGTATGTGGTTTCAAGCTGCCAAATCTGTAATAATTAATTACATAGTAACAGAAAAGTTATAAAATCAGCAAAGTCAAATTGCAATCATTTGAGCTTGCTTTACCATTTTCTATGTTGCTTTTTCATAAACAGTTGCAATTTGATTTGCGAATTTTGTAATTAATAAAAGTACCTTATTTCCCTGGATTTGAGGATGATTGTGGCATTTGTCAGGTTTTTTAAATTTACAATTTGTAAGACTTGTGATTTCTTTTATAAATCTAAAGCAATACTCATTTTCATACCTAAATTTGTAGTATGTTTCTTAAAGACGGCTTGAAAAATTGTATCTGCTTTGGCTCTTAAAAATTTAGATTCACCCAAACACTAATCACACTCTCAGGTTCTTGAACAATTTTACACAATGGACTGTGAAGTCCTTGAGTATCTGATCAAACCCAAAACCTAGCAGCATTGAGTTCAGGGCCAGCCGAAGAAGTGTCAGGACTGTTTGTTACTGTGGTCTAGCACATAGTTTGTAACCATTTCTGTGAGAGGGAATCACCTATGGTACTTTCCTAGAAACAGCTTTATTGAGCTTTTATTTCTATATAATAAATTTCATCCATTTAAAGTATACGATTCAATGGTTTTTAGTATCTATACAGAGTTGTGCAATTGTTTTAGTTATACCTCAGACTGGGTGGCTTTAACAACAAAAATGATGCATTTCCTCAGAATTCTGGAAGCTCAAGGTCCATGGTCACACTGTTGGCGGGTTTGGTTTCTTCTGAGGTCTTTCCCCTTGGCTTACAGATGGCCTCCACCTTCTCACTGTGTTCACATGGCCATCTGTCTGTGCATGCACAAATATGGTGTCTCTCTCTATGTCCTAATCTCTTCTTCTAAGAACACGAGGTGAATTTTGTTGCCATTTTCCCTCCACCTTCCTTCCTTTATCTCTCATGGGTCTGCCTCACATAAGCTTTCCACTGAGCTCTTTGCTATTTTTTTAGGCCTCCAACTTCCTTCCTTCCTGTCTTCTTCCTCTGACTTGTTTTTCTCCTTCACCTCCTTGCCTCATCTTCTTTCCTTTTTCTTTCTCCTTAATCGGGTTTAGAGTATCTTCTAAAGAAACAATGAAATGTTGATGACTGAAGAAGTCAGAAGACCTTTAAGTTCTCTGCGTTACACAAATATAACACACCCTTCATAAAAGACTGGTTCCTCATTTATAAAAAGTACATTATTTATAAAAAGGTTTTTTTTAATGTTTTTTATTTATTTTTTGAGAGACAGAGACAATGTGAGCAGGGGAGGGTCAGAGGGAGAGAGGGAGACACAGAATCCAAAGCAGGCTCCAGGCTCTGAGCTAGCTGTCAGCACAGAGCCCAACGTGGGATTCAAACCCACGAACCAGGAGATCATGACCTGAGCCGAAGCCAGACGCTTAACTGACCAAGCAACCCAGGCGCCCCACGAGTACATTATTTTTGAAGTGCTAGGGGAATTGAAAATATGTTTCTTTGAATGCAACCCTGTTCAAAGATAGGACACATCAGGACCTCAACTAATGTGTTAATTGCATATCTTTATAATTTCGTACTGTGCAGCCATAAAAATGATGCTAGAAAAATTAAATGTAACTTCCTGTCTGTACAGGGTGACATAGATTTGTCTTCTGCTGCCCTTCCCCGCTACACACCATTATGAACTCTGGAGGTAACTGAAGAGACAACAAAGGATAACAGAAAGTTGGTAAGGAAGGAGGAGCTTGTGCGGGACCCCAGGACAGGGGGAACAGTACAGCAGCAAGTATCTTACAGTCTCCCACCCAAAATAAGAAGATTTCCAGCCCTGGCATTCTTGTGGCAGCCTAGAACAGAATGTGGTCCAGGTAGGGAACTTTCTCTTCCCGACTGACCAGGAGTCCCACTGGAATGCCAGGGGAAACTGACTGAATCACAAGGGACAAATTGGGAAGAGCCACTGACTTTAAATAGCCAGAGGAAGTGTCCTTCTTCCCTGCCACGCCTGAGACTATGCTCTCCCTCCCAGAGACACCAGGAAGTTATAGGGCATCAACCAGGGGGACCCCACCACACATTTCTAGACCATGAGTGCTGTTATCTGCACAGGGCATGAGGCTCTTCTCCCGAGCCCACAAACGTCATTTGGGGGCAGCACTGGCAAAGTGTATCATACTTACACCCAACCTGGGAAATGTTCACTATCCCACGTGCTAGCAAATTTCTTCTCCTTAGGCAGAGGTCACTCAGCCTGGGGAAGTTCCTTCAGCTCCTTGAAACAGCAACAGCTGGGACCAGTGACAACTGCAGGACACAAACTAAGATAAACAGCAGACACCAAAATAGCACTGCATAGGTTCTGAAAATTAGAGGGTCATTGAAACCGTGGCCCATAGACTTGGGCCAAAGATAGACAGGGGACTGCCTGCTAAAACACACACACACGCACACACATAAATAGAGCCCAGGGCATCCTTATAAAGAAGCCAATCTGTCCAGGATACAATTTTTAAAAAGTCACTCATTACAAGAAAATCACAACTTGAATGAGGATAGAAAATTAACTGATACCAACACCAAAATGAATCATATATTGGAATGATCTCACAATGATGTTGAAACAGCAATCATAAAAATGATTCCATTAGCAATTACACATTCTCTTCAAGTAGATGAGAAAATAGAAAATCTCAGCACAGAAATAGAAGGACCCAGATGGAAGTAAGTGATAGAGCTGAATACACTAACAGACGTTTAAAAACAAACAAAACAGAAAACATGCTATATATATGGGGTCAGTAGTAGAGTCAAAATGACAGAGGTCACAATCCATGAACTTGATGTAATTGACCCAATCCAAACAACAAAGAGACAGTTGATGAAAAAATGAACAGAACCTCAAGGACCCAGGGGACAATAACAAAAGACCCAAAATATTTGTCATTAGAGAGGACAAAGGGTTAGGGGTTGAAGGAGTATTACAAAAAATAACAATGGCTAAAAACTTCCCAAATTTTGACAAAATACATAAATCCACAGTTTCAAGAAGCTGACATGTGTGTCTGCAAGAAAAATCCCAATAAATCTACATACAAGTTAAACAGAACTCCTAGGACTGATGAATGAGTTCAGAAAGGTCACATGAAGCAGATCAAGCTATAGAAATCCATAGCATTTGTACATACTAAGAATGAACATTCAGAAAACAAAATTAGAAATACAATACCATTTACAATGACTCTAAAGAAGATAAGGCCTAGATAGTCTTTTCTGGGCCTTGATTTAAGCAGAATATAACTCACATTTTCTTAATAAATTTTATAAACTTGCACAAGATCTAGGTGCTGAAAGATATAAATAGGTATACTGTTTTATTGTATTGGAAGAGTCGACATAGTAAAGGCATTCTCCTCATATTGATGTGTAATTTTAATATAACGCCTATTAAGTTTCCAAAAACATTTCTTTTGTAGAGTCTTATTCTAAAATTTTCATATAAAGGCAGAGGCCCTAGAGTAGCTAAAAATATAATGAAAAAGAACAAAGAGGTAGAAATCCTTCTACCCAATGTTGAGACCTAATATGTGGCTATAGTATTGATGACTGTGTTGTATTGGTGGAGGAAGTCACTTAGATAAATGGAACAGAATACAGGGTCCAAAAATAGATTCACACAAATTTGTTCAACTGTTTTTTTTTTTTTTACAAAGGTGCAAAAAAGTTCAATTGAGGAAGGGTAGTTGTTTTTTTTAATGTCTATTTTTGAGACAAATAGACAGAGTGTGAGCAGGGGAGGGGCAGAAAGAGAGAGACACAGAATCTGAGGCTGTCTCTGCTGACAGCTCAGAGCCTGACACGGGGCTCAAATTCATGGACCGTGAGATCATGACCTGAGGCAAAGTCAGACGTGTAACCAACTGATTGAGTCACTCAGGGGCCCCTAGTTTTTCAACAAATGTTGCTTGGGCAGCTGGACATCCACAAGCAAAAATATAAATCTCAACATATTGCACAAAAATATATCAAAATGCATCAGATACTTTAATGTAAAAATGTAAAACTGTAAAATTTTAGGAAAATGGAGAAAATTTTTAGGATCTAAGACTAGGCAAAGAGCTCTTAGTGCTGAAAACAATATCACAAGCCATAAAGAAAAAAATTGATAAATTGGACCTCTTCAAAACTGAAAATATTGGTTTGCAAAAGTCTCTGTGAAGAAAGCAAGAAGATAAGCTATCGATTGGGAGAAAAATGGCTAGTTATATATACCAAAATGGGCAACTATCTAGAATAGGTAAAGAACCCACAAAACTCAGCAGTGAAGGATAAACTGTTGTCTAGTAGTCTCTATTGAGTGAAAATATGCTTTAGAAATAAAGATGGTGTTAAGATATTTTAAGGAAAAGTAGAAATTGTCACTACCATACCTGGACTACAAGAAATGCTAAGGAAGTCTTTCAGGCTGAAAGTACACCAGCGGGAAACTTGTATATCCATGAGGAATAAAGATCATGGAAACGGCACGTGGAGAGACCTTTTCCTCTTAAGTCCTTTAAATTCTTATGAATAATTACACCAAAAATTGTAGCTCCAGAGAGGTTTATAACACACAGAAGAGGTAGTACATATGATAACTGTAAAAGGATTAAATGAACCCACATGTTTTTAGTATCTCTATATTAACATAAAGTACTATAAAAATAGCTCTAATAGGCTGTGAAAATTTAAGATGATGTAGTATTATCCCAGAAAAAAACCCACTAAAACTTAGGTAGGAGTATGACTAAACATTCTAAAGATTTATTAAAAGCCAGAAATATTTAGTATGTATAAAAAAAGAACTGAGTATATACTACATATAGGTGTTACATTTTAAAATAAAGATACAAGGGGCTCCTGGGTGGTTCAGTCACTTAAGTGTCCAACTTTGGCTCAGGTTATAATCTCAAGGTTCCTGGGTTTGAGCCCCACATCAGACTCTGTGCTGACAGCTCAGAGCCTATAGCCTGCTTTGGATTCTGTGTCTTCCTCTCTCTCTCTGCTCCTCCCCCACTCATTCTCTGTCTCTCTCTCTCAAAAATAAACATTAAAAAAATTCTTAAGTCCTTATTAACAAAATAAAAAATAAATAAAATAAAGATACAAAATCCACAAAAGACCTTGAATAGCCAAAGCAACCTTGAAAAAGAAGAGCAAATCTGGAGTCATCCCAATTCTAGACTTCAAGTTTATTACAAAGCTGTAGTAATCAAAATACTGATACTGGCACATAAATAGACACATAGATCAATGGAACAGAATAGAAAACCCAAAATGAACCCACTACTATATGGTTCACTGACCGTCAACAAGGCAGGGAGGAATACAGTGGGAAAAAGAATGTCTCTTCAACAAACGATGTTGGACTGGACACCAACATGCAAAAGAATGAAACTGAACCACTTTCTTATACCACACACAAAAATAAATTTAAAAATGCATTGAAGAACTAAATTTGAGACCTGAAACCATAATAATCCTAGAAGGGAACATAGGCAGTAACTTCTTTGACATTGGCCATAGCAACTTCCTTCTGGATATGTCTCCTGAGGCAAGGGAAACAAAAGCCAAAATAATCTATTGGAAGTTCATCAAAACAAACCCTTCTTAACCTTCTTCATAGTGAAGGAAACAATCAAAACTAAAAGGCAGCCTTACACCTTTCAGAATGGCTAAAGTCAACAACAAAAGAGTAGGAGCTGGTAAGGAGGTGAAGAAAGGGGAACGTTCTGGCATTACTGGTGGGAATGAAAACTGGTATAGCCACTCTGAAAAACCATATGGAGGTTCCTCAAATAGTTAAAAATAGAAATACCTTAGGATCCAGCAATTGCAGTACTAGGTATTTACCCAAAGAATACAAAAATAGTAATTCAATGGGATACATGCACCTTGGTGTTTATAGCAGCATTATCTACAACTGCCAAATTATGAAAATGGCCTAAGTGTCATCAATAGATGAATGGATAAGATGTGGTATATATATGTATATATATATATATACAATGGAATATTACTCAGCCATTAAAAAGAATGAAATCTTGCCATTTGCAGCAACAAGAATGGAGCTAGAGAGTATTATGCCAAATGAAATAAGTTAGTCAAAGAAAGACAAATACCATATATGTCCTATATGTAATTTAAGAAATAAAACAAATGAGCAAAGGGGGGAAAAGAGAGAGAGAGAGGCAAATTAAGAAACAAACTCTTAAATACAGTGAAAAAACTTATGGTTACCAGAAGGGAAATTATTGGGGGAAGGGTTAAATAGTTGATGAGGATTGATTAGTACACTTGTGATCAGTATTGGTTGTTGTATGGAAGTGCTGAATCACTATATTGTGCACCTGAAACTAATAGTACACTATATGTTAGCTGTAATTTAAATAAACACTTACCAATAAAATAAAGATACAGAAAGACTAAACTTAATGAATGGAAAAATATACCAAGCAAACAGTAAACATAGAAGGCTGGAGAAGCAATATCAATATCACAAAAAGTTGTCTTTAAGTAAAATATATTATCAGAGATAAATAAGGACATGTCATAATAAAATATTCCACTTTATCTTTAATAAAGATATACTATAGAAAGGTATAGCAATCTTCAGTATACCTAAAAACAACTTCATGATTCAAGAAAAATTTGAAAGAATTAAAAGAAGAAATGGACAATCCACAATCATAGTTGAAGATTAAAAAACCTCTCTCAGAGGGAGTGAGGCAAATCATGAGAGACTTTTGAATGCTGAGCACAAACTGAGGCCTCAAGAGGGAGGGGGGAAGAGGAAAGGGGTGATGGTCATGGAGGGGGCACTTGTGGGGAAGAGCACTGGGTGTTATATGGAAACCAACTTGGTAGAAAACTATATAAAGTTTTTTTAAAAATAAAAATAAATAAATGGTAAAAAAAAATCTCCCAGTAATTGATAGAACAATAGATGATAGATAAATAGATCAATAGATAGATAGCCAAGATCTGAATAGCACTATTAACTAGATTAACCTAATTGATGTTTCCCAAGAACTATGGACTACATCTTCTTTTCAATTATGAATGATATATTCACTAAGATATTGTATGCTGGGCTATAAAATAAGTCTCAGTAAACTTAAAAGAATTGAAATCATAGAGTATACCTTCTGGCCATTACTGAATTAAAGTATAAATTAGTAATAAAATATCTTTGTACTGGCAATATTTGAAAATTTAAACACCATATTTCTAAATACTCTTTGGATGAAAGAAGAAATCAAAAGAAAAATGATAATTAATTATAGCAATACAACATATCAAAACTTGTGCAATACACCTAAATTAGTGCTTTCATGAAAATGTATGTCTTAAACTATATTAGAAAAATTTCTTTAGAGGGAACCACTTAAGACCCCACCTAAGGAAGTAAAAACTCAAAGTATACATAAGGAAGAAAATAAATGGGTCTGCATTCAATGAAATATAAATGGAAAACATCAAGAAAATTAATAAATCTACTTAGACTTACCATGAGGAAAAAGAAAAATTAAATTATTATTATCAGCAATTGAGTAAACAAGATAAAGTTGATAAATGTTTTAAAAATATAATTATGCAATTTCACAAAACTAATGCAGGTTATAATGGAAAATGTATATAGCCTGTGTATAATACTAGAATTGAATTTTTTATTGAACTCTTTCCATAAGGAAATCTTCACGTTAAGATGGTTCATTGATTAATTCTATCAAATATTTAAGAAAGAAAACACCAATGTTACAAAAATTCTTAGAGAAAATACAGAAAAGAGAAACCCTTTACAATTGGTTTTATAAAGCCAATATAACTTGACAAAAATATTACCAAAAAGAGAACACTCTAAGCCTATATTTCTTATAAACTAAGTCACAAAAGATTTTTAACAAGATATTAAGAAATCAAGTACAGTGACTTAGCAGAAGAATACAACTTGATCAAAGGAGTTGATTCTAAGAAGGCAAGCCTGGTTAGACATTCATAAGTCAACCAATGTACTTCACCATATTAACAGTAAAAGACAAAATCAGCATGATCATTTCAATAGATTAAAAGAAGCAGTTGACAAAATTCAACGTTTATTCATGATAACTGTCTGCAAAATAGGAATAGTAAAACTTTCTCAAACTGATAAGTGGCATCGAACAAGCTACTGAATACGGAAATATTTGGTGCCTTTCCACCATGATCTGTAAAAACCAGGATCCCCACTCCCATCATTCCTACTGAACCTTGTGCTGGAGGCCCTAAATGATTGCTTTAAAGCAATAAAATATTTAAAAGGCCTAAAACTCAGAAACAAATAAACTTGTCTCTGTATATGACATAGTTTTAACATAAAAAAATAACTAAGGAAAGTACATTTAAGATACTAAAAATAGTAAATGAGGTCACAGTGTATGACTAAAAGTCAATTGCATTTATAGACACTAATAGCAAAAAAAGGGGAAAATGAAATTATAAAAATAATTCTATTTATATTGGCATCAAAAATCACAAAATATTTGGAAATAATTTCTCAAAGGATATAAAGGACATTTGCACTGAAAACTATAATACAATGATGAGCATTAATAAAGGAGACCTAAATAATTAGAGTCCACATAATAAAGTTTATTGATTTTGAAGACTTAAATCATTAAGATTTAATTCACTCCAGTTTGATTTATAGATTCAGTTCAATTCCAACACAGTCCCAGAAGGTGCTTTGGTAGAAATTGATTTTAATGTTTATGTGGAAGCACAAATGGTCTAGAATATCTAAAGTAATCTTTATAAAGTACAAATCTGGAGGACTTACATTGCTGACCTCAAGACTTACTGTAAAGCTATGGTAAACAAGACAAGATGGAACCAACATAGGACTGATAAACACATCAGTCCAACAGAACAGAGAATCAAGAAACACAATCATGTATTGGTGGTAAATTAATTCTTGATAAGGTGCCAAAGGAATCCAAAGAGGATAGGAAAATCTTTTCAACAAATGGTCTGGAACAACTAGATATCCATACGGGAATAATGAACCTCAATGACTAATGCTCTACAGAAAAATTAACTCAAGCTATATCATAAACTAAATTATATTAGCTAAATCTAGAAAGCTTAAAACATAAGCATAGTATAATATCTTTGTAGTTTGGACCTAAGTAAAGATTTGTAGCAATAGCCATAAAGGCAAGGAAATAAACTAGACTTCATGAAAAGCAAAAACTTTTGTCTTTAAAAGACATCTTTAAAAAATGTACAGGTTGCTCAAAGAGAGAAAAAGATATTTACAAACATGTATCTGATAGAAGACTGCTAGCCATAATATATTTTTAAAACTCTCTTAAAACTTAATCATTAAATGACAAAAGATTGATTAAAGTGAGCAAAATATTCAACAGACATTTGGCCAAAAAAGTACAAGTGTCCAATAAGCACATAAAAACATTCAAAATTGCTTGTGCCAGGAAAATATCTATTAAAATCAGGAAGAGATACCCAGACATCTCATCAGAATGGTTAAAACAAAAAATAATGGGTTAACTAATGACTAACTGTTGGAGAGAATGTAGAGTAGTCGTACCTCTCATGCATTATTGATGGGAGTATAATATGGTACAACCACATTGGAAAAAATTCTGGCAATTTTTTATGAAACTAAGCATATGGGTTTTTTTTTATCCAGTAATTCAATTCCTAAGTGTTTATCCAAGAGAAATGAAAACATATGTCCACAGAAACTCTTGTACAAAAATGTTTAGAGAGCTTTACTCATAATAGCTAATGTCTGGAAAGAGCTTGAGTTTCATGAGAAGATAATGGATAAAGAATTGTACTATATTCTAACAATGAAACACTTCATAGTAATAAAAAGAATGAACTACTGGTACATACAACAGCATGGGCTAATCTCAAAAATACTCTGCTGAATGAAAGGAAAAAAGTTCCATACCTAGAGTACATACTGTATGATTCCATTTATAGAATCAATCATTTGATAAGCAACAAATTTCTATGGTAAGACAAAAATCAGAACAGTTGTTGCCAGTAAAGAGTGGGGTGGAACTCTACTTGCAAAGGGCATGAGGAAGCTTTCAGTGCTGAGGCTAATGTTCAGTATCTTGATAATGGTCTAGGTTATGCAAGTGAATATATTTGTAAGAACTCAACATATGGTCCACTTAAGATTTATGTATTTTACCAGATATAAATTTTACCTTTCAAGAAAAAAGGAACCCAATACATATATTGGATAGGAGTTAAGCACAGACATGCCAAAGCATCTAGTAGAAGTGTATTGGTGTTTTCAACTTACTATGACATACATATAAAAAATTAATCTTTGATTGGTGGGTGGAAGAATAGATGGATAGGTGTATGATGAAGCAACTACAGTAAAATGTTCATTGTAAAATCTAGATAATGGGTATGAGTGTTTGATGTAATGTATTTTAACGTTTCTGCACATTTGAAAATTTTTGCAGTTAAATATTAGGAAAAGCCAATGCATTTGTCATTTCATTTACAAAGTCCATTTCATTAATCAAGTGGAACACAATCGTCAAAATAAATTTAATCAGAGAGAATGTATATAAGATTTTATTTATTTGCAATTTCCAAATGTTTAAGGTTTCACTAGTAGGTATGCACGTAACATTTGTCGGCACTATCATTTATTTTGTTGTTATACAATGGCGACTCTTACACATGATTATGGGTTCAGTGATGATGCATCTTAAACGATGCTGAATGGTAGTGATTGATGACTTTCATGGTGTCAATACTCCTACTTAAGCAGATGTTAAGTCAAAGAGTACAGAGTTAGGAAGAGATCCGCACAGTTGGTTCTTCTGACCCTGTGCAAGCTGACCCCAACTTACCTCTGTTCTGACTTCATCAAAGAAGTTAGGGATTGTTATGGACCAAACTGTGCCCCTGCAAACTTCATATATTGAAGTCCTAACTGCCCCCCCCCTTTGTGACTGTGTTTGAGATAAGGTCTTTATTTATTTATTTATTTTTGACATTTATTTATCTATTTTGAGAGGGAGTTTATGTGCACATGGAGAGAGGCAGAGAGCGAGGGAGAGGGAATCCCAAGAAGGCTCTGTGCCGTTAGCTCAGAGCCCGACATGAGGCTTGATCTCAGGAACCATGAGATCATGACCTGAGCTACTGTCAAGAGTTGGACACCTAACCCAACAACTGAGCCACCCAGGTGCCCCAGAGATGGGGCCTTCAGAGAGGTAATTATGGTTAATGAGGTCAGACGGGTGGAGCCCTAATCCAATAGGACTGGTGTGTTATAAAAAGTAAGAGATGCATGAGATGAGAGCTCTTTCTCTCCACATGTGCACAGAAGAAAACCCAGGTGAGGACCCAGAGAGAAGGTAGCCATCTGTAAGCCAGGAAGAAAGTTCTCATCAAAAACCAGCTCTGAGGAGGGCACCTTGATGGCTCAGTTGGTTAAGCGTCTTATTTGGGCTCAGGTCATGATCTCGCTGTTCCTGAGTTTGAGACCTACGTCAGGCTCTGTGCTGGCAGCTCAGAGCCTGGAGCCTATTTCAGATTCTGTGTCACCCTCTCTGTCTCTGCCCCACCCCTGCTCATGCTCTGTCTCTGTCTCTCTCTCAAAAATAAATAAACCTTAAAAAAAAAACAACCCAAAACAACTCTGAGGACACCCCTATCTTGAAATTTTAGCTTCCAGAGCTGTACAAAAACAAGTTTCTGTTGTTTAAACCATCCAGCCCGTGGTATTTTGTTATGGTAGTCTTCGCAGAGCAGAATGGGAATCTTGCTTTATTTCTTGAAAGAATACTGTCAGATTAGTATTACCATTTTCTCTTAAATTTTTTTAAAGATTCACAGGATTTTGGTGAGTTTGGATCCTCATCCTATCACTTTTGAAAATTACATATTCTGATGTACAAAAATCTTCCTCTTCTACAAGGAAGGTGACCTCAATCACACTTTCAAGAGATACTCTTATTTAATATGTGAGTGTCATCTTCCTGCTCTAGTTGCAATATATATTCTTATCTAGCATTGGCTAGATAATTAGCAGTACTTTTTGTTAAATGCTGTCAAATGTTGAAGAAGGATTTATGCTAAAAGTAATTCACTTTGTCTTATGGTAAGACATTAATTTAATCAGTGGCTCGTTTTTCTCTTTAGCTAAAACATTAGGTAAATCATGTTGGGAAAATAAAACCCAGAGGCAGCAGAGGCAGAAACTAGTTGGAAACCTTGCTTTAAGGTAATGAAGCACTTACACATCCATTTTGGGGATTCATTAAGTTTTTGGAGGGGAGAACTTTTTATATAAACTCATCTGAAAAATAAATAATTGAGATTGAAATATGTAATTGCCAAAGTCATGAAATATGTGTGTGTGTGGGGGGGGAGTTTGGCAATTCATATAATTTCACCAAACACTTTATTAAAATATTGTTAAATATTGGTGCTTCAATAGATTTAGAAGATTTAAAAAATGAACAAAGGTGTGTTTTACTACTTAAAGTAGTCTAATAGAGGAGAAGCATAGTTAAACCTGTCCCAGGTAATAAAGGCATATATCAAGTGCTGTAGGAACACACTGAGGGATAAATACACTCTTTCTAGGTAGAAAACAGTTCAGAAACTGTGTTACCGTTTCTCTCTCTCCCTATCTCTCAGCTTTTGTATTTTAAAGATAATTGCTGAGAAGGGTCAAGATATCCCTTAGGAAATTAGAGGAAGTTACATTCACCTCAAGTCCTGTGATTTTCTCAAGCCAAAAGACCATTCTGGTAACTATAGAAAGAACCGGTGGGATGCATTTCTTTGGAGAATTCCAGAAGCATCACCACAGGTGGAGAACACTTTTCCAACAAGTGAGCACATTCAGGGTCAATGAGTACCATCCTCAGAAGAGAAAAAACTGAGGTCTGAGAGGTGAAGCTCTTTTACCAAAATGAAAAGAAATGAATCAGTCCCAAAGATGTTCAGAAACAATTTTGCTAGTTGATGAGTCTAGATTTTACGACACTCATTGCAAACACGAAGACTCTTTAAAGAGCTGTCCAGGACTTTTCCAGAAGCAGGACCAGTTACATAATTGTGGGCCCAGGGTACATTGAAAGTGCTAGGTCCCTTGATTAAAATTATTAAGAATTTCGAGGAGGCAGCAGTAGGCATTAAACCACACGTGGTGCCCTGTGCAATCTCACTGGCTCCAAGGCCCTGGAAACCAGGCCTGGCCAGAGGACAGTATCACTCTCAATATTTAAGCAAGCAAAGTACTCCTTCCCCATTTCTATCTGGTACAGGAAATCGGAACATAATAAATGTAGATCTGAGTCCTGGCTCCATCACTTACCAGCTACTGGATTTGGGGCAAGTTATTTTCAGTTTCCTCACTGAAATGCAGTCATGCAAATTAAACTTCTGTTGCAAGTTCCAGCATCATGTGAATTACATGTGTGAATTTTATCCTGGTCAATCTACAAATAACTACATGTATTATTAAATAAGAATTATGAAAATGAATGCTTCAAAAATCTTGCTATTAGTTTCAGAACAAGAATTACACTAATTAAAATGATTTTTTTTGCTCTTTATTTTTACCTCTCTTGGCCATCAGTTTCATTCCTCATCTCAGTTGTGAGCTGCCAAGCACTTAGATTAACCATGAAGATCATTTTAAGATCAGAAATATTTCTTATTTAAACAAAAGTTATATATTTAGGATTAAAGAACATAAAGTCATGGACATTATACATTCCACATATTGTATTCTTCATAGTAATCTTTCACTATTACTTTCTGATATTCATAGATACATTGAGTGTACATAGTGCTTAACAGTTTTAAAAATCTATCTACGTATTATCTATCACTGCTCTATAGAAAGACAGGAGTACTGGTTCCTACCTGTGGACCTCTCTCTCTTCACTGTCTCCAGGTCCTAGAAAGCTGGATTTTCCGGTACATCACAAAGAAACTGGCAGCAAGGTTCAAGGTATCTATTCCCTGAACAAGATCACTGTTATGTGTTCTCCATTAAAAGGAGAGAGCCGCAGAGAGCGAGTGCCTCTGCCAGTACCCAGCCCCGCCGTCCTAGCACACTCCTCTAGGAGATTGCAAAAACAGAAGCCTCGTCCTCCTGCGGACACTCTGTGAGTTCCCATGTGCATTATGTGATGCTTGCTGCTGTGTGCCCCCAGCCTTTACAAGATAGACCTGAAGTCATTGTTGGAGAACGGGGGCATGAATTATTCATCTCGTTTTACCAATGAGAAACACAAAGTCAGATGGCTGAAATGAAATGCCCAAAGTCACAAATCTAGTGATGGAATTGACGTGGCATTTGACCTTCTTATTCGAGGGTAATTCATCAGTGAAATAGGCTCCTGAATAACAATAGTTAACACATTCCTTTATACTAGATGCTCTCACAAGCAGTTTATATTTATTGACACATTTAATCCTACAACAAACCTTTAAAACAGGTACCAATACTACCTATTCTTTTTTTTACACAATTTATTTTTTTTAATATATGCAATTATTTTCCATCATTTACAGTACAGGAGTTACAATGACACTCCAAACAGAAAAGCAAAGTAAAAAAATCAAAACCCCCACTTCTATTTCATGTAATTAGACTTATACAGGAATTAGAAGGTTAAGTAACAACTAGTTAATCACCTAATTTCACAGCTATCTGAAGTGGCAATCGTTATATAGCAGCTTATCTATGATACATTCAAGATACATGATACAATTTATTACTTGCCCATAAGCTAAACCACAGCCTGCTTAATACCTTTCCTTAAATTCCACCTCTATACTACAGTATACTTGAGGTCCATGCAAAAAAGTAGCTACTTTTTATATAGGAAATGGATGATTAAGTCTTTGGTGCTGTAAAAGCAACTTCATGTAAACATAACCACCCCCACCACCATAAAAAGAGAGGAAAAAAAAAAGTAAAGAAAATAATAAGGGAAAAACCCAAGACATACTTCCTAGGGGGGGAAAAAACCAGCATGTAATTTCTGTCCTTGACAGAATGCCAATACTACCTATTTTTTATAGAGGAAGAAACTGAGGCAAGAAGACGTTTTGTGAATTCCTCAAAGTCTCAGTTTGTAAGTTGCAAAGCTGGAGTTCGGAAGTAGGTGATCTGGGTCCAGGGACCATGCTCCTCCTCTCTAGCTGCACTGAAACTCACTTGCTAGCTCAGGAGGTGCTGGGACCACTGTCTGACCATAGCTGTTCCTGGGCCACATAACCAGTTTACGCTGAGGGAAAGGTACAGAGGGATCTCTCCATAAGGACTCAGGCTGCCATTCAGGGCATTGCCAGGAGTGCAGGGCAGGGGTGGTGGCCCAAGTCACTGGTTAGGGCAGGTTGTAAGGCCAGATGTAGAAATGCAGAGAGCTAATGGTGTAAGTCGGTAGTCTTCAACCTATCAAACTAATGAAACACTTGATAATTAAACACATATTGTTTTCATGCCCCCCATTAGGCATTCAAAATCATTCAGGACAACACGAAACATTTGTTTGTGCAGGATTGCCCTATGCATGCAGGAGGTCTAGCATCTCTGGCCCCTGTCCTTTCAATATCAGCAATGTCCCTATTAAAGTGACAACTGTAAGGGCTCCCTAAAGACCCCCTCTCATCTCCAATATTGACTTTGAGATGTGATTCATTCCACACTAGAATCACCAGTATATATCGATGCAAATCCTTGAGGGGTAATCTAGAATTAAGACCCACAGACAAGTCATCTGTGCCTCACTGGAGTGTACCTCATATCTTTACGTGCCTGGTTTTCAAGCAATTCCCAGTTTCTGAAGGCATGCCTTAAATTTCTCCTAAACAACATCCCTATTTTTCTTTCACCTCTTGATTTGCAAGCCGTATATGAGAGATTCTGAGCTCATTCATGTTGCTATAGCTTCATCAAGAGCTGAGGCCCAAAGAACAAATCTGGGAAGTGAAATGTTTGAATGACCCTCTTCTGGGAAACAGTTAATGGGCTGGAGTGGTTGGGGTGGAGCGTATGCTTGGATAGATTTGTAAAGAACAGCTAAAGCAAGAGAACTCCGGGAAGTAACTGGTGAGAGAGAGCTGGAGAGCAATTCTAAGTCAAAGTCCTTAATGACTGTCAGAAATGAGAGACAAAATACAAATGCCAGGTCTCTAGGGTAGAAGCAAGTGTTAAATGAGAAAAAGGATCAAGGGTCAGGAAACAGATGGAGATGGAATTTAAGAGTTAGCAGTCCAGGAACATTGGAGTAGGGATGGTCTGGGAAGACAGCCAGCATGTTGTGTGTTTGGGGCTTATTATCTTGCTCGGTGGAGATGGTTGCACAACTCTGAATACACGAAAATCCACCGAACAGCTCACTTTGAAAGAGTGACTTTTATGCTATGCAAAATCTACCTAAATAAATCTGTTTTTAACAAAGTACGTGTTGGATAGATAG
Source organism: Suricata suricatta (assembly GCF_006229205.1). Lineage (NCBI taxonomy): Eukaryota > Metazoa > Chordata > Mammalia > Carnivora > Herpestidae > Suricata > Suricata suricatta. The sequence continues at coordinate 115,282,354 of NC_043704.1, forward strand.
AACATCAAGGAGGCAGAATGTGACAGGAACTGTGTACCTAGTAATCCTAAGATCTTTAGACGGTAATGCAAAATTTTTGTGGGTGTACAGAAGTAAAAGTGAAATTGCGTCTCCAGCTATGGCATCCAGCATAGTCACACCCCATGAGGTTATTAAGACGTTGTAGATCTAAGAGAGCAGCAGAGGGATTACACCTGTTTTCTTGATCTGAAAGGGACGAGGATGTTATTTAGCACCCACCCGCTGGTATGAGAAAGTGAAGAGTTGATTCCAGTCCGAGGTATTCAGAGTCATCAGGAATATCAAAAGCATATTCCAAAAACTCCTATTTTTCTGAATTTAATGATATGATTCATATAAAATGCTTTCTTTAAATCATTACCTAAACTAATTTTTTGTTCTGCAATTATTTTTAAAGACATCTGAAATGTAGTTGCCCACACATCTCCATTTTTTTTCCTTACCAGTATGAAGCTCAGGCATGACTCAATGTACTCAAGCCAACCATTTAAGCAAATTATTTAAGACTTGGCTCAGGGCTAGCAGAGCACAAATATAAAATAAACATGTAATGGATATTATTAGATCCTGTCCAGTCATGGCTAATTTTGTGGTAGATTGTATCATAGTTGTTCCTATGTCCAAGAACATTCTAAGTTTGTTGAAAACTTCTACAAGGTAAAGGAACAGGAATATGTAAACATAGTTAAAACAATGGATTTAACCTCCTCTTTGGATGTGTCCCAGAGTAATTGGGGAAACAATTACCGCATGAACTGACACGTAAACGTTCTTTAACAAATATGTACTCGGTGTATTGTTAATTAGTTTGTTAGTTAATTAGTTTAATTCGTCATTGTTAATTCATTTTCAAAACATTTTCAAATGTTCTTGGACCTCAATATAATCAAAAAGAGGTAAAAATCAGAAAAATGGAACAAATAGTATGTCCTTGGCGACAATGCCTGTCTACTTCCCATTTAGTTGGCACTCGCTAAATGACCATTCAAGAAATCTAGTAAAAGATACCATGCATGTGTCCATTCAAGATATGCATTGAATCCAACTACGTGCCAGCCACTGTGCTAAGAACTGGGAGTACACAGGTGCCAACTTGGACCCAGTCTGCCCATGAGCCCACCAAACTAACTGTAACATATGGTGTGAGGATGATGATAAGGAGAGGCGCTGGAGGATCCATAAAAAGAGTGTTTAACCCAATGGGATGAAGGAAGAATAGCAGAGAGGACTCAGAGAGGCTCCGGCAGTAAGGCTTGAGCCAAGTTTGTATAAGAGTTACCCAGGTAAAGGGCAGAAACAGAAGAGGGATGAAAGTAGAAGAGGACTTCAAAATAAGGGGATGCTATGAAAAGAGGAACAGAAATGACAAATAGCATAGTGTATGAGGAGTTTGCTAGCACCTGGGTTCTTGTGACCATAGCACTGGGAAGGCTGGGGAAGGAGAAGGCAGAGGAGCCATGTGTGCATTCTAAGAGGAGGTTGGACTTATTTTCTATATCAATGAGGCACTGAAGGATTTATTTTTTTAAGTTTATTATTTTGAGAGAGAGAATGAGAGAGTATGCAGAGGTGCAGAGGTGCAGAGGGAGAGGGAGAGGGAGAGGGAGAGGGGGAGAGAGAGAGAGAGAGAGAGAGAGGGAGAGAGAGAGAGAGAGAATCCCAACCAGGTTCCACACTGTGAGCACAGAGCCCAATGCCATGCTCCATCTATGAACTGTGATCATGACCCAAGCCAAAATCAAAAGTCAGAGGCTTGGGGTGCCTGGGTGGCTTAGCTGACAGGTCAGAGCCTGGAGCCTGCTTCAGATTGTGTGTGTGTGTGTGTGTGTGTGTGTGTGTCTTTATTTCTCTCAGAAATAAATAAGAAAGAAGGAAAGAAGGAAAGAAAGGAAAGGAAGGAAAAGAAGGAAGGAAGAGTCAGAAGCTCAACTGACTGAGCCACCAAGGCACTGAAGGTTTTAAATAGGGGACTAATGTGCTTTGAATTGTAGTTTGGTGACCTCATTAGGACAATGTATAGAATGGAGATAGTTTGAATACCTTTGTAGTATTAAAGAAGGAAAAGAGGAACATTATTTGAGAGGCAAGATCTACACACATATAGCAATAGATTAGAAGTGAGTTAGTGGAAGATAAGTTTTAAGGAAAACTCCTGATTTCTAGCTAAGTGCATTATAGTACCACCAATCAAAACAGGAAACATAAAAACATGCCTGGGGTAAAATCAGTTTTATTTTGAACCTGTTGAATTTGGGATGCCATTGCCAGGCCCCGACGGGACTGCCTAGTAAGCAGCTGGATATGTGAGTCTGTAGCTGAGGACGAGCTCTCTGTGGAATCAGGAGGCTTGGGAATTTCAACACAACGATAGTCACTGACAGCATTTGAAAAGGTGAGATTATCCCATAAGGATTTGCCAAGTCTAGGGAACATGGACATCTAGAGGTTGTGTTGTGGGGGGGAGAGTTGTGAAAGAGGCAAAGGACTGCAAAGTATGAGAACCAGAGGGTGTGATGTCAGGGAGCAGAGTGCCATGAAGGGTCAGTAAATAAAGACTTAATTGTTACCATTGAATTTGGAAATACAGAGGTCATTGGTGAACTATGCCAGCCAGAATCCTTTCCACGGAGAGTTAAGAAAGCAAGCCAGATTGCAAGCAGTTGAGAAATGAATGGAAAATAAGATAGAAATGCTTTTCAGTTGAGAAGAGGAGAAAAGAGTCTGCATGGTGTATAGGGAGAAATGGAGGCAATAGATGACTTTTTTTCAGATCGGGGGACAAGCCTAAATTTTGACTAAGCAGAAGAAATTAAAAAGAAAGAGTTGAAGATATTGAAGGTGGACATTTCAAAAGGCTAGGAGTGGACATAAGAAAAGGGAGACAAGAGGAAGACAGATGGTGTCCGGTGCATGTTCTCAATCCAAAAAGAAATATCGATATAGATGGAAATAGCTATCTGTTACTATATATCTATTTGGATGGCCCAGGGTGCAAAAGTTGGTACAGTATATTGGCACAGGTTGGTTAGTTGAGATGGAGTCAGTGGGACCAGGCTCTGACATCTGGATTTCACATATCTCCAGACTGGACTTGTGTTGTGTGTAGTAAATATATTCTCCAAATTAAGAGTGCCTCAAACTCTCTCTTCTGTCCTGCGTTTGTGTGTGTTTGCGTGTGTGTTTTCATCTGACACATCAGCTCCCTCTCTTCTGTGTTGTTTCAATCTTTATAATATGTCTGGATCATTTCCACAATCAGAAAAATACTGAAAAATATTTCTATTATGAGCCTAACAAGAATTAATAGGCTGGAGAAGTTGAAAAAAACCATCTGACTAAATTCAGTGGGTGCGGAATGGACAGTTTCTTTCTTGTCCTATTAAAGTAGAAGGCACTAAATCCACAGGTAACATACACTTAAACAAGAAAAATATGGGGGCGCCTGGGTGGCTCATTCGGTTTAAGCACCCAACTCTTGATTTCAGCTCAGGTCATGATCTCACGGTTCATGAGTTTGAGCCCCATATCAGGTTCTGGGCTGAGAGCACTGAGCCTATTTAGCATTCTCTCTCTCTCTCTCTCTCTCTCTCTCTCTCTCTCTCTCTCTCTCTCTCAGTCTCTCAAGATAAATAAATAAACTAAAAAAAAACAGGAAAAAATATATAAACATTGAAAGCAAACAAATTCTATGTATTCACTGGAAGTAACCACTTTCAAATGTTCTATTATTTTGCATTATTTATTTTTAAAGCCTACAAACAAACCTGTTTCTGGTTGTCTTATGTCCCTCAAATTTAAAACTCATCACAGCATAATTATGATAGGAAGAAACATATTATGAGAATTGAATAAGAGCAGAGTACAAAATAGATTAACAAACTTAACAACTCTCATATATTTGTGAGTATAGATAATTGCTTACAAAGAAATTTGATTTTGAAAGCTAAGAAACATTGAATTCAAACATTCAAAATCATTTGAATTATTGTAAAAATATTCAATGCTTCTTTTACTGTGAAATATATATTAAATTACATTTCCAACATTTCCTTTGGCTAATCTTAGGCATTTAGTTTTTTTCTTCATATAACTGAAAATCATTTTAGCCAATTGTTTAATAGTTAAGAGTTTTTTGTATAAAATTAATATATTAACTTTAAATGTATTGATTTTTTAAAATCTTGAGTCTTCCCATTGAAAAGCATTACTTACATTTCCTATATTTTAAACAATCATTGAAATTTCAGTCTTCTTCATGAAGGTTCTGTCCATTTCTTGTTAAACTTATTCCTTTTTTTGAAATTTTATTTAGGGGCGCCTGGGTGGCTCAGTCAGTTAAGTGTCCTGCTTCGGCTCCAGTCATGGTATCACAGTTCATGGGTTTGGGCCCCACATCAGGCTCTGTGCTGACAGCTAGCTCAGAGCCTGGAGCCTGCTTTGGATCCTGTGTCTCCCTCTTTCTCTGACCCTCCCCTTCTCGCACTGTCTGTCTCTCAAAAATAAATTTAAAAAATTAAAAAATTTTTTTTTAATTTTATTTATATCCAAGTAGGTTAACATATAATGTCATAAGGGTTTCAGGAGTAGAATTTAGTGATTCCAAAGATCCTAGGGTGGGAGTGTGATTCTGACATTTAAGTGTCAGAGGCTCGTGTGAATGGAGCAGAAGCAAGTGAGGAGAGAGGAGTAGGGGAGGAGATCAGGGCCTATGGGTCACTATGAGGTCTGTGTGGTAGAATAAAAGCAAGCAAGTCAACCTTTCTTTACTGAAGCACCTCAAGAATACCTTTTTATAAATGTTTATTTATTTTTGTATGTGTGAGAGAGAGACAGAGTATGAGCAAAGAAGGAGCAAGAGAGATGGAGACACAGAATCTGAAGCAGGCTCCAGGCTCTGAGCTGTCAGCACAGAGCCCAGCTTGGGGCTTGAACTCATGAATGGTGAGATCATGAGCTGAGCCAAACTCTGATGCTTAACTGACTGAGCCACCCAGATGTCCCTCAAGAAAACTTCTTGATTACCCATTCTATTCTTATTCTCCTGCACACAAAGCAGAAAGGATTTGCACATGATTCAGTTTCTTCTTGGTTTTAATATAGGAACACTGGCTTCAGGGACTCATCTAGCCCAAGAGCTCATGACTGTCCATCAGCTGTCCACACCGTGCCCTCTATGGAGCACACTGCCTCAGCGGCCCACAGACTCCCACAAACATCAGCATCCATCTGACTCGGGAAGAACAGACACATAGGGTTTAGTGGTAGAGGGAAGGGAGCTGATTCCTAGTCATCATCTTCCCAGGATCTCCTGCTTCAGAACCCAAAACTGTATTTATCTTGGTCCAATTGCACAATGTCTCTTTATTCTCACCTTCCCATATTTCAAAGAAAATAATAATTTAAAAAAAGCCACAAGTTAACACAAAGCGACTTCTATATCCTGATACATGGCAGTTATTGTAAGTATTTATTTGATATTTTACAATGTCTTTTATATAACAGATGATATTGTTCAACCAGCTATGCTTTATTGTAAGCCAGAGGCTAAAAGGCTTAGCTGTGTACAAAACTGTAGTTGGCCTCTTCACAGAACTGTCCCCGGTTGTGGGCTCACTCTTGCTTGAAATGGTGAGTGTGCATATAATTAAAACAAAGAACAACTTTTTGGCACTTATTATTTGTTATGTATCATGCTAAATTCTTTATGCATATGATTACCTCAATCCTCTGAACAAACCAGTGCAGTAAGCATTACCAACATTTTACCATTGAAAGGAAGGACATCTGGACGGCACACACATGTCAAGTGGCAGAACTGATCTTGTCTGACTCCGGAACCGAGGAACCTAACATTACTCCCTGTTTACAGAACCACCCAAAAAGGCAGAAGCACTCAAAGGCCACAGAATCTTTGCAAAGACGTAAGGCTGTGTTACAAAATCTCCAGTTCCAGGGGACCTGTTGAGACAGCGGAGCAGAGCAAGGCTTGTTTCAGGGAGCATCACACGGCTTTCTTTCAACCGAGAGAGATGCACAGGAGCAGCTGTCTGCTCTCATCTCTGCCAGGATACTGCAGGCCAAGAATTACATTTTTAGCTCAAGGGCACTGCCTCTCTTAGAGATGTGGTTCTAAATTGAGGGAATTAACTGAGCCTCTGCATTTCAGTCTGTCTCCTGAACAACAAAGGGTATTATTTTGGAAGAAAGAAAAAAAATGATAAAGAACAAGAGAGTCAATGAGCTACACTCAGCTTCTCAAATGACTGCTACAATTTACTATCTTCATGAGCAGCAGCAGCAGCAACATTATAATCATCATTGTAAGTATTTGTAGACAAACTCTTTCTATGGTGAAAGAGTTAGGTATGATCTTTTGTACTAAAACGTGAACCTCTCTAGTCTTTCCTTCTCAGGTTAAACTGCTGGGGGTGGGGTAGGGGCCATGCAGGTCTGGAATCTTCTGTACAATGTACTGGCCAGGCACCCTTTGTAACTGCTCGGGAGGCGGTCCTTTGAAGCTTCTGGAGAGCTGTAATGATTAGAAAGGGATACACTGAATGAACATGTTTGTCCTTCTCTGAAAATTTTATTCCTTGTTTTTAGCTCCAACACAGTGATGCAGAGTTACTTCTATGTGGTTCAGATACTTCCAAACTGGTCCGTTCTTCCATCTTCCTAAATCTTTATTTTTCCGGTCTAAATATTTCTGGTTTTAGATGCTTTTCAAATGAAGCTATATTCAGATGCACTTTCACTCTGCTGACTCTTTTTTTAAGACGCTTTCTGTTCCACAACTCTATTTGAGATGAGGCCCTGGGGAACTAAATGATATTTCAGACATGTTCCTTGGATTGCAGAGTACAGGTAAACCTCCTGTGACCTTGCTTGGACACTGGACATCTGCTAATGTAGGTTAGGTTTGCATTCCCCCCGCCCCCACTTGAGGTGACTGGATCATACTGAACATGGAGTCTATGCAGTCATTTGGAATTTTGTTTGTTTTGCATGAATTTTGGCAGCTTACTAATTAGGGGTTTCTTTGTTTTTAATATTTATTTATTTTGAGGGGAGGGAGGGAGGGAGAGAGAGAGAGAGAGAGAGAGAGAGAGAGAGAGAGAGAGAGAGAATGAACAAGTGGGAGAGGGGCAGAGAGAGAGGGAGACACAGACTCTGAGACAGACTGTAGGCTCTGAGCTGTGGGCACAGAGCCCAGGGTGGGGCTTGAATCCATGAACCTCGAGATCATGACCTGAGCCAATGCTTAACCAACTGAACCACCCAGGTGCCCCTGTTTCTTTGTTTTGTTTTCACATGATGTCACCTCATATAGTGAAAAGGGCACTGGACATGAAATCAGAGTATTTGGATTGAATTCTTATAACAGCATTCATGAACTCATTCAACAAAATATAACAAACTCATAAATTTATTATTTTACCTCTCTGTTTTCTCATATTTAAGTTGAGCTTGATAAAGATTGAAGTTAAAGTATTCAAAAGGAGTTTATAAAGACCTGTGTAATCATTAACTTTTGCTTTTTGAAAACTTAAAGTGAGAGTCTTTTCATTAATCCCTTTTAATTCCATCGTGTTATTTTTGCCCAACTATTTCATTGCTAAAAGACTTTTGCTGAGAGACAGGATAAGTAATTATATTATATGAAAGATACACAAAATATGGTTGGACTGTATTGAGAAGTAACTGGTGTTTTGTTCATGGAGAAGTTAAAATTGCTTTTTTGCAAACTGTAATAATGATATCATTTATTTCAGTCTCAGTTGGGAAAGAAAACAATCATCCTGGTGTTCAGGAAAGATGAGTGCCTGACTTTTTAAATGGAAATGTCTCAAAGTCAGTTAATGCTTCTTAAGCAAAGATGGGGAGAGGGAGGAATGGGTGATGCTCTTAGTTTGTCACAGGTGGCTTCATATTATGATAATTAGTCTCAATGGTCAAAGAATATCAGACTTCCTTAAAACCTCAGTGCATGTAATTGTGTTCAAAGGGTCACAGCTCTTCTTGTCAGTGCATATTATTTATCGTAGCAAAACCAAATTATTTTGAGAAAAACTTCCAAGTAGGGACTTACTGAGGGTCTCTTGTGACACAATGGCTAAGCTATGGGTTGGCCAGGCCAAAATGAAGCCAAGATGAGTGCTTTTCTGATGTTCCTAGAAGGCTGTGATTGTCTCAAGGACACTCCCCAAACCCCTCCGTGCTTTGCCAAAGTCCATTAGCAGAGTAATGAATGCAGATATGTAGGCTAATGTGCCCATGGCAGTAAAGAAAACCAAATTATGTTTTGTTCCAACCGCACAAATTGTAGTTTCAGAACTTTGAAAAGCCAAACTTGAATGCTCTTCTGATGACGGATTACAAAGTAAGGAAGGACTAGTGTCAAGAACATAATTTGAGAGGAGATTATATTGTAGTTGGAGAGACATCAACTATAACTAAAATGATAAAACTCTTGCTTAAAGATGAGCAGATCTACTCTTAGACCTTAGAAAAGCTTTGGGTTTGTTTCAACTAGGTAGTCAAAAAAAGAAAATTCATGTCCCTTTATTATCACCTAGCACTCTCACATTCCTTGTTCCCCATTCCTCCACCTTCTCACCACCCCCTCTGTGAGGCTAACAAGCAAACTGAGACCCAGGAACATGATGGCTCCCACTGAGAGGTGGTTGCGTCTGCACAGCAGAAGAAACAAGTCTATTCAGGAAAACTACTGAAGAGAATTACACTTAAAGGAAGCCTAATTATTTAAGTAAAGTATCAGCGTACCTATGAATTTAATACTTTTTTCAAAAATATTATCAGAAAGTGCAGGTACAGAAGTTTTGTTGAAATGTCTTGTTTCACATGTCAACATAGGAAGGAGAGTTAGCAATCCAAGATAATTTCTTTATAACTGGACGGTAAGTATTATATTACCTGCTTTATTTAGGCTTTTTTAAAAAAGCTAGTCACCTACCACTCCCTACATCTTTACCTATACTTACTAGAAAAGCATCCATACTTTCCTAAGATGACCACACTTTCTATCACAGATGATTGATTCAGACACCGTTTTCTGTCATGTGAACACAGCAGAGAAAGCCAGTCCTTAACCAAAAATAAATAAAACAAAAAGAACCATAGAAAATGTAATATAGAGAGACAAGAGATGGAGAGAGAGTGTACTGGTTTCCCCCAAAATACTAGAGGTAGACCTAGTCCCGAGTTTCTGAACTCCACATCATAACAATTGAATCAGAATCTTTGTGGAAAGAGACCCCAAAGACTGATATTTCTACACATCTTGCCAGGTTAGTCTTTGGGGCAGCCAGCTTTGAGAACCATCGTTCTAGAGGCCCACATGCATCTACGGTGTGGGGCTTGAAAGATACCCCAGTGTCTGTTCAATAAATAATTCTTAGCTCATGTACTTGGCCAGAATTTCAAAATATATCATAGGTTCCATATTTCATTAAAATGTGTTTTAACGCTGGGGTGCCTGGGTGGCTCAGTCAGTTCATCAAATGATTCTTGATTTTGGCTCAGGCCATGCTCTCATGGTTTTGTGAGTTCAAGCCCTGAGCTGGGCTCTGTGCTGGTGGCCTGGAACCTGCTTGAGATTCCCTTTCTCCCTCTCTCTCTGCCCATACAACACCCAGTGCTCTTCCCCACAAGTGCCCTCCTCCATCACCACCACCTTTTTCCCCCTCCCCCTTCCCCTTCAACCCTCAGTTTGTTTTCAGTATTCAATAGCCTCTCAAGTTTTGTGTCCCTCTCTCTCCCCAACTCTCTTTCCCTCTTCCCCTCCCCCTGGTCCCCCATTAGGTTTCTCCTGTTTTCCTGTCAGACCTATGAGTGCAAATATATGGTATCTGTCCTTCTCTGCCTGACTTATTTTGCTTAGCATGACACCCTCAAGGTCCATCCACTTTCCTACAAATGGCCAGATTTCATTCTTTCTCATTGCCATGTAATATTCCATTGAGTGTGTGTGTATATATATACACATTTTCTTGATCCACTCATCAGGTGATGGACATTTAGGCTCTTTCCATGACTTAGCTATTGTTGACAGTGCTGCTATGAACATTGGGGTACATGTGCCCCTATGCATCAGCACTTCTGTATCCCTTGGGTAAATCCCTAGCAGTGCTATTGCTGGGTCATAAGGGAGTCCTATGGATAGTTTTTTGAGGAGTCTTCACACTGTTTTCCAGAGCAGCCGCACCAATTCACATTCCGACCAACAGTGTAGGAGGGTGCCCGTTTCTCCACATCCTCGCCAGCATCTATAGTCTCTTGATTTGTTCATTTTAGCCACTCTAACTGGTGTGAGATTCTTACCCCCAACTTTAACCTGCTCTCATTTCTTATTATTTTTGTTTAGACTTTTGTTAAAATTCTTTGGGTTCCATTTCCTTTATATCTTATATATAGACCTTTTTGTACTTAAGAATGGAGGTCAGGAAATAAAAGGTGATCTACCAAATACTAATAAGTAAAATTTCTCTAATATACAATGAAAGGACAGACTCCAGGGTAACTAATGTTGGGGGTTAATCACCACAAATATACTAGAAATGGTTAATATGTCCATAAAGCTAATGTAATTGGGCCTCAATAATAGAGTCCTATTGGTATTTCATTGTGTTACATAAGTATCAGACCAACTATCAGAAAGCAATTAATAACACTAAGGAAGATAATCTCAATGTAAGGAATTTCCAATCATGAGTAGAAGTAGCAAAAAGAAAGAAGCATGTTCAATCTTCAGAAGAAAATATTTAAGTAATGGTACATAGCAACTTACAAAAACGTAAAAGTCTCTTAAATTAAAGCAAGAAATATATTTTCTTTTGGAACAAAAAAATAGAATCAAGAAAAAGCAAAGAATGTCTTGTGGATATAGATTTTGTTTAATAAAAAAGTGCTAACAGTTTGGTTTCTCTAGCAATGAAATACTTGAAAATGTTATGAGTTCGTGGGAGTTAGAATTTCGGTAATGATAAGTTCACTTGGGGGCACCTGGGTGGCTCAGTCAGTTGAGTGTCTGACTTTGGCTCAGGTCATGATCTCACAGTTAATGAGTTCGAGCCCCACATTGAGCTTGCTGCTGTTGGCACAGAGTCTGCTTAGGATCCTCTGTCTCTCTCTCTGCCCCTCCCTTGCTTGCACTCTCTCTCTCTCAAAAAAAAGATAAGTTAGCTTGAACAGGAATAACTCTCCTATGGATAATAATAATAAGCCTGAAACAAACAATTACTTGAAGACATTGGGGAGTTGTCACAAGCGACTAAAACTGTAGAGGATTTGAACAGTAAAAAAAAAAAAAAAAGGAAATATAATAACTGAGTGGGATCCACTTTTATACAGCCATTTCCCTGTGCACATTCCCCAGTCCTCAGGTGCAGGGCAGCTACAACTCAAGGAGAATGATTCAGTTTCATTGACTTGTGATGTCAGTGAAGAGATTTCAGGCTGCATGTTGAGGGTAATATCCAAAAGTAAGGTACTACAGAGGGAAGAACATTAATACTTGCCTATAAAAAGCTCTAGAATCCTTGACTGACCATTGAACTACACACGTGCTGGGGAGTCTCCAGTGATGACAGCAGAAAGTAGCAGCTGAAAGGTCTGGACAGAGATTTCCATTGCTGTTCCCTGCAAGGAAATAGAGTTTGGAATATGAAGACTGCCAAGGATAGTGGGGTTTGGTAACACCTTCAGGCATTTGACAGACTGGCCTTAACATGTAATAAACCAAAGGTCTAGAAGTTAAAGATGATCTGTCTTCAGCTACATGTCTGAGAATAATTAATCCTTTTCAGAGAAAGAAGACAAAAATCAGAAACTCTACAAAAATTATCCACAATCCAAAATACTGTGTAAAATTAATATACAACCTAAGAAACAGAAAATAATGGCTCTGTCAAAAAAAAAAGCTACCTATAGAAACAGATCCCAAGGTGAAACAAATATTGGAACAGAGTAGTTAACTGATATTATAAATATATTCAACAATTTAAAGAAAATGATGGTCAAAATGAATGAGCAGGTAGGAATCTCAGCACTACACAGAAGCTGTGAAAAAGAACCAAATAGAAATACTAGAACTGAAAAGTGTAATATCTGTAGTGAGGTAAAAGCAGACTGAAATAAAGCCAGTAAATTAGGAAGAGCAATCCATAGAAATTATTCAATTTAAAGAGAAAAAAAATTGGGGGGCATGTGCCTGGGTAGCTCAGTTGGTTAAGCATTGGATTCTTGATTTCGGCTCAGGTCATGATCTCATGATTCATGAGCTGGAGTCCTGCACTGGGCTCTGTGCTGACAGCCCAGAGACTGCTTGGGTTTCTCCCTCTCCTCTCTCTCTGCCTCTCTCCCCGTGCTCTCTCTCTCTGTTTCTCAAAATAAATACATAGACATTTAAAAAGAGAGAGAGAGAAAAAAATTGGAAAAAAGTAAAGTCTTGGTGACCAATGAGGCAACAGTTAAGTAGACTAATATTCATTTAATTGAATTCACAGAGGGAAAGGAAAGAACAAGAACGAGTTTGGGAAGTAAGTTAAAGTAATAGTGGTTGAAAGTTTACCAGTGTCAACCTACTTATCACGTACCTATTTCTGACACTCAGAGGAAACTAAGTAGGATAAAGACAAAGAAAACCACACATCATAAGCTAACTGCAGAAAACCAAAGCAAAAATTATATATATGTGAGTAAATATAAAAGTATCTTTTCTCGACTCTTGATATCTGTAAAAGACAACCAACTGCCTTGTCAAAACATAATGTGTTATTACGAGGTTTATAACTGTGTGCATGTTAAGCATGAGAGCAATGGTACATAGTATTTAGAAACCAAAAAGCTCTGTTGAAAATTTCTTAATTTATATGAAGATGTACAATATTAACTCTAAGCAGACGGTGGTAATCTAAAGCAGATACTGGAATTTACAACCAGTAAAAAGTAAATAATACAAAGAGATGTAGCAAAGGAACAGAGCCACTAAACTAGGATTAGTACAAAAGAATAATGAATTTGTCTTCCCTTGCAGTATTCAAACAGAGTTGTCATCAGATTAAGAATTTCAGAAAGACATGGGTTTGAATCATTTTTATTCCCTTCAAAACTTCTGATTTGGGCATAAGACACACTTTTAATTATTTCTCCCTCCGCTCACCTCAAAGCTGTATGTTTCACAACACGTTTTGCTTTTGAATTTTTTGTTATCTTTCATGTGGCCATTGTGGATATTTGCATTCATAAGCTCAATTTCTTGGTCACTCTCATGAATTTAGAACAAAGCTAATTAGTAGTATTATACTTTGCTGTAGTTTTGGCACCAGTTTTATGCTTGCCAAGTGATTTTACTTCTGCATTTCTGTAATGTCTTGTGCAATTGTTGCTGAGAAATATAACATGAACTTTTAAAATTTATTCTTACATGCATACTAACAAAATAGCATGCACACAAAGGAAAATGGAAAATTCCAGAACTCCATTCCCATATGCCTTCCCCTTTCCAAACTTCTCCCATAGTGGAGCACTGCCAAGTACTCCTCAGAGTTTAATCTACTTTACTTCTGTCTTCTTCTTCTTCTTCTT
>NC_043704.1:115296079-115337974 GCF_006229205.1 Suricata suricatta
GGCGGCACTCGTGGGCCGCTGCGCGGCGCGCTGCTGCCGCAGGTGGCGCGGGGTTTCGGGCTCGAGGCGCGTCTGCCGCGGGAGGAGGCGGGACAAGCAGAGAGCTCCCTTCAACCCTGAGTTGGGGGCCGGGACCCCTGGACCTTAACGTCGGCTGCATTGGTCCCGGGATGAAAGCTGTCGATTGGGGAGACCGTGGTGCCGGAGCAATAACGCGCTCTGGGGGAGGGCTGGGTGCGCTTCCCGGCCCTCTCTGGCCACCTTCTAGCATCTCCTGCGGGGAGGAGGTGCGGTGCCCGAGTCGCTGTCGCCACCCGCGGGTCTCTCTCTGTCCCTTAGGCCGGGTCGGGCTCCCTTTGCGTCCCCCGCAGGCATTCCCTTGGCGCACCACTCACGCAGGCCAGGCTGATTGGCAGGTAAAGGGTTTGTAATAACTTCGCACATTTGGCCGGCAGAGTGGCGGTTGCCAGAGGACCCTTCTCTCATTCTAAAAAGACGGGGACACTGGGGACATGTAATTTATTTCGCAGTATACTTACATTGTTTTTGTAAAGTAAACCGTTTATGTTTTAAGACTGATTTTCCTTTCATTTATTTTTTGGTCTTTTTATCATCTCTTAGGATCTACAACTTAATTGAGTTTTTAAATTTTATATTGCATATTTAAAATGTAACTGCCCTGGGGCGCCTGGGTGGCTCAGTCTGCTAAGCCTCCAGCTTTGGCTCAGGTCATGGTCTGGCAGTTCCCGAGAGAGTTCCAGCCCTGTGTTGGGCTCTGTGCTGACGGCCTGGAGCCTGGAGCCTCCTTGGGATTCTCTCTCCCTCTTGCTCTGCCCGTTCCCTGCTCGTGCTCTCTCTTTCTCAAAAACAAATAATAAACGTTAAAATTTTTTTCTTAAAAGTAAAAGCTCTTTAAAAAAAAAAGGTGTAGCTGCCAAAACGAAGGGAGATGAAGATATTAGTCATTAGGATAGATTTCCCACCTACTTAAAAGAGCGTAGATTTAATATTTTACTCAACTGTTTTGTTGAATCTTGCAATACTAGCGTCCTTTCCATTACGTTTGCAAAAGCCAAAAATGCTCATCATGACACTCTGACTGTGATGTTGTGAATTGTAATAGGCCAGTGACATTAGGCAAGAGAGCGCATTAACATTCTGATTAGAAAAAAGACAATTATCTTTTTTTACTCATAATATGATTGTGTATCATGACTGTGGGAAGTAACTGAAAATACAGAAAAAAGAATTTATTAGTGTCCAACTGGCTCTAACCATAATTTATAGGTATCAATAGATGTTACCTACATAAACAATAGAACAAAATAAACCATTCAGTTTAGTGTGAGATAACACAAAATTGAAAAACCTGTTAAAGGGAAAACTCTACAGATGTGAAAATACATTGAATGTATAGGTATTAAGAAGGGCACTTGTGTTGAGCACTGCATGTTATATGTAAGGGTTGAATCACTAAATTCTACTCCTGAAACTAATATTACACTATGTGTTAACACTAGAATTTAAATAAGAATTTGAAGCAAAAGAAAGAAAATAAATAAAAATAGAAATGCATTGAAAAAATATGTTCATTGCTTAAAATGGAAAACAAAGTATAAGTAAAAACGCAATAGGAAATACAGGACGTTTTTCTAAAGATAAAATTTCTCAGGGTGCCTATGTGGCTCGTTGGTTAAGCTCCAACTTTGGCTCAGGTCATGATACCACAGTTTGTGAGTTCGAGCCCCACGTTGGGCTCTGTGCTGACAGCTCAGAGCCTTGAGCCTGCTTGGGATTCTGTGTCTTCTCTCTCTGTCTTCCCCTGCCCCCCACACTCTGTGTGTGTGTGTGTGTGTGTGTGTGTGTGTGTGTGTGTGTGTCTCTCAAAAATAAACATTAAAAAAATAAAGGTGTAATTTCTCTGAGAGAATATGCAAATTGATTCCTGATTTTTTTTGTTTCTAAGTTTTTGTTTAGCTCATGTGGAAAAACAGTGTGTATACTTTACTGCATAATAAAAGGTATTATCAAGCTATAGTGATCAAGAGTCAAAGGAATAGGGAATAGACCAGAAAAATCAATGAAACTAAAGAGACCGATTTAAGAATAAAGGAATGCTGCCCTTTTATAAACATACATTTTAAATCTGGTGGAGAAGAAATGGCATGTAATTAATTGATCGTGCTTAAATACTCAGGTATTTAGTTGGAAAAAACTAATAGTAAAACTGGAACTCTCTTTCACTCTTAGCACACAAATGTAATCTGGATGACTCACTAATTTGAATCTAAATGTATGAAACCTGAAAGTAAAAGAAGAAAACTTGAATGAATATTTGTTTTTGAGGTTGATAAAAAAAAATCCACAGCCTATTTAGGAACATGATTCTTACTAATATTTGCATGCAGAAAACATACAAATTGGGGAATTGTTAACAGAAAAAGAACTAATTATGCTAATATGCCTAGAACTCTCATTAGTGAGTTTTAAAATCAACAACCCAATTTGACCAGAGTCCTTCAAAGCCAGAGAAATGCAAATGAGAAGCAGTATGAAGACTCAGCCAGGCTAATTATCAAAAAAATGCAATTAAGGTAAGACAGTTGTTGCATGTTTTACTGATTTTTGAAAGTCTGATAATACTCAGTATTATTGCTAATGTGATGAGAAAACCAGTATAAATATATTGATAAAACTTTTTATGGTGATAGCTTAAATTTTTCTTTTAAATATTTTTGATGTTTATTTTTATTATTTTTTTAATTTTTAAAATTATTTTTCAAATTTAGTTTTGAGAGACAGAGAGAGACAGCGTAAGCAGGGGAGGGTCAGAGAGAGAGACCCAGAATCTGAAGCAGGCTCTAGGCTCTGAGCTGTCAGCACAGAGCCTGACTCAGAGCTCGGTCTCTCGAACTGTGAGATCATGACCTGAGCCACCAGGTGCCTCGATGCTTATTTATTTTTGATAGAGAGAGAGAGACACACACAGAGTGTGTGCAGGGGAGGGGCAGAGAGAGAGGGAGACACAGAATCTGAAGCAGGCTCCAGGCTCTGAGCTGTCAGCACAGAGCCGGATGTGGAGCGGAGCTCAAACTCATGGACTGTGAGCTATGACCTGAGCGGAAGTTGGATGCTTAACTGACTGAGCCACCCAGGCGCCCCTATTAAATTTTTCAGATATTTGTTCACATATGTGCAAATAAATATGTGTGTCAGAGATGTTCATAGTAGTGTTACTTTGTGATACAAAAACCTTGGGAACAATTTCATAACTGTTGATTGGGATTTGGGTGCATAATTTATGGTACATCCAAGGGTGGGATAATGTGTAAAGTGGAAATATGTCCAAAGTATATTGTATTTTGGAACACAGAATACAATTTGCATCATAGTATATACGTGTGTGTGTGTGTGTGTGTGTGTGTGTGTGTGTATAAAATATATATACAGTAACAACACTTTTCTAAGTGATAATTTATGTTATGGGTATTCATGTTTTCTTTTTCTTTTTTCCTTTTTTTCTTTTTGAGAGAGCTAGCCTGCAGGTGCCTGTGCCCCTGCTTGTGGGGAGGGGTGGGGAAAGAGGAGGGTAGACAGCAGAGGGAGAGGGAGAGAGAATTTTAAGCAGGCTCCACACCTAGGCTAGATCTCAGGACCATGATTTCAAGACCTGAGCTGAAATCAGGAGGTGGCCGCTCAACCGACTGAGCCACCCAGGCGCCCCTCCTTTACTTTATTTTTGAATGCCCTCTTTCAGCTTCTTCTCTGAAAGTGCCTTCCTTTATCTCCTTCCTTAATATTGAGTTCTGAGATGTTTCTTACGGGATACAACTAAACAGTTTTGCCTGAGGGATTTCATAGCCTGTTAACTTATAAACAGAAAAATGCAGAAATGTTTCTGCTCTTTATCTATTTCAGCAGCATTGTATTAAAATTAAAATTAACCTTTACCCTTCTTCAGGATGAGAGAGATGCTTAAAAAGGAAAAGAAAATTAGACTATAAAAAGTAAAAAGGAATGTATGGCAAAAATACAGGAAAAAAACAAATGACAAATTTAGAAAGAAAATTCTTAAAGTTTTAGTACTATTCATATAAAGAACAAAAAGGAAATCTTAAAAAAAATAGCAAACAGGGGTGCCTGGCTGGCTCAGTTGGTTAAGTGTCCGACTTCGGCTCAGGTCATGGTCTCACGGTTCGTGGGTTCAACCCCCGTGTCGGGTTATGTGCTGACAGCTCAGAGCCTGGAGCCTGTCTTTGGATTCTGTGTCTCCCTCTCTCTCTGACCCTCCCCTGCTCATGCTGTCTCTGCCTCTCAAAAATAAATAAAAAACATAAAAAAATAGCAAGCAGAAAAATGGACAAATGACCATTTGCAAATTACTTTTAAACATAATAAAAACGGTTCAACTTCCTCATATGATTTGGCAAATAAAATGTTTTTACCTTTCACAATGGCAGTGACAAAAATGTTAAAACATCCTACTAGGAAACTAACACATTTTTGTCTTGCATGTGAATGGATTCAAATTCCCTGGAGGACTTTTTGACAATATACATCAAAATAAAAATGCACAAAACTTTGAGCCAGCAGCTATGCTTCCAGGAATTTAATACACTGGTACACAAAGAAGTATATATTAGCATGTTTTTAATCACATATATTTGGAAACAGTTTAAATTTTCATCATTACTAGGCCAATTAAAACATGGTTACCAGAATGGAAGTGTATGTGTGGGGGGGAGGGGCATGAAATAGATGATGGGGATTAAGAAGTCCACGTCTAATGAACACAGGGTGCCGTATGGAAGTGTTGGAATCACTGTATTATATGTCTGAAATTATATAACACTGTATGTTAACTAACTGGAATTTAAATAAAAACTGAAAAAAATAGGCCTAATAGGGGCCCCTGGGTCAAGCCCCTATTGGTTAAGCATCTGACTTCAGCTCAGGTCATGAGCTAATGGTCCTTGAGTTGGAACCCCATGTCCGTCAGGCTCTGTGCTGACAGCTCAGAGCCTGGAGTCTGCTTTGGATTCTGTGTCTCCCTCTCTTTCTGCCCCTCCCTCACTTGCTCATGCGTGCTCTCTCTCTCTCTCTCAAAAATAAATAAGCATCACACAAAAAAAATAGGCCAGTTAAATAAACTGTTTTTTAGCCATTCAAAAGAAAAAGGTTATATGAACTGTAGTCAACATCAAGACATTTTAACAAAAGAAGAAACAAAATACAGAAAGGCATATGGAAGACTCCTTTGTATTAAAAGGCATATATATTAGTTTGTGTATACTTAGATAATCTATTGGGAGACAGAAAAATTTACTCGTGGTTGCCTTTTGAAATGGGAAATGGGGATCTAGGTAGAGATTTTTACTTTTTTGTGGTATAAATACATGTGCCCCTTGGATGCTTGATGAATTCCAATCCAGTGTTTGCAGATAATACCAATTTTAAAATATGTTTTTATAAATGTAAGGTTTCTTATCAAAATGATTTCATTGTAGGTCACGTGCTATCCTGTTTTGTTACAGTTTTCTATACTAGAAGACTAGCCAGAAAATGATGCAATAAGGCATTCTCTGCTAATCTTTCAGGTATCATAGTTGGCGTGGTAATGTTTTCTTAAATGTATAAATATTTTGCTATTAATATCTTCCGATATTTTTTGTACTCCAAATAAAAATACATTTCCCCCTTGACAGCTAAAGTGGAGAGGCCTAATATTCTTTTAAACAATTTAAACTAATATGTTTAATAAAAGAGATTTATGAACTGTGCCTACCACTTTGCTTCCATTTAATCTTATTCTTTTATTTTAAAATAAAGCCAAATAACCTCAAAGATTCTTATCAGCTAAAAAGAAGGAAATATCCCACCATAGGCCTTTTGTTTAGGAGGAAACATGTGACTAAAATAAGTATATTTATAAAGGCTATTAAAACAATAATATAAATAGATTAGATTTTGCCAACATTTGTATTCCCACTGAAAATTGATCACAGTTTCTCTGTAGGGCTGATTTAATGCAAAGATATAATTAAATAAATAGATGTTCTACAAGTAGTCTTAATGAGGGATTCTGTGCACCTTTGGGACATTTTTACTGCATATTTTATCCCAAAGTAACAGACCTTGGTTTATCTTCTTAGTGCAGACCTCTGTCATTGCTTTTCAAGTAGGTTGGTTTCTTAATTATGGCTATGTGACAGCAGCCTATTAAGTTGCCAAGGTGTGAAACAGGAAATGACTGAATTCTTCATAATCATTGGACTTTAATCCATTCATATTGAACCCACTAAACTGTCTGGTTCCCTACTAATCAAGAAACCTATAATACTAATTACCACAATTATACATACTTATAGGAACTAAAATTTTGGCTTAAAGTCTACAAAGAGAATTGTACTTGGAAGGGTGAGTAAAGCATTTCATCTTTGGTGAACCTGGGATCTAAATAGATACAGATACACTATAAAAGACTATATTGTTCTACTTTGGTTCTATTTCTTTTTATTTTCTTTTCAATTTGGATTGTGAAATCTATTAGATTATATTCCTTCTATGAGAATGAGATGTATCACTTAGAAGTTTTACAGCATAGGGACGCCTGGGTGGCTCTGTCGGGTAAGCATCAACTTCGGCTCAGGTCCCGATCTCATGGTTCATGAGTCTGAGCCTCACGTTGGCTTTACCGTGACATTCCAGAGCCTGCTGGGATCTTCCCTCCCTCTCTCTGCACCCCCCTTCTCAAAATAAATAAAGTTAAAAAAATTTTTCATAGCCTATTTTGGATTTCTTTTGAACTTCAGAAGAGATTTACTTGGGTTTACAAATGAGGTTTGAGGGAAATTTTTGATAGGTGTTACATTAGTAAGCTGAAGATTAAATTGAGTTTATTAAGATATGGTTCCTTTTGAAGATGAATTTTCACTGGAGAAAGAGATGTCGTAGATCTGTAATTTTGGATCGGTCTTTGTGTGGTGAGGCGTATATCAAAGTCACTTGGGAAATGGTTTCAAACCTCATACACTGGAAGAAGTCCCCTAGATTTGTGGTTCTCAAAGTATGATCTTGAATCAATAGCATCAGCATCACCTGGTCTGATATGCTCTGTGGCATATTCGGAATAGTTTCAGATGTATTTTATATACTTGGTCCCTCTTCCTTGAGAATTATTGTACTTGGTTGCTGAGGTACAGAATTTTTGTGTGGGGAGGAACTTTGGAAATCAGTTTGTTCAAACTTTTATACTTGTCTGTATTTTCTGGGTGTCACTGAAGTTCTCTTTATGAAATATTTCCATTTTTCCCATTTTATTTTGATGAAAACTGTCTAATTTTTAGTCACAAGAACAAAATGGATCATGTTAGTTAATATCATATTTAGCCAGTTTGACTTTCTTAAGTATCCTTAACATTTTGATTAAGAAGGCAGATAAATGTCGATCTACATTTATTTTGGAAATGTTAACATCAAATAGTGAGTTAATATTTGGAAAACTTTTGTAGGAAAGTTGTATATTCTATTAATAAATCCTTTAAAAAATTTCTATGTGAAGTACCTTTGAATAGCATTTTAGCAGTTTTTTAAAACCTACTTTATTTAATGTTGTAATTGAAGAATATTTACTTTAAAAATATCCTTCGTACCTTGGTCCAGCTAAATAATCTACACAAAACACCCTATTATATTTGGCTGTAGAAGGTGTTAATTTTTATTTCAATTTTATTTTCTCAGTTGTTTTCGTATTGAAATTTTGGAGGTTTATATACTCATAAATGCTTTGAAAAGCTTTTCCAATAAGAAAGAAATAAAAGATCTGCAAATTTGATTACGTCTTAGATTTTTGGTATCTTTTTTTAGTTGGTTATAATATGTACATACACATGTTTCTATATTTGAATAATTAAATATTCACAGTATTTCATTCCTTTACTTAAAATTTTTTTCTTTTCTTTGCCAAATGGGTTCTGATGGCAGTGTTAAGTCCTTATTCAAGGAAGGATAATAAGATATATTAAAACAGGTGATAACTTTATTGAGGCATGATGAGGTGGATTTTGCTGGGTTCATGATGCTATTTGCTTTGTCCTCTATGTGAAAAGCCCTTAACCTAAACTAGGAATGCAATGTTTTTGCAGAATATTTCATTATTGTGAGAATTGACCCCACTCAGTTGAACTCTAATATCTAATCATTGCAATAGCTAAATCTCAGAAAACTATTGACCTTTCTAAACTTACCATGGTGCAATCATATTTTTAAGGGGAGAAGGAAATTGTAAATATTTTAAAATGGTTCTCCAAATTTAAATGGACAGCATAAATCAAATTAGTTTGCAAATGAGAATAAAAAATGGTATCAGTAGTATTGGAGCTATACAAGGAAGTTTACGTTAACTGTAGTTAGAATCCACACATGAGGTCAGTTGTGGGGTAAGTTGCTATACAAATTAACATTAAGTTTGTAAAATCCTTGGAAAATATACATACTTCTTGAGAGTTCAATTCATGACCTATTGTTTTCATTCAGTTTAAAATATTTTCTTATTTCCCTTGAGACATTCTTTTACACTATGGATTATTTAGAAGTGTGTTGTTTTTATTTCTAATTTTTATTTCTATTTCCTTCTACTCATCAGTAATTTCAGTGATTTCCAGTTACATTACAGTATAATCAGAAAACACACTTTGCTTGATTTTAATCCTCGGTAATTTTTAAAAAATTCTTTGTAATTTTTAAAGGCCTGTTTTATGACTCAGAAAGTGTTCTGTCTGGATGAAGGTCCCATATGTTGAAAAGAGTGGGTATTCTGGTGTTGTTGAGTGGAGTGTCCTACAAATGTCAGTGTTGGTTGATGATGATGCTCTAGTTCTTTAGTATCACGATTGATGTTCTCTCCACTTGGTGCTATAGATTACTGAAGGAGGAAGTGTTCAAGTCTCCAACTACAGTTGGGGACTTGTTTCTCCTTTCAGTGCTGATTTAGCTTTATGGATTTTGAAGTCCTCTTTTTAGGTGCAGTCACATTTAGGATTGCTATGTGGTGTTGCTGTATTGATTCCCACTTGTAAATGATGGCCCTCTATCTCTGATAATTTTCTTTGCTCTAAAATCTACTAGTGGAATATTAATATCTGGCTTTCTTCTAATGACTTTATTGAGGTGTAATTTACATGTCATAAAATTTACTCATCTAAAGTTTATTGATTTTTACTGTATTCACAGGTTTTTGCAGCCATGTATTTATCCGTTCATCAGTTGGTGGACTTGGACATTTGAATTTCTTCCATTCTTTGGCTATTTTTTAATAATATTGCTATGAACATGTTTTTGTGAAAATGTTTGTTTTTATTTCTCTCAAGTATGGGTCATATGTTTACTGTATTAACCATATTCATCTCTATCTTTAATCTTACAAGGAATGCCAGACTTTTTTCTAGAGCGGCTGCACCATTTTACATTTCCGCCAGCAAGGGTTTCCTGTATCTCCATTATTTGCTAACACTTGTTATTGTCTTTTTGATTATAGCCTTCTTAGTAGGTGTGAAAAATAATTGTAATTTTGATTTGCATGCCTCTGATGACTAATGATGTTGAGAATCTTTTTACATTCTTATTAACATTCACATATCATCCTTGGGGAAGTGCCCAAATCCTTTGGCTATTTTTCAGCTGGGGTATTTGTCTTTATTATTGAGTTATGAATGTTTTTTCTATATTCTGGATAAAAGTTCCTCACCACATATATGATACATTAATATTTTATCTCATTTTGTGGATTATTTTTTATTTTCTTGATGATATTCTTTGAACTACAAACTTTTACAATTTTGATGAAGTCCAATTTCTTTCTTTTTTGTTGCTGAATATTCTGTTGGTTTCATGTCTACGACACTATTGCCTCACCCAAGGTGATGACGATTTACTCCCATCTTTTTCTTTTTTAAAAAAAATTAACATTTATTTATTTTTAAGAGACACAACGAGAGCATGAGTGGTGGAGGAGCAGAGAGAGAGGGAGACACAGAATCTGAAGCAGGCTCAAAGCTCCCAGTGGTCACCACGGAGCCCAGTGTGGGTCTCAAATAACAAACCGTGAGATCATGACCTGAGCTAAAGTAGGATGCTTAACCTACTGAGCCACCCAGGCACCCCTTAAAATTTCTTAGTTTTACATTTAAATTTATGGTCCATATTGACTTAATTATTTTGTATCAGATGTCATAGGGGTCCAAATTCATTCTTCTGTATGTAGATATACAGTTTTTACAACACTATTTGTTGAAAAGACTATTCCTTTTTCATTATATGGTCTTGGCACCCAGTTCTGTTTCTTTGGTCTATATGTCTCTCATTGGTCAGTACCACACTACTTGGATTACTGTAGCTTTGGAGTAAGTTTTAAAGTCAGGAAGTATGAGTCCTCCATCTTAGTTCTTTGCAAGCTTATTTTGGCTGTTATGATTTTCTTTTGTTTCCATGTGAATTTTATGTTTTGCTTGTCATTTCCTAAAAAATGGCAACCTGAATTTTGATAGGGATTATGTTAAATCTATAGATCAATTTGGAGAGTATTGCCACCTTAGCTATATCATGTTGACTGATCCATGAACTTGGGATATCTGTACTTTTATTTAAATCTTACTTGATTTATTTTTTAGTTTTCAGTGCACAAGTCTAAATTTTTGTCAAATTTATCCTATGTATTTTATTTGTTTTGATACTATTGTGAATGGAATTGTTTTCTTTATATTGTTCATTTCCAGTGTATAGGACACATTTAATTTTTGTGTATTGATTTTATGTTCTGCCACATTGTTGAACTTCTTTATTAGTTCTAATAGTTTCTAGCAGATTCCTTAGGAATGTCTTAATGCAAGATTTGTCACATTTCTTCATTCCCAGTCTGGATGGATACCTTTCATTATTATTTTTTTTTCTAGCCTAATTGCCCTGTATAGACATTCTAGTACAATCAAATAAAAGTGGTGAAAGTGGATGTTCTAGTCTTGTTCTTTCGTCTCAAGGGGGGAAAGCATTCAGTCTTTCTCCATTGAGCATAATCTTAGTAGTGGGGCACTTTATAGATGCTTTTTATCAGATTAAAGAAGTTTCATCTCACTTCTAGGTTGTTGACTGTTTTTTAAATCAAATAAGAAGGTATTGAATTCTGACAAATACATTTCTTCATGTATTGAGCTGTATTGTTTTTGTCTAGTTTGTTGAAATAGACCTGGATTGCAATATACTTTTCTCTTAGGACTGCCTTTGCTGCATCTCAAAGAGTTTGGATTGTTGTATTTTAATTTTCATTTGTTTTCATATATTTTTTAATTTCTTCTCTAATTGCCTGATTGGCCCATTCATTCTTTAGTAGAGTGTTTTTTAACCTCCATAGTTTTGGAGGTTTTCCAGACTTTTTACTGTGATTCATTTCAAGTTTCATAGCATTGTGACCTGAAAGTGTGTATGGTATGATCTCTATTGTTTTATATTTAATGAGGGCTACTTTACAACCCAGTATATGATCTGTCTTGGGGAATGTGCCATGCACACTTGAGAAGAAAGTGAATTCCCTAGACTCAGGATGTAGAGTTTAAATATATCTGTCAAATCCATCTGTGTGGAATTAGCTCCTCCTGATGGTTAGACCCTGGACTTACTATATAATGCCCTTCTTCATGTCTTGTTACTGCCTTTACTTTGAAGTCCAGTTTGTTTGATATAAGTATGGCTATTCCAGCTCTTTTGACTTCCATTAGCACGATAGATATTTCTCTATCCCCTTACGTTCAATCTGAAGGTGTCCTCAGGTCTACAACGAGTCTGTTGTCGAGTCTGTTGTCGATAGTAAATAGATGGATTTTGTTTTTTCATCCATTCTGCTACCCTGTGTCGTTTGACTGGAGCATTTAGTCCATTTACATTCAGTGTTGTTATTGAAAAATATGGGTTTAAAGTCATTGTGTTCTCTGTAAGATTCATGCTTGTAGTGGTATTTTTGGTACCTTGTGTTCCTTGCAACATTTCCCTCATAGAGTGCCCCCTTAAGATTTCTTGGAGTTCTGGTTGGTGGTAATGAATTCTTTCAATTTTTGTTTATTTGGGGACACCTTTATCTCTCCTTCTATTCTGAATGACAGGCTTGCTGGATTAAAGATTCTTGGCTGCATATTTTTCTGTTCATCACATTGAAGCTTTCCTGCCATTCCTTTCTGGCCTGCCAAGTTTCAGTAGGTAGGTCTGTAACTACTCCGATTGGTCTCCCATTGTATGTTAGGGCCCTTTTATCCCTAGGTGCTTTCAGAATTCCCTTATTCTTATATTCTGCCCACTTTATATGTCATGTAGAAGATCGATTCAATTTATGTCTGAGGGTATGCGGGGGACCAACCCACGCACCACTGTCGAAAGGTCCCAAGTAGGGGCTTGGTGTTGGCACAATATTTCTAAGAAAGAAGACAGACAGGACAAGACAGGACAAGACGACAACGTGGATGGTGGTAAAGCCACACCTTATTAGGATAGTCAGGGTCTTATATACCATGGGTGATTACATCGTTTCTTTAATGGTTACATAGTTCAAGGTCCTTGAAGTAAAGACATTCTTATCAGGAAAAGGCCATTCTTATCAGGACAGTAAGTAACAGGATTAAGTCATTACAAAAGAGGAATCCCCTAATAATAGTCTGGTTTTCTGATCTGTAGTCAGACGCTTATCCATTGCGCCATTGGCCCCCTCCAAGAGTCTGGTTTTAAGCATAAGATAAGCCTGAAGAATTCTATGAGGAGATATATATTCCTTAAGGCCCTTCATCAGTTATTCAAGGGTAAGATGCTCATCCTTTTATAAGCAAATCTTTTGGCAGAGGATTATGTTCACTCCCAACAGCAGACAAAGAGCCAGAAAATAAAGTAAGGGAAGGTCACTGACTGACCCAAGTTGATTCAAAGCCTGAAAGTATATGCCTCTTTGCAAAGCAATGAGAAAATCATAGGATGAACAGAAGCCATATGTGTGGCCCAGGAGGCCAAATATTGTTTGAGGGTATTTTTTGCCTACTGGGCCCCAACAAGGGGAGTTCTCTGTGACTCTTGGATTTCAATGCCTGGTTCCTTCCCTCTGATTGGGGAAGTTCTCAGCTATAATTTGTTCAAGTACCCCTTTAGCCCCTTCCTCTCTCTCCTCTTCATCTATGATACGGATATTGTTCCATTTGATTGTATCACTCAGTTCTCGAATTCTCCTTTAGTGCTCCTGAATCAATATCTCTCTTTTACTTGGCTTCTTCTTTTTCTATAATTGTGTCTTCTCATTCACCTATTCTCTCTTCCTCTTCAAACTGTGCAGTGGCTGCCTCCACTTTATTAACCTCATTTATAGCATTTTTTAACTCATCACAACTATTTTTAAGATCCATAATCTTTCTAGCAATAGTGTCTCTGGTGTCTTCCATGCCTTTTTTTAAGCCCAGCGATTAATTTTATGACTATTGTTCTAAATTCTTGGTCAGTTATGTAGCTTATATCTGTTTTGAGCAACTCTTAGGTGTCATTTCTTCCTGAAATTTCTTTAGCGGTGAGTTATTCCATTTCGTCACTTTGGCTAGCTGTCTTTTGTAAGACTTAAAAGCTTGTTATGCTCTCTGCTTCTGTGAGTTCTGCTCTATTAAAGGAGGCTCATTGTCCACAGCCTGTCTGTCAGGAAGTGTTCTCTTAATGGTGTCCCCTGGTCTCTCTTGTGCCTTGGTTTTTTCATTTCCCTACTCGTAGTGAATTTTGGGACTCAGTCTGTGTGCACTGGCTTGTTTCTTGTGGTAGCCCTGGAAAAGGAAACAGACAAATACACAGGGAACAAAAGCACCAAACTCAGAGACAAATCAAACAAACAAGCAAACTGAAAGGGAAAAAAAAAACCCCAAAACAAAAACAACAAAAGAGAAGGGCAGTCTAAAAGCATAAAGCCAGAAATCCCAGCTACAGATAAAGAGCAGGGTGGAGGCAGTGCTGATGGAAGAGCATGTACAAAGAGAGAGAGGACAGGGGTGGGGAGAAAGAGAAATTGATCATTGACCAGGCAGAGAGACTAAAAGGCTTAATTCAGAGAGAGAAAAAGGAGAATATGGTAGGAGGCAGGAGAAAGAAACGAAGATAATGTTACCCAGAGAAACTATATAGTCTGATTATTCCAGAGAGAGAAAGGTAACAATGGAGGTATAGAATCTGCTTCAAAAGAATGGATTAAATGTGATTGTTTAAGCAAACCAACAACCAGAGTGCCCAGTCCAGTGGAGGGGAGAGATAAGAGTGAGATAAGGAAAAATATATCTGACTGGGAATCATTGATCTAGAGTTAATCAAGGCAATGCATCAATGTTGGTCTTGCCCCAGGCTCTGGTAAAAAAAAAAAAAAAAGTTCTCTAGGGTGTGGTTTGGTGTAGGCAGGTCTTGCCTCCACTGTGGGTCTCCCCCCCACACCCCCACTCCTGCTCCCTGAGGCCCCGCCTTGGGTTGTGGGGAGAAAAATGGCAAGTCCCCAATACCTTCTTGAGCCAAGCGTTGCAAATCATACATTTAGGTCCGATCTCCCTGTGCTGCGGCGTAGCCAAGGTGGACCATTTTCTATGTCCCAAGCCCACCTCCTGTCCAGATCTTAGTCTGTGTGCTTTAATGATACCACCTGAAATGTACTCCTGGCAGCTAGGCAGGGATGGAGTAGGAATAAGGGAGCAGTTCCTCCTGGTGCCTTCTGGAGCCGGGGCACCCAGACCAAAGAAAGTGCCACAGTTAGGATCTCTCTCCGAAAGCCCTGCAGTTAGAGATGGGATGATAGGATCCCTCTCCGGCCCATGCTGAGGTTTTTTTCCTTCTCTAGGGACAGCTCTATGAGCAGTTTCAGCTGCTCCTTCTGGTCCCCTCATCTCTCCATGTAGGGAGCTCCCCCGCCTCTGTGCCTCCGGGTCCTGGCCCGTTTTTCTCTTCCCCAGTTCGCAATCAAGCACCTATGAGGATGTCTTCTTAGTGGACTCTGTCTCTTTTCCTCCCAGACTCCTGCAGTTCAGTGTCTTTTGGCTTTAGCCCTTCTTTGTTTGAGAGATGGGGTGGAAGTACGGAGCTCCCTATTTCTCTGCCATCTTGCTGCGGGCCTATTTTCATATTATAGGATATAGTAGTAGGAGAGCTGGATAATTTGAAAGCAATGTGAGGGTGGAGAGAGAAAGGGCAGCAAGGAGATAGAAGGCCATTTTAGTGGTGTTTAGAACAGTAATCTGGGCTCTGATGAGGGTGTTTTAAGGCATAGATTCCCCAGTTTGTAAAACTGACCTTGAACGGGTTAAACTCTGAGCTTCTCTTTCCTTACCTGTGTAATGAAAGTCATTAATACCCACCTCACTCAAAATATACAATTTCTGGCACTTCCTAGATAATTAGTAAATGATGTCTAAAATTGAAATTCAGAGAAACAGAGTGTTTTAAACATACTACTTCTGTTTATTTGGAATCTTAATTAATCAGTAGGTAGCCCTACAGCTCTCCATAACTAACTGCTAATTTAAAGAGTACTTATAATTTCTCTAAAAAGTATTTAAAATTTTCACTTGAAAAGAATCATGTTTTCTGTTTGCCTCATTCCGGTTAGTTTTAAATAGGAATGTAATAATGGTTTCTGTTTGAGAATTTAGAAACATGACTGGTTTGCTTATTTGTTTCTGGTTTGCTATTCGTTTCAGTGCCGTGGCTTAGCAATCTGGTGTATTTAAGTACATAACATATAAACAGTATGTAAATATATGTCAATATATAATATATATATATAAAGTATAGGTAAGTAGTATGTTGTGTATAAATAATTTAACATTTTTCATTAGCTTCTACATAGCAGGGTTGTAGAAGTAGTATGTGGTCAAGAGAATTTTGTTTTATAATTTATATTATGAGCAGAACAATGTAATAATACAGACTAGGGCAAAAGTGACAAAAATGTGCAAATTAAGGGAACTATCTCCATGTGAATCACTACCATTCAAAAAAACCGTTACATAAACAAATTTAATTTTAAATTTATTTAGAATATACAACATCCTTTTTTTTTTTTTTAAATCCAGGGAAACTGATACCTGTAAAATGCATAAGTCCTGTGCTCTGTCATGATCCAGAATGTGTAAGTAGTCATATAAGTAAAAATCTCTTCCTTGAGGAGACTTACGTTATAGTTAGGGTTTCCCTCAGAATTTAATCTTCTTTAAAGCCCTTGCCTTTTCAACGCTGTTTATGTCTGTAGCTGCTGCTAATTTTCTCTCCTCCAGTTCCCGTTAAGGCTCCTTCCCAGGAGGCCACTCTTTCCTCCTCTTCTCCACGGCCTCTCCACCGCATGCCACCACCTCCAGTACAGAAAAGCGCCTTTTCAGTTCGGTCCATCAGGTCCGTTGGGCGATAGTAGAATAGGCGGAGACCCTAGGAGTACCCCCTTTTATACGCATGACCTCCCCTTGGACCGTTTTCCCAGGGACAAAGGTTGCGGAGCCCCTTAAAAAGCACTTTCTTCCTGAGCTGTGTTTACACCACGAGATATCTTATTGTAGGATTTTTTTTATGAAATGAATCCTTCAGGGGCGCCTGGATGGCTCAGTTGGTTGAGCGTCTGACTCTTTAAAAAAATTTTTTTTAATATTAATTTTTTTTGAGACAGAGAGAGAGAGAGAGAGAGAGCATGAGCAGGGGAGGGGCAGAGAAACAGGGAAACACAGAATCCAAAGACAGGCTCCAGGCTTGAATCCACAAACTGTGAGATCATGACCTGAGCCGCAGTTGAACACTCAACTGACTAAGTCACCCAGGTGCCCCTTGAGCGTCTGACTCTTGATTTCGGCTCAGGTCATGATCCTAGGGCTGTGGGATCGAATCCTACGCCGAGCTCCATGCTCCTCATGGAGCCTGCTTGAGATGCTTTTTCTCTCTCTCTTTCCCCCCTCCCTCCTTCTTTCTCTCCCTCCTTTTCTTTCTCCCTCCCTTCTTCTCTCCCTCCCTCCCCCTATGCCCCTCTATGCCATTCGTGCTCTCGTTCTCTGGCATAAAAAAAAGGTATTTAAATTTTTTAAATGTTTTTTTTAATGTTTTTTATTTATTTTTGAGAGACAGAGAGAGACAGCACGAGCAGGGGAAGGACAGAGAGAGAGGGAGACACAGAATCTGAAGCAGGCTCCAGGCTCTGAGCTAGCTGTCAGCACAGAGCCTGACAGGGCTGGAACCCACAAACTGAGATCACGACCTGAGCCGAAGTCGGATGCACAACCGACTGAGCCACCCAGGTGCCTCCAAAAAAAGGTATTTAAAAAAGAAGTATTTAAAGAAATGAATTCTTCACATATTCATTTTATTCAGTGAAATAAGTAAACTAAGTTTAACATTTACAGCTAATATTAGCCATAATATCACATATGAATCAGTGTATTTGTAATCCACAAAACTTGTGCTGAGCCAAAATAGAGGGATTACTATAAATGTATCCCCATTACTGTAAGAACAACTCAAAGACCAGACTCACCCAATTATGAAATGAACTTCATATTCAAAAAGAAGCATATTTGAACTAGTTGTTTCTGCCCTTTGGTGCTACCAAGGCCATCCCCAGAAACAAGGAAAGTGGCTCGTTAAATTGTATTTATTTTTCTACTCTTTTTCCACTCCACCCTACCTCGAAGGTAAATACGGAAAGTTCTGGTGTGGCTGCAGTGGACAAGAGGAAGGCACAGGTGGACGGCAGCATGTTGTAGTCTGGTGGGGGGAGGGGCAGGGGACTGGATTGCTGGTCAGGTGCTGGCAGTACTTCAATGGCTGTGCAACCTCGGGGGAAAGCCTTTATATAACTTCTCTGTGTGTCTGTTTTCACCTCTGTCATAGCACCCAGAGTTTTCTATATATGAACTGTGAGATTGTGGCCTGAGCCAAAGTCAGCCGCTTAACTGACTGAGCCACCCAGGCGCCCCTAACTTTGCTATTTTAAAAGTCCATTACTGGATAAATCTATTCATCTCAATAATATAACTAATGTCACTGTATAATTAAAAATTAAAAGCAAACGTAGACATGTAAGATGTACTCTAACTCATTTGTCTTTCACTTAGCTACAAATAGAAAAAGGCCTCCATCAATGGCTCCATTTTCTCCTAGTTCTTTTCGATTTGATACTCATTACAAACAGTGCTCATAAAATCATGTCTGCTAGAACCATCCTCACTGGTGGCAAAAGATGAGGAGTTCTTGATGTCAGCTTGAAACCCAGTATAAAGTCTTCACCAGGGATGCTCAGCAACACATCTTAAATGGCTAAATGGCAGACAGCTCTTTTTTATAGCTCATTTTTAAATGCAGGAATTTATTCTTGGTCTCTGCACCACCTGGCTTATTTTACCTGGTGACATCGTAGTAATAATGCATGTTTGTTGAGGATTTGCTATGTGCCAGGCACTGTTGTAGGTGCTATCCGAGTGTACCATTTTGTTCTTCCCGGTAGTTCTGTGAGGTGGATGCAGCTGCCATACTGCCCATGACGCAATAGATAACCCAACAGCAGAATAGTCATTCAAAGTCACATAGCCGTTAGGGGTACCTGGCATCTGTCTCTCTATTTGAACCACTGTTCATACTGTCTGAAGTGTGCTGGCGTCCATCATTCACCAGGCACCACATCTCTCCTTCAAGTATTCCTGCCTTGTATACAAAGGATGTCATCTCGTAGAAGTTCCATGTTAAACCCCAAAGGGCAGTTGTGGTAGATGGACTAGGACTTTGCAGAAACTGGCTGTTTTTCCCACCCTTCCAAGAAGAAGCAGAGGAATTGTACAGACAGTGACCTCCTGCATTCTTTTCTCTCTTCTCGCCGTTGAAGGCATTGGAAACAGGCAGAGCCCAAGGTCTTAGTCTGCATAAGCAAATTTCTAAGACTTCTGCCTAGAAAATTGAAAGACTATCATGTGTCTGGAGGCTCCCTTGCCAAGATGCCAGGACAGATTCCAGTAAGTATTCAACTGCAAAAAGCTGACCATTATTCTCATTATTCTCAGTTTTGTGATTGAAGTTTCAGATATCCATGGTATGGCTCTAGAGCTTATGGTTTCATTGAACTTCCCTAGTATGTCACTGCTTACAAAGGTGGAATTGAAGAGCAGGATACAGCCCAGCTGCGGTGTTGGACACAACAAGAGGTAAATGCTCTTGCTGTCGGATTCCATTTCTGCTAGGAGGGCTGCCTTGCAAGGTAGCAAACCACCTCGACCTATCCAGCCCATGTCTCCTTTCCCTCTTTATTAGGTTCCAGTTGGCTCTGATTCCCCTGTATGCAGCCTAAGCCCTGAAAATGCAAAAGACCTTTGGAATTAACAGCTCTTGGGACCATGGCACGCAAACTTGTTATGGAGACACTGTTCAGTTTTTTAATCAGAATTCCATCTGATGTAAAGCCAAAACTCAGCCTCTTGTCAACCTATGGCACTTTTTGTCCTTGCTCAGTGATTAGGAAATCTGAAAACAATCCACTGAATGTTAAGGGAGGATTAAGTTACATTTATACTTGTACCAACTGGAAATTACCCTGCCTTATGTAACACTTTGGATAAAGCCATATAGTAACATTTTATAACAAAGGGAAGGGAATTTGGGGTGAAAAAGTAAAAGAAACTAGCATCTCAAAGGAGAGGGGAGGTAAACAAATTCTGTGAGCATCTGCAACTTGTGAGGCAATGTGTATATATAGTTGATTTTGATGTTTGTTGCTTTGTAAAACATTTTTATAAATCCCTTAAAATTTAAAGATTCGTATATTTTTTTCAAGTTGTTACTCAATCACTTGAATCAGACTTGAATTTTTTTAAAATAGTTTATTGTCAAATTGGTTTCCATACAACACCCAGTTCTCTTCCCCAGAAGTGCCCTCCTCCATCACCACCACCTCTTTTCCCCTCTCCCCCTTCCCCTTCAACCCTCAGTTCATTTTCAGTATTCAATAGTCTCTCAGGTTTTGCATCCCTCTCTCTCCCCAACTCTTTCCCTCTTCCCCTCCCCTGGTCCTCCATTAGGTTTCTCCTGTTCTCCTGTTAGACCTATGAGTGCAAACATATGGTATCTGTCCTTCTCTGCCTGACTTTTTTCGCTTAGCATGACACCCTCGAGGTCCATCCACTTTCCTACAAATGGCCATATTTCATTCTTTCTCATTGCCATGTAATACTCCGTTGTGTATATATACCACATCTTCCTGATCCACTCATCAGGTGCTGGACATTTAGGCTCTTTCCATGTTTTGGCTATTGTTGACAGTGTCAGACTTGAATTCTAAGTTCTGCCTGGCATGGTTGAGAAGTGTTAGTTTCCTTTGCACAGGATCAGGCTCAAACAAGCCTGAGCACAAGGATCACTTGGGGCTATATTAAAAGTACAGATTTCCTGGACTGGACTCAAAGGTACTACTTCATGTTTGGGGTCGAGAATTCTGTATTTCCTCAGTCAGGTTTTTATCTCGAACATAAAAAATATTCAAATCTCACTGAAATCCTGCAACTGTTAAACTTGGCCACTTTTGCACTCTACCGTTTGCCACTATAGGTAGTTTGAATAGATGATAGATGGATGGATGGATGGATGGATAATTCACTTCTTTTCACTAAAGCACTTAATAATCTGTTCTAATTCATCTCCATCACTGTTTTCTCATGGTTTACAGTTCCCAGGATTAAGGTAGAAAGGAAAAGTAGATGTTTAGTTAGAAGGTTATTCTCACATATAACTGCCAAACAGTTCTTTGTTCTTGTGAAATCATGTCAGACACATGCCTATTTAAACATATATGTACATTTTAAAGACTTGTAAGAACCCATCACTCCTATCTCTCCCACCCTGTTAGACCTAGATCAGGAGGAACCTTGAAGCCCCTGTAGGCATTATTGAACACTTGTCCTACACCGCATCTCCACATATAACCACTTTCCTGTTCCTGAATTCCCTAACTTTTCTTTAAAGTTTCCCCCATATATATCAGAAAAAAATTATTGTGTTTCATTTTTCCACTGTTGAACATTCTTTTTTAAAATTTGTTTTGAATATTTATTTTTTGAAAGAGGGGAGGAGCAGAGAGAAAGGGAGACACAGAATCCAAAGTGGGCTCTGAGAGCACAGAGCCTGATGTGGGGCCCGAACTCACAAACTGAGATCATTACCTAAGCCGATGTCAGATGCTCAACTGACTAAGCCACCCAGGTGCCCCTCCACTGTTGAACATTCTTAGTGATATTATATATATGTTCTCCAGTGACTTTTATTGTTTTAGTTAGTGTTGTGATTTTGAGATTCATCTCTCCTGATGTGAATGGCTATAGTTTTCACTACAGTAGGCTCTTGAACGGTATGAACGTACCAGAATTTACTTATCCAATCTACCACTGATGGACATTAGGGATGTTTTCAATTTATTTTAATATGAACAGTGTGTCAACATTTCCGTATGTATGTTCTCTGTACATGTATAAGAGTCACTTGAGTGTATACTCCTAGGAATGTCCAGAATGTTGGACCCCAAGATTCTAGAAGGGTGTTTTCGTTTTCTACACACCAGAGATTGCCATCATTGAAGGCGTAGGATCCGTTCCGTGGACTCCTTTGGCTGGCGTGCAGTTGGGGCTGGCTCGTAGGTGTGCCTCAGAATGCTTCTTTAGCCTTAAGACACATTGGACTTCGTACGACTGGCTGAAGTTCCCGATGTGACTGGATATGGTACAACGTAGGAGGTGTTTGACCCAGGTTTAGCAAGACAGCCATTTGAGCTGAAAATGTATACAGTGGCTTCTGCCGTGGTGGTATTCAATGAGTTGTATTCATATGCATGTGGACTACTGTGTTATATGGTGATCTAATGTTTCTTTGACATACCTACTCTATATTGATGACTTTCTACTCAGCTCGAACTACACAAATGACCACAGTCTGTAATCTGCTGAATAGGACAACACACTGGAAAGAAAATCCTAAAGGAACTTTAAATTTAGAAGTGCTTGATTCTAGCAGTGTTGGCCATTTACATATAAGAGAGATAATATATGCAAAGTGCTCAACCTGTTGTCTGACAGTAGATAAGCACTCAGTAAATTATAGCGTTTGTTGATGTTCTCCCTGTTATTGTTACATCCAGAACTCAAAAATCCTAAAATTCCTTTCCCTGATAATAACTTCCTTTTTCTTTTTTTCAATCTTGAATGATCCTCGAAATCGCTTCCCACCCCTTGTTTGAAATCAACTTCTGGTTTACTTCTCTTGAGTTATTATCATAGTGTTTACATATATCTACTGTTTATTTAAATAAAATTAACTTATTTTGGCCTCTTCTTAAACAAAACATGTCTAGTTTGAACTTTTGATTCCTACCCTCCCCAGCCCCCCCCCCCCCATTTCCCCTACCATCTTCCTCTCTAGTTCAGTTAATGGCATTGTCATCAACTCTGGTACCCTGGCCTGAAAACTGACACCCAGCCTTGACTCCTGTCTTCTGCTTCTGCCCACACTTCACTCTCTCTAGTGTTACCTCCCCAGTCTGAGCCAGCCTCGGTCTCACTGGGACCACTGCTGCCATCCTGTCCTCACTGTGTACCTCCACTCTTGTCTCCTCCAGATAACGTGTAATCAGATCTCATCACTCCACTGATGAAAGTCCTCCAAAGATTTCCCACATCACAGATATTTTGCCTCAGCCTTCAGGTGTGATCTGATGTGTCCTCATTTCTTCCCTCCATTCTCCTCATTCCTTGTGTCCCAGTCTTACCTGACCTCTTTCTCATGCTTGAGTATTCCAAGCTCAGTGCCACCCCAGGGCCTTTGCACACATTTCCTGTTGTCCTAGAACTCTCTTCCTACATTTTTAGTGTAATGCTTCCTTGTGTAGTTCAGATAGCTCAAAGGTTACCTCCTGAGAGACGCTTCCCCTGAACCTCCGGAACTGCTATCCATATTTTTCCTAAACTGTTTACTTGTCTTTATAACTGTACTCCCTCAACTTAATCTGAAATATTTATTAATGCATTTTTAATCTCATGCCACTAAAATATAATCTCCAGCATGATCGGTGACTGTTTCTCTGGTTTACTACTGTATTTTCAACATCTACAAGATAGGTGTTCAGTAAATATTTGTTGGATTAATACAAAAATTAGTGAAATGTAATTGGAGACAAAAATCACAAAATTGGGGCACCAGGTGGCTCAGTTGGTTAAGCATCCGACTCTCGGTTTTAGCTCAGGTCATGATCTCATGGTTGTGAGACTGAGACCCCGGTCAGGCTCCGTGCTGAGCGTGAAAGCTGCTTGGGGTTCTCACACTCTCCCCCTCTCTTGCTCACTCACGGCGTGTGCTCTCTCAAAATACATAAATAAACTTAAAGGACCCCCACAAAACCTGTTACTTGTATTACTAAGTAATAATATATATTGTATATTGAAATTGGTGTAAATATATTAGAGCATTAAAACATTTTATTTTTAGTATTCATTAGAAGTCTTCAAAAATGTCAGCCAGGTGTATAGGTCTTTGGTGAACAAACTTTATTACGCTTTATTTCAAATGTGAATTATGTGACTATCTAAAATTAAATTTAAATTTACTATCTGTATCTAAATTTAAATTTATATGTTTGACATGTTTTTAAGTCTCACTCCACTAGACTATAAGCTCCAGGAGGGCCCATCTGGTTTATCGCTATAGTTTCTTTATTTTCCTCTATTTTATTTTAATTCCAGTATAGTTCATATACAGTGTTATATTAATTTCATACTGCTATCCTTTCAACGTCCATAATAGTGCCTGATACATAATAGGTGTTCAGGAAGTATTTGTTGAATTAATGAAGGAATGAAGGAAAGGTAGCGGACAGCTAAAAAAGTGACAGATTTTTCATGTATCACTAAGTAGTAAGAGCAATTATGTATCCATCGTAAGGTATTAAAATGTTTTATTTTGGAGCCTGGGTGGCTCCATCGGTTAAACGTTCAACTTTGGCTCAGGTCATGATCTCACAGTTCGTGAGTTTGAGACCCATATTAGGCTTTTGGCTGTTAGCACCGAGCCTGCTTCAGAGCCTGCTTTGCATCCTCTGTCCCCCTCACCTGCTCATTCTCTCTCTCTCTTTCAAAATAAATAAACTTAAAAAAATGTTTTATTTTTCAGGATTAATTGGAATTCTTCAAAATGTCAGGTAAATTTTTATGAATAAATGTTTTTATTATTATTATTATTATTATTTAAAATGTATATCTGTTTTCTTAATAGTTTATTGTCAAGTTGGTTTCCATATAACACCCAGTGCTCATCCCACCAAGTGCCCCCCTCCATGCCCATCACCCCCCTTTCCCTTCCCCACTCCCCCATCAGCCCTCAGTTTAATCTCAGTATTCAAGAGTCTCTCATGGTTTGCCTCTCTCCCTCTACCCAGCTATTTTTCCTCCCCTCCCTTATGGTCCTCTGTTAAGTTTATGAATAAATATTAATACACTTTATTTTCAAATGTGGATGGTTTGATTTTTTTTCTTAAAAAATTGGAGTTTACTTCCTTTTGAGGTTTTTTTGGGTTTTTTTTTAGCATTTGGAGAAAACATGTTATGTGTTCATTTATACATGTGAACATTTCTATCTACCTTTGGCAGAAAAGGATTAAAAGGGATTTATGTGGGGACATATGTATTGAAAGTTCTCTAAAATATGTGGGGAAAATTCAGTAAAGGGAACAAGAGTCAGAAAGGAAGTCTGCGAAGAGGGGTATAGTAATAATTCGTCTGTGATGACAGCCTGCCGCGGAGGAGGGCTCAGAAGCCAGCCCTGCATTTTCCAGCCGTCCAGGAGATGACGGGAGGCAAGAAATACCGCATGTATGAGATTTTGGGTTTTCTTGGATAAAAGTCAGTCGGTTTAGAGATTCAGAATTTCTCCTTGTAGGGAATACAAGAAGACATGTCTCGCGTTGCAACAAGAGGACAAGATAGCATCATGGAAAGTGAGTTCAGTTCCCCCCTTGCAGCGCTTACAGCAAGCCAGGTTGCCTTTACTGGAGATGTAGGTTAACCCAGCTCTAATGAGTTGTGTGTGGCACCGCTGCGCTGTGAGCCTTCGTGTATTTATGTTATGCTTTGAATTTATTTAAACACAGTCATTTTCCAAAAAAGGTTAGGGAAAAAATAAGGTTCGCTCTATGTATGACTGTGTCCTCCCTAACATATGGTGGGAACAGCAGTTTCTGCACGTGCGCCGGGTGTTCACGTGGGTGGGAATCCGCAGGAAGTCAGCAGGGCCACCAGCATCAAAGTGTGTTGCTTTGGTCATACTACAGTGTGAATACTCGCTTAGTTTTTTTTTTTTTTAATCTATAGTCAGCCTGAAAATTTATCAATATATATTAACAGGTTAAAAATCTAATATATGTAATGAATTATGTGTCTTTAAAACATAGGAGTGTATATCATATTAGTTACATTCATGGGTGAGAAAAAATGAATATATCCTGTTACGACATTATCACTTCCGTTGTAAATCATGTCCCTCTCCCTCTCCCAAGGTGTCATCCCCACAGCCCCTGAGCACCCTGCAGATGAGAAGACTCCTGATCAAAGGCCTGATGCACCTCCTGACTACAATTCCCATTTTGTACCAGGTGGGTGAGTCAGAAAGGTTCTTTCAGCTCTCCAGAAAACCATACTAATAGTTAAGATTGCTTTGAAGAGTAATTAATTGAGTGAGTCAGTAAATAAGTATTGAATGCCTCCAGGGTGCCAAGTAGTTTACCAGATGTCAATTAGAATACATTTGTGGGCTCCTGAGGAAGGAAGTTGTACAAGCACTGATGGCATTCTCTTTGCTCTGTTATGAAAACATGAAGAGAATGTTGTAGATGACACTAATTGGCTCTAACAAGGATTTGAGGGAAGACCTAACTGAGGAAGTCAGATTTTTATGGCTTAATGAGTTTCTTACTCAAAGAAAAAAAGGAAAGAACCATGCTTGCAGAAAGAACTATCCTTACATGGCCAACCAACACATGAAAAAATGCTCAACATCACTCATCATCAGGGAAACACAAATCAAAACCACAATGAGATACCACCTCACACCTGTCAGAATGGCTACCATTAACCACTCAGGCAACAACAGATGTTGGCGAGGATGCAGAGAAAGAGGATCTCTTTTGCACTGCTGGTGGGAATGCAAACTGGTGCTGCCACTCTGGAAAACAGTATGGAGGTTCCTCAAAAAGCTAAAAATAGAACTACCCTATGGCCCAGCAATTGCACTACTAGGTATTTATCCCAGAGATGCAGGTGTGCTGTTTCAAGGGGCACATGCACCCCAATGTTTATAGTAGCACTATCAACAATAGCCATAGTATGGAAAGAGCCCAAATCTCCATCGATGGACAGATGGATAAAGAAGATGTGGTATATATACACAATGGAGTATTACTGGGCAATCGAAAAGAATAAAATCTTGCCATTTGCAACAATATGGATGGAACTAGAGGGTATTATGCTAAATGAAATTAGTCATAGAAAGACAAATATATGACTTTTATGAAGAATTTAAGATACAAACTAGATGAACATAAGAGAAAGGAAGCAAAAATAATATAAAAACCAGGAGGGGGACAAAACCTAAGAGACTCTTAAAATACAGAGAATGAACAGGGATGCTGGATGGGCTAAATGGGTAAGGGGCATTAAATAAGACATTTTTGGGGATGATTTTAGGATTGACAGTCCTAAATTATAATCCTGCTATATCTGACCATTTCTCTAAATTTACTTGAGTGACTGTCAACATGATCTACATAATCTATCTTATATTCATGGATCACTCTGTGTCCATGAACCTAGATTCCACTAGAACAGAGACACTACAATTTCTTCTTTTTTAAAATGTTTATTTATTTTAAGAGAGAGGGCGAGAGGGCTCGGGCAGGGGAGGGGCAGAGAGAGGGAGAGAGAAAATCCCAAGCAAGCCCTGCAGTGTCAGATCAGAGCCTGACATGGGGTTCAAACTCATGAGCTGTGAGACCATGACTTGAGCTGAAACCCAAAGTCGATACTTAACCGACTGAGCCACCCACGCATCTCTCTACCATTTCTAAGTAACATTGATTATAAACCATGTTCTGGTTGTCTGGGAAAGTGTCTCTTCCTCTCTGTACCAAAAAACTAGCAAGATGTTAAGAGATATTCAAATCAAATAACTAGATAAATTGGAAAACATTATGGTATAGAGCATACAACTGAATTTTTAGTTATGAAATACAGTAACAAAAATTCATTGTGATCGCCACCTAGTGGTTGAACTATGTACATATCTGTGACATGCAAATTATGTCCCTGTGATTCACATGAAAGAACTTGAAATACTATAAAGTGTTTATCTTTAATTAATTTTTAATGTTCAATTATTTAATTTCTATTTGCATTATAGCACTGGACATGTGTTCCCACTGAAAATAATTTTGTCCCAAATATGTTTAAAAGAAGAGTTAATAAGGACACTTTTGTTATTATGTAGTTGATTTAAAGAAAAGAAATGAGGGATGCCTGGGTGGCTCGGTCGGTTAAGCATCCGAGTTCAGCTCAGGTCGTGATCTCACAATTCATGGGTTCGAGCCCCGCATCAGGACCTGGTGCTGACAGCTAGCTCAGAGCCTAGAGACTGTCTTCGGATTCTGTATCTCCCTCTCTCTCTGATCCTTCCCTGCTTGTACTGTCTCTCTCTGTCTCTCAAAAATAAATAAAAAACATTAAAAAATAAAAAAAAGAAAAATGACATAATTTCTTTTTTACTTAATATTTTTGAATGTTTATTTAATTTTGAAAGAGCAGGGAAGGTGCAGTGAACAAGAGGACAGAGGATTTGAAGCTGGCTCTCTCTCTCTCTCTGCCCCTCCCTTGCTAGAGGTCTTTCATTCTCTCTCAAAATAAAGAAATAAACTGTTTAAAAAAAGAAGAAATGGTAGTGTCTCTCTTCTCTTGGAATCTAGGTTCTTGGATACAGAGTGACCCATGAATATAAGATAGATTATGTAGATCATGTTGGCAGTCACCTAGGTAAATTTAGAGAAGCCGTCCAATACCGAGAACCCAGGGCTCAAGCTCATGAACTGTGAGATCATGATCCGAGCTGAAACTGAGAGTCAGACACTTAGCCAAATGAGCCACCCAGGCGCTTCTTTAATTTCTTGAAATAAAGAAGAGAGATAATATTCAAAATAAGTGAGAAAACAAATCTCCCCATGGGAATATAGTATGCTCTTTCTTTACCACACATAATTCAATCACGTTTTTTCCTTCTGTTAACACCTGTGAATAATACATATAACAGAAACCATTTGATTACATAAACGTGTATATAATTTTGCTTAGAAATATAATCTATACTGAATAGCCCCATAATCTAAATTGCAATTTTCTAATTTATTGATCTTCATATTTCATTACATGACATACTTTTTACGTTAAAAAATTACATGGTTAGTGGTGCCTGGGTGACTCCCTCGGAGTGTCTGATGTGGGCTGAGGTCATGATCTCGCTATTCATGAGTTCGAGCCCCACCTCAGGCTCACTGCTGTCAGTGCAGAGCCCGCTTCAATCCTCTATCCTCCTCTCTCTACCTCTCTGCTGCTTGTGCTCGCTTGTTCTCTCTCTCTCTCTCTCTCAAAAATAACATTTTAAAAACTCATATGGTTAATATTACAAGAATTAAGCAACTCACTCAAATGATAACACAGTATTTTTAAGATAGTTTATGTGACTTTTAGTTGCATTGTTTTTAATAGTTCAGGAAAAGGGGGTAAGGATGTATGATTTCCAGTCTAATTCGGGTGTTCTAAAACACAATTCTTACAGGAATTGAAGTTTATTCTTCATGACAAACTGAAACATGTAATTTCTTCCACTTTGTTCTAAAGACACTAGGATTTTTTTGTTTTTATTTTTTCCTTGTGAAGCTCTAATTTGACATTGTTTCTAGTTACTGTTATTTTTCTTTTAGTCTCTTCTGATTAGTCTCTCTCCAGATGTGTATGTCACCTGTCCTTAAAAACCGGTATTCCCCAGAGTTCGTGCGCTCCCCTGCCCTACCTGTCTTCTTCCACCTGTTCCATTCACCTAACCTTTCACACACTCTCCTGC
This sequence comes from Suricata suricatta, assembly GCF_006229205.1. Lineage (NCBI taxonomy): Eukaryota > Metazoa > Chordata > Mammalia > Carnivora > Herpestidae > Suricata > Suricata suricatta. The sequence goes on from NC_043704.1 coordinate 115,325,279, forward strand.
CTGATCTCTGTAATTCGTCTGCCTTTGACCACTGAAGACTCCCTTAGCCCCCACCCATCTCAGTTTCCTGGGCTCTGAACTTGCATTTCCAGCTGCCTGTAGCCCACTTTCCCTGGAAGGACCCTGGATCTCAAGCTCAGTGTCTGCAGTTTAGCTTGGGCATCTTGCTCCGGAACTCACTCCTTCTATTCTTTCCTTCTGGAGGCTACAGGGACCCGCGTCAGAACCTGAGAATCTTTCCTCATATCCAGTCTGTTACTGAGATGGGACTGCCCCTTCAGTGTTGCTTATCCTTATGCTACTTACGACTTTCTGCATTGCAGACCTCCTCGCCTTCCGTCAGCACTCCTGCAGGCACCTCCTGCCTGATCTGACCTCATCCACAGAGGTTTGCAGTGTGAGTGCAGTGGCTTCGCTTTCTATTTTATTGGCATACAGTTCAGGTTCTTTGTACAAAGTATAGATCCTTCATAATCTTCACTCTCCTCCTTCCTCTCTAGCCGTCTTTGCTAAATCTCCATACATAACCTTGCCCCCTGCAATGCTGGGCTTCCCCCATGCAGCTGTTCATTTCACACCTACTCTCCCCATAAAACCTTTGCCCGTGGTGGAGGTGCAGGCTGGTCTGATGTGTCAGCACCAGCACTGCAGGGCACCGCCTCCGCCTGGGCCAGGCGCTGCTCCTCCAATCTCTTCACACAGTGTGAATCCGCCTCTGATCACACAAATTACTTGCTTCATGATAACCGTTCTCTTTTTATTTTTTTAATCTGTGTATTTTCTGCAGAACTGAATGTTTTTGAAAACAGACGTTGTCTTTCTACCCCTTTCTGTCTCTAGCAACAGGTACAGCAGCAGGTCCTTGAAATGGGCTTGTGGGATGTTTCCCAAATAAAGGAATGTTTGATTTATTTCATGGCCTTATTCTCAGAGATTATTGGACGAAATGGTTCTGCAATTCATGATGCTCATGAGTGGAGTCTTTATGAGTCACCACAATGTCCTAGAATTCTTGCGTTTCAAAAGCCACTCTTCCCTGTAATGCCCAAGTCGCCAGAATCTAACCCTCTGTCCAATTTGCCTTACTGGAAGTGCTGCCTGTTTTTATTTCTCATCCCAGACAACTTCTGGAAGTCTTGGGAAATGTCCCTTCCTGCTGGTGGTTGGTTTCTTCAGCATCGGCGGACCCCAGACCACCGCTTTGCCTCTGTGCTGGTCACCTCTTAGTCTTTCTGAAGCCAGCCTTCTGCCAGCTGAGCTGGTGTTTCCTGTACCGTGACGTCCCACAGGAGGGGGTGTGTGTGTGTGTGTGTGTGTGTGTGTGTGTGTGTGCGCGCGCAAAATTCAGCCCTAAAAAAACAGCTGCCAGCTAGAGTTGCTCTTCTAGACTACAGTGCCGTGGCCATCCATCCACAGAGTCCTACTTTGGATGTTCCTAGCCTCTTCCCAGCCTTTGATCTAAATTAACATGATTTAACTAAGGGTGCCCCTGCAGTCAGAACTCTTGAGTTTTAATTCTCCCCTATCACATATTGACACCATTGATTCTTCAGCAAGTTACTTAACCTCCTTATGCCTCAGTTTCTTCCTCTGTAAATTAAGGATAATAATAGTCCCTACCATGTAAGGTAGATGTTGAGTAGTTAGGACAGTGCCTGGAACATAAGAAAAGCTCAGTAAGTATTAACTCTTCTCTCTTTTATAAAAATCATAAACATAGTTTCCTCTAGCAGGAGTTCCTTCCTGGTGTCCATGGTATTCGGGACCTTGTTCTCTGGGCTGAGAGAGAATAGTCTCCACCTCAACCTGTCTTTCAAATTTTTTTCATTCTTTACGAGTGACCTTTTCAAAGAACAGTCACTAATGGACTGTTCCCAGTTTTCAGGAAATATCAGTCCCTGCCCTACACAGCTGTGTGGTGTTGCTTTTTGATATCAACGAGATACCGGCTTCCCCGGTCTGCAGACCCACAGCCCAGAGCCTGGGCTGCTTTGGGAAATACAACACCGTCAGAGGGGCTTCAGTATCACAGCCCAAGCTTAGCCGTCCTCAGCTTGTTCCCTTTAGCATACTTACTTAGACATGAGGTGAATCCTGGTTTCTCTGCCCCTAAACACCCCTTGCTGTCTTCTGTACCAACATCCCGTAATTTTGAGCACATATATTAGAAAACACAGATATATGCACATATACACATTATAAACAGTAATTTAATAAACAGCAATTTTCAGAGAGAAACTTAGTTTAACCTATATTAAGGTAAAATTTGTTTTTTCCCTTTGAGGAGAGTATCTACAAAACTATTCCCAACCGTGGTGAAAACAAACCTCTATGCATCACAGTTTTGTAACATTGTCTCTATCTTTTCCACTCTAGAATAGAATCTTTTCCTTCTTTACATTGGTTAAACAAAAAGGTCTTTAAATCACTGGCTTTCAAACACTTTTTTTTAAATTTTTTTCTTTTCGTTTTTTAAAGTACTGTCTACACCCAATGTGGGGCTAAACTCACAACCCCAAGATCAAGAGTCCCATGCTCTACTGACCATCCAGGTGCCCCCTCACATATTCTTGAAAACAATCTACTGTGACCCACAGTAAACATATATGTGGGTATATTCATATGTAACAATATTTATATGTGTATTTATTATATATATGCTACATATAATATTTCACCAAGCGGTACTCAGTTGTGAGTATACCGCATACAGGCAATACAGTGGTTTTCTATTTTATTTTATTCTAGTGTAGCAAATCTTATTTAAAAAATTTTAATTGTGAATCAGTAAATTGATTTTACAGCCTACTAATGTATGTACAGATTGTAAGATGCTATATTAGAACAGTGTTTCTCACTTAGTTAAGAATTAATGAAATAGCTATACTTAGATCAGACAAAATATACCTTACAGCAAAAATGATTAATAGAGATGAAGAACATTTTATAATAACAGCAGTGTCAATCCATCAGGAAGACCATAACAATTATGTACATCTAAAAACTGCTCCAAAATAATATGGAGCAAAGAATGACACAATTAAATGGTAAAATAGACAACTCCATAAATACCAGTTGGAGACTGCAGTACCCACTTCCAGTCATGGATGGAACAACTAAGCAGAAGACCAAGTAGGAACTAGAGGCTGTAAATAATCCTATCAAGCAAACTAAACAGATAAATGTATAGACCTCTCTACCCAACAACAATAGAATATACATTCTTCTTAAGTGCACATAGGACATTGGCTAGGATAGAGTTGCTGATTAAGCCATAAAACAAGTCTCAACAAATTTAAAACAACTAAAATCATAATAGATTTCACAATGGAATAAAATTAGTAATCAATAAAAATAGAAGGAATTTTGGGAAATCTGAGGAAATTGACACCCTCTTAAATAACTAAATGGGCAAAAGAAATCAAAGGAGAAATTAGAAAATACTTTCAGACAAATAAAACCACAATATACCAAAGCTTAAGGGTACAACTAAAACAGAGCTTAGAAATTTGTAGCTATCAACACCTATGTTAAAAAAGAAGAGGGGTGCATGGGTGGCTCAGGTGGCTGAGCATCCGACTTTGGCTCAGGTCATAATCTCACGGTTTGTGAGTTCAAGCCCTGCATTGGTTTCTGTGCTGACAGCTCAGAGCCTAGAGCCTGCTTCGGATTCTGTGTCTCCCTCTCTCTTTTCTCCTCACCTGCTCACACTCTGTTTCTCTCTCTTTCTAAAATAAATAAACATTAGAAAAAGTTTTTTAGAAAAACTCTCAGCAACCCAACTTTCCACCTTAGAAAGAAGCCAAACCCTAAGCAAGTAGGGAAATTTAAAGTAGAGGTAAATGAAATAGTGAAAACCAAGGGGCCACATGGACAAAACCAGAAGTTGGATCTTTGAAAATGTCAACAAATTGTGAAATCTTAAGCCAGACTGACCAAGAAAAAAAATAGATTCAAAATATTACAATCAAGAATGAAAATGGAGGCATTACTAAAAAGCTTTCAAAAATTAAAATGTATTATAAAAGAATACTGTGAACAGTTGTATACCAACAACCTGGAAAACCTGGAAGAAATAGACAAATTCCTCAAAAATACGAACAACTGAAACTGGTTCCAAGAAGAAATAGAAAACCTAAATCAAGCTATATAGCAAGTAAAGAGAATCATTTAATCATTAAATTAGTCATTTAGAATTTTCTGATAGGGGTACCTGGGTGGCTCTGTTAGTTAAGCAACAGACTCTTGATCTCGGCTTAGGTCATGATCTAACTGAGTTCAAGCCCTGCATAGGGCTTTCGACTGGCAGTATGGAGCCTGCTTGGGATTCTCTCTCTCTCTCTCTCTCTCTCTCTCTCTCTCCTGTTCTTTCTGCCTTTCCCCCACTTGCACATGCATGCACGTGCGAGTGCTCTCCCTCTCTCTCTCTCACACACAAAATAAATAAACATTTAAAAAAATTCAGACATAGTAAAGCCTAGGCCTGGACAGTTTCTTTAGTGAATTCTACCAAATGCTTAATGAAGATTTTAATACTAATCCTTTATAAGAAATAGAAGAATAGCGAACACATCCCAATTCATTTTGTGAGGCCAGTATTACCCTGTTAGCAAAATCAGACAAGGATATCACAAGAAATGAAAACTATAGAGTAATATTCCTTATAAATATAGATGTAAAAGTGCTCCACAAAATACTAATAGTATAGTAAGCAAATAGTAACCAAATCTAACAATATACAGTAGGGATTATTACCATGACCAAGTACAGTTTATCCTAAGTATGAGATAAAGTTGGTTTGTCATATGAAAATCAGTCAGTGTATGTACCATATTAATGGAATATAGTACAAAAATCATATGATCATATCACTAGATAGAGAAAAAGCATTTGAGAAAATGAAACATCCTGCATAATAAAAAAAACACTCAACAAACTAGGAATAGGAGGAAACTTCCTCAACCTAATAAAAGTCATCTATAAAAAACACACAGCTTAACATCATGTTTAAGAGCAAAAGTTGAAACCATTCCTCCTAAGGTCAAGAGCAAGATGGTATCTCTTTATGCCACTTCTATTCAACATTGTATGGAGATTTTAGCCAGGACAGTTTGGCAAAGAAAAGTAGTAAAAGTCATCCACATTGGAAAGGAAGAAGCAAACCTATTTCTGTTTGCAGATGACATGAGCTTGTATATAGAAAATCCTAAGGAATATGCGCACACACACACACACACACACACACACACACACAGTTATAAGAGTATAAACCAGTGAATTTCCATTTTGGAAAAGAGTTTGGCCATTTCTTCAAAAAATTAAGGCTAATTTCACTCCTAGGTTTATACTCCAGAATGGAAAACCTATTTTCACACCAAAACTTGTACACTAATTTCACAGCAGTGTTATTTACCAAATAAATAATGTCTATCGGCTGATTAATGGATACATAAAATGTGCTATGTCCATGCAATGGAATATTACTCAGTGGTAAAAGGAATGAATACAGCATGGGTAAACCTTGAAAACATTGTGCTAAGCGAAAGAGACTAGACACAAAGGCTACATGTTATGTGATTTCATTTTTATGAAACGTCCAGATTAGGCAAACCTGTAGTGGTAGTGGTTTCCTGGGGCTGCGGCAGAAGATAGGGAATGACTGGGTATAAACTTTTTTGTGGGGTGAGGAAACTGTTCTGGAATGATGTAGCCATCATGAGAAGTATCCCTTTAAAGTTACTATGTTAATGACCTTAATACTAGCAATAAATGATAACATAAATGTACGGTGCCAATTATGTGCTAGGTCTTGTTCTAAGTCCACTATAACTTAATGAAGTAGGTATATTATTAATATCTCCAAAGGAGGAACCCAGTAGAAAGAGATGCCAACACATGGTGTTTCAAATCTTCTATACCTTTGTGTAGAATAACTGTCTTCTAAGGTTTAAGAGGATTAGAGATAGTATGTAAAGCCCTTAGTACATTGTTGGTACATGGTACACATTCAGAAAATGGATCATATTTTATTCTTAAGTGGATGCTGTGCAGTACATGTCTTTGTTATGTAAAAGGTCATTCTAACTTCCACTGGGTTATAGTGGTAATAGTGTGTAATGTTTTCATTTGTTTTTGGGTACAGGACCCCCCGGACCAGCTGTCCCTCCGCCTGCAGGCTATGCAGGAGGCTCGCCTGTGGGATACAACAGCCTGCAGCAGCCCAGTACCTTCTTCCTGTACCGGCCAGCTGTTGGGGCCCATCCTATCCAGTTCCAGCCTGGCAAATACCATATGCCCAGTCAGCCTGTCCCAGTAACTTGGATGCCAGGGCCTCCTCCTACACCCAACTGCCCTCCTGGTCTGGAATACTTAACCCAGGTAGTCCTCACAAATCCAGATGATTTTCTTATGAAGTATGACTGGGGATCCAGCAAGAAGAGATACAAAGTAGATAGAGTAGACGAACATGAGGGGTCAGCGATGACAGAGGTCCAGTTCGTGAGACCGCGGGCATTGTGGTACTGATTTCAGAAATGTGCAAGGGAAATGTGGAACACAGGAATGTATTTGGTGGGATCGATAGGGTTTTCTAAAGGCTGAATGTTGAATTTTAAGATTTGATGGTGTCAAAGGCAGTTTCAAAAACAGGACTAGAGGACAAGCTTTCAAAGGTGCCAATTCTAATTTTCACAGAAGTGAAGAGTTAACATCAAGAAAAGCAACCTGAAAGAGAACAGAACAACTGTGAGGGAATCACTGGGGGCCTCTGCCCATCCTGTTTTCCTCTTTACTCACGATTTTCGTTAGCCACTCCTTGCCACCCTCCAAACATAAAATGTAAATAAAAAGAGGAGACCTACCAAGGGCTTTGCTTCAGGCCAAGTTACAGAGAATCCCTGCCCACAACACAGTTCTTATTTGCCGTCTATATGCACATTCTGGGGCGACCAGGATACCTAGATCAGAAACTGGGGCGGTATGTCAAATCATTACTCAGAATGGCGTTTTCAATACCACATGTCAGAAACTCAGAAATACTCCTTAATGAAAATAAGATAAAGCTAGTATTGAAAATTTCTTAGAACTTACTGAATGTTTGATTCTAGAAAAAGGAGGGGCACCTGGGTGGCTCAGTCTGTTAAGCATCTGACTCTTGATCTTGGATCAGGTCTCATGATGGTTCATGGGTTCGAGCCCCACGTTGGGCTCTGCACTGACAGTGCGGAGCCTGCTTGGGATTCTCTCTCTCTCTCTCTCTCTCTCTCTCTGCCCTTCCCTCACTTGTGTGTGTGCTTTCTCTCTCTCAAAAATAAATAAACTTAAAAAAAAAAGACAAATATCATATGACTTCACTCATATGTGGAATTTAAGATTCAAAACAAATGAACATAAGGGAAGGGAAGCAAAAATAATATAGAAACAAGGAGAGGGACAAACCATAAGAGATTCTTAAATACAGAGAACAAACTGAGGGTTGCTGGAGGGGTTGTGGGTGGGGCGATGGGACAAATGGGGAAGGGACTTTAGGGAGGGCACGTGTTGGGATGGGCACTGGGTGTTATACATAGGAGATGAGTCCCTGGAGTCTACTCATGAAATCATTAATATGCCAGCTAACTTGGATGTAAATTAAAAATGAATAAACAAGTGAATAAAGAGGTATTGAAATACATTACAAGCAAGGGACTTGCTAATTCAATACATGTCTACCCACATAGCCAACCAAATTTTCCTTGGAGTTGACATGTTTCTCTTTTCAATTTTATGTATCAATAGAGACCTTCTGAATCCTGTGCATTGAGAACCATAGGTACAGTGTTATAGAGTTGATATTTCAAAGTGAAAACAGTTGGATCACAAAAGTTGAGATTTTAAAAATTATATTCAGTTTTTGTTTTGGCAAAATATTGAAAAACTACGGTGCCAGTCATTCAAGTACAGTGGTAGACTCTACATTATTTCAAAGACTTAAAAAGTGTTTTATAGTTAATCAAGTTTTAAAAGCTCCTTTCTTATACTAGGTGATAAGTATAGAAATTGTCTTTAACGTGGAAATGATAAATTCCTTGTCCATTCCCTGAAATTCCGTATTAAACCCAAGTTCTCTGCCCCCGCAAAAAAAAAAAAAAAAGTTGTTTTAGAAATCCAAGATCTGGAGTCACTTCTCTTTTTTAGATGTATAGCTTTAATTTCATCTAAATATTAAAAAAACGTTTCTTAATTTTTTCTATTATTCTGACCGAAGTTAACATATTTTATGAGTTCTGTTTCCTTTTTCAGGAATGTTTTGAATTAAAAAACATAAGTGGGAAAGGAAACGAAAGTTTAGAGACAGACCTGATTTTAAATTCTAGCTGGCCTTCTTCCTCACTCTACAGCCTTCAATAAGTTTCCCAACCTGTTGGTGCTTGAATTTCATCATCAATAAAATAATACTAGCAATGCATACCTTATTGGATTGGTAGGAGAATTTTTAAGGAGCTAAGCTTTATCCTGTGCTTACTGTTTTTGACACAGAAGGCCCATCCAATGGGTGGTAGCTGGGTAGATGGTGTTTTTTAAAAATATTTTTTAAATATTTATTTTTGAGAGAGAGAATGCAAGCAGGAGAGGGACAGAGAAAGAAGGAGACACAGAATTTGAAGCAGAGTCCAGGCTATGAGCTGTCAGCACAGAGCCTAACGTGGGGCTTGAACTTAAGGAACCATGAGATCATGACCTGAGCTGAAGTTGGACACTTAACCAACTGAGCCACTCAGGTGCCTCTGTTGGATGTTATTAGTTGTATGCACACACCTTGTATGCAAACTGAAGGCAGAGCCTGTCATTTGCTCTATCATTTTCCTTATTCTAGCCTTTTTTAAAAAAATAATTTATTGTAAAATTGGTTTCCATACAACACCCAGTGCTCTTTCCTACAAGTGCCCTCCTCCATCACCACCACCTCTTTTCCCCCTCCCCCTTCCCCTTCAACCCTCAGTTCGTTTTCAGCATTCAATAGTCTCTCAAGGTTTGCGTCCCTCTTTCTCCCCAACTCTCTTTCCCTCTTCCCCTCCCCCTGGTCCTCCATTAGGTTTTGCAATCTCCTGTGCAGATTCTGCAAATAATTATCAGGACTGTCAATACTCTGGAGCATCCAGAGCAGCAGGATTATATTCTTTCTAGAGCATTGGTTTGGCCAGTGACTCCATCAGTTTGTTAGAGAACTGCTCTCTGAACAGCCATGGTGTCTTCTGGACAAACTCCTTTTTTATATTAACAGGCCTTATTTCTTTAGACTACTCAGCAGTGGATGTTTTTATCAACATCCTTTACTTTTGGTTCTGGATTTTTAAAGGAACTATAAACCACCTAGTGACCACATTTTGATATTTTATAAGATATATTTACATCCCCTCTCCTGATTGTATTTTTATACCAGAAAAAAATGTTTAATGAAGGAAGGGTTGTATCCTCTGCATACCCTCTGTAATCAGTTATACCACAAAACATTTATGTCTAGTTATTTCTAACTTTCCTTATTACCACATTCATGTACTTTTTATTAGCTAGTGTATTCAGTGAGTATTTGGTGAAATATGACATTTCAGGCAATATTATGTTCTCAGGAATTAGGAATGATCTGTATTATCTAAAATTATGTAGAGGGGCATCTGGGTGGCTCAGTCCAACTTCAGCTCAGGTCATGATCTCACAGTTAGTGAGTTCAAGCCCTGACTCTGCACTTTCAATGCAGAGCCTGCTTCAGAGCTTCTGTCTCCCTCTCTCTCTTCCTCAGTTCATGCGCGCACGTTCACGCAGGCACACACACACACACACTCTCTCTCAAAAATAAGTAAACATTAAAAAATTTTTAAAAATTCGGTAGATGTGATTAGTCTGTTCTCAATAATGTTTCTTCTTTTCTGCTAGAATATTCTCAACTATGTCAGGTAATGAGCCCATCAAACTGTCAGACTTTAGAGTCATTCCTAAGTGAAATTCAGGTAGAAGTTTATCTAGTGGTTTTCCAAGCTCCCTTTTCCAGAGATCCCATCCCAGACTGTTTCCTCCCCTTTGCCCTAATCCTAATCACATGTTTCCAGCCCTTGTAGACCCTCTCCTTTAATTGAAGTATGCATGAAAGACCCTGGCAGTAGTAACTCAAATGATTGGAAATCAGTGTGTGAACATCTTCCAGAGGTACCTATGAAAATAATATAAAACCAGATACTCTTGTATGGGTCCCCTGGCTGATTTTCTCCCTGTAAGCGCTGGGAAAATAGACACCTCTGTGACTGGTCCGCGTTAAATGGTCTTGAACTTCAGCAGCTCTAGTCTGTAGGTGACATGGCAATGAGACCAGTGAGTTGGGACTGAACTAGATACATTCTGTGTAAACACCACTTCTTCCGGATGCCGTTACTGCAGCGGGAAGATGATTTTCTTTTTTTTTTTTAATTTATTTTTTTAATGTTTTATTTATTTTTGATTCAGAGAGAGACAGAGCATGAGGGGGGGAGGGGCAGAGAGAGAAGGAGACACAGAATCTGAAGCAGGCTCCAGGCTCTGAGCTAGCTGTCAGCACAGAGCCTGATGCGGGGCTTGAACCCACGAACGTGAGATCTGACCTGAGCCAAAGTTGGAGGCTTAACCGACTGAGCCACTCAGGCGCCCCGGAAGATGATTTTCTGATATACCGGGCACCTGTTTGCCTTTTAACGTAGTAGAACCGGAGAAGGGTGGTTTCCCCATCTGGACAGCTCTGCGGAACAGGTGCAGCCAGGCTGCTTTCTCTTGCTAGTTGTTTTTATTCCATTCAATTCCAAAAAGATATTTTGGTTTCAATTGATATCCCTTTCATCAGTTCCTTTTCTAATGTTGATTTGATTTAATTCTGTGATTTCTGTTTTTCCTAATTTGTTTGTTTCATCCCAACAGCTGGACACCATACACGTCCTTCAGCATTTTGAGCCTCTGGAAAGTATGTATTTTTTTGTAGTGTTGAGCAGTATTTGAATCAGGTGGAAATTTGCATTACCCAGTATCTCGTTCCTTATTTATATTGATCATTTCTTAGTGGTTCAAAGTGAAAAGACAATTTTCTTTTACCCTTTCAAGAAAGTAACAAGGAATTTTTTTTTTGTATAATTTTATTTATACATCATACATTTGTAGACTTGAAAAAGGCTTACATTTTATCTGGTCAACCCCCATGCCCTTTTCTGCATATTTACCTTTCATAGAAGAGGAAAAGAAGGAGCCAAGACACTAAATGAGTTCCCCAAGGGCACCACATCAGCTAATGAGTGGTAGCACTGGAAGTAGAATCTAAATCTGCTGAGTTCTAGTCCAGTATCCTTGCTTTGGAAGTAAAACGGAGCTACAGTAAACCTAATGGCTGGTCTCAGTTCATCCTCACCAGGTTATTAACCTTCACTTTCCCACCAGATCCACACATTCATTGGACCACCACATAGAGTCTCTGACTTTCTTATTTGCAATTAGTAATGACCCTGGTCGTCTCAGTATATTTCATGAGCTGATTAATTTATGGCAAAACATATAATCTCATTTAAATGCCTTTTTAATGAAAGCTTTCTGAAGTTTGATACAGCAGGAATATAGTTTCAGTCTTTGCTTTTATGTGGAAAAGTTTTAAAAATCATTTTATACTGACCTTCTTAAAAGAAATATTTTCAATTTTCAAAATTACTAGATATTTTTTGGGCAAGTGAGTTATTTGGTGTCTTCATCAATTGTATGTAATTTACTGTAAAATTTTAAAAAGCTATTTTGCTTTTAGCACCTAAGAAATACTAAGAAGTCCAAAAGGCCTTCTTGAGGCCCCTTTGAACTGCTTCTAATTTAAAGTGGCCTTTTCATTTTGTTTTTAGTGATCACATCTTTTGAAACTAATAATGGATATGAAGTTAAAAACAACCTGGACCAGATGGTTTATGTGGTAAATGAAGACACAGACGACTTTACCAGAAATGCTTATCGGACACTAAGGCCCTTCGTCCTCCGAGTCACTGACTGTACGGGCCGGGAAGTCATGACCATGCAGAGGCCTTTCAGATGCACCTGCTGTTGCTTCTGTTGTCCCTCCACCCGGCAAGAGGTCAGAGAACGCAGGTCTTCCTGATCCAGCTTTTTACAGCATCGTTGTGCTCCTTCCAGAATGACACATGGGGGGGGGGGGTCACGGGCTCTGCTGCTCAGACTGAAAGAAGAGAGTGGGGGTGGGGGACACCAAATTGTCTCAGTTGAGGAAAATCACAGAGGCTTTTTCTTGTGGGTTGTCTTCTGGTGCTAATTGGGGGGTCAGGATCAAATTAGGGTTGTTTATTCTGTGACCACAATTCTTTTTTTTTTTTTTTAAAGTAGTTTATTGTCAAATTAGTTTCCATACAACACCCAGTGCTCTTTCCCACAAGTGCCCTCCTCCATCACCACCACCTCTTTTCCCCCCTCCCCCTTCCCCTTCAACCCTTAGTTCATTTTCAGCATTCAGTAGTCTTACAAATTTTGCATCCCTCTCTCTCCCCAACTCTCTTGCCCTCTTCCCCTCCCCCTGGTCCTCCATTAGGTTTCTCCTGTTCTCCTGTTAGACCTATGAGTGCAAACATATGGAGTCTGTCCTCCACCTGACTTATTTCGCTTAGCATGACACCCTCGAGGTCCATCCACTTTCCTACAAATGGTCAGATTTCA
>NC_043704.1:115338074-115359161 GCF_006229205.1 Suricata suricatta
TTGATTTGTGTTTCCCTGATGATGAGTGATGTTGAGCATCGTTTCATGTGCCTGTAGGCCATCTGGCTGTCCTCTTTGGAGAAGTGTCTGTTTATGTCTTCTGCCCATTTCTTCACTGGGTTATTTGTTTTTTGGGTGTGCCAATTAATTTTTGACAAAGCAGGAAAGAGTATCCGATGGAAAAAAGACTGCCTCTTTAGCAGGTGGTACTGGACAGCAACATGCAGAAGAATGAAACTAGACCACTTTCTTACACCATACACAAAAATCAACTCAAAATGGCTGAAGGACCTGAATGTGAGACAGGAAACCATCAAAACCCTCAAGGAGAAAGTAGGAAACAACCTCCTCGACCTCCACTGCAGCAATTTACTACTTGACACATCGGTGACCACAATTCTATGGGTTGTGTCTACTAAATTAGAAATGTATCCATTACCTAGAACAGAAGTCACACACATTTGTCTAAACGTACCTGCATATCTGCAGATAAGGTGTCCCTAGACATAATTGTATACTTTCAGAATTGGAAGCCACTTTAGATAACTGTACACGGACGTTCCCAATCCACACCTTGCCACAGGTAAAGGGTGGCTCTGAAAGATTAAGTGCCTGATGAGGGCGTTCCACTCCACCAAGTGCTGGAACTAGAGAAGAGCAGATGTTCTGAGTTGCAGCTCGGTTCCTCTTCCAGAACCTTGAGGCTGTAGGAAGGTTGTTTGCTGAAGGAAAAAGAAGCAGTTTTAGACAGGTGAGCCAGAATTTTGAATTCTAGGTATGCCCTCTACTTATATTTGTATAGTTTATTTAACTGGTTTGGGCCTTAGAGCTCCTGTACATAAATATGCATAATATCCCATGGGATTACTGGGATATTTAAAGACACATGATGTTAAGTACCAGCACTTTCTGAGTGTTAGTTTATTTACAAACTGCTCTGTGTTTGGATTTCCTATAAGATGGAGATAATAATGGTACATAGGATCGCTTTGAGGATTAAATAGATGAATGTTAACTGTTGTTACTGTACCCGGCAGATAGTACAGCACTCAGAGAATGTTAGGTATCTAACAGGTATCTTGTCTCTCATTACTGTTTTTGTAATAACAGCCTTATATTTGAGATGAATCTCTACCTTTATTCCTCCACCCTTTTGGAGACACTAGGAATTCTTCATATTCATGAGTTGAGTTTTCTTCTCAAATGATTTTTTTAAAGTAATTTACTTGTATACAGTTTTGTTCCCCCTTAGACCTAAACTTATATGAGATCTTAATTCTAGGAAGCTATCAAAATTATATGTATATGTGTGAATGTATATATGTGACCAATAGTATCTTTTTCTTAAAAAAAAAGATTTCTCCTGCTCCATGATGAAACCCAGTGGAATCAAAAGTCTTAGAAAAGTATATATGACACCAAAAGAGGCATCAATAGAACTTTAACTCTGAGCTTTTACTAAATAATTTAATTTTATGGCTCTTCTTCTTATTAAATATGAAGATCTTAGTTCTTCACAAATGAATATGATAACAATGATTTGTTAAAACAGGGTAGTGGACAATTTAAAAACTTTTAAAAATGGCTTTATATATTCATACACACATCCAGTTTTCACAGTATTCAGTTTACAGAATGCCTCTTTTCTCTTTCCCCTTTCTTTTATAATTGTCATGTCTGAGATTTATGTCTAGGAAGTTACCTTGTTACTTTGTCGTGGATTGTGCCAGAAGACACGAGGCACCTAGAGCAGAGACAGAGAACCTTGTTAGGGCACAGGAAGCAGCGCCAGCTCAGGAGCAGCATGCTGGTAGAGACCCCTGGCTCCCGGCTCACTGGGGTTAGCTCAGAGGAGCGGGTGGGTGCTGCATGCAGCTCAGATACCCAGAGCTTGGAGAAATGACCCTTGTATGACAAGCAGTAACTTTGTCCCAAAGGGAAATGTGACCTTACCTTTCAAGGCATACACCCCTAAGAGATAGCCTGGGTACAATGGAGAGTCTGCACCATTAACAGTTTTTCAAGTCCTCGCATGAGGAAAGAACCTACCTAGGTGGTGTGTGCGCGTACAGGTATAATGGGTGCCAGGTGGCATGCGCACATACAGGTGTATGTGTACTAGGTGGCGTGCACACGTGCAGGTGTATGGGTGCTAGGTGGTGTGCGGGAGTACAGTGTCTGGGTCCTAGGTGACGTGCATGCATACAGCTGTATGTGTACTAGGTGGCATGCGCGCATACGGGGGTCTGTGCTAGGTTGTGTGCATGGGGACAGGCGTATGGGTGCTAGGTGGTGTGTGCACGTACAGGTGTGGGTGTGGGTGGTGTGCGGGTGCAGGTGCATGAGTACTGGGTGGCGTGCGCGCATACAGGTGTGTGGGTGCTGGGTGGCGTGCACGCACACTGGTGTATATGTAGCTTCCTTCCCTCTGCCATTGCCTCTTTGCAGCTCGCGGTGCAGTGTCCTCCTGGTGTCCCCATTGGCTTTGTTGCAGAACACTGGAACCTGTGCAGGGCGGTGTACAGCATCCAGAATGAGAAGAAAGAAAATGTGATGCGAGTACGTGGGCCATGTTCAACCTATGGCTGTGGTTCAGATTCTGTCTTCGAGGTAAATGTAAAAATAAGATTTTTACTATTTTTTTAATGTGTACTAACATGCCTTAGAATTATTTGGTTTTAGATGATTTTTTCATTTGAATAAATAAAGTAGGAAGAAAGAGTTATCAGTTGGTGTCAAATCATTTGCAAATTATAGTTAGCGGATTGCTTAATGTTTGCCAAAATGTGAGTTACTTTATGATTTCAATGTTTAATAAAGCTGAGAAGGACCCATGTACAACACTAAACCTGAAAGAAAACAGCCCCATTGATTCCATTTATTTTGCTCTTGGTTGTATTTAATTAACCATTTTTGCCAAAGATTTGCAGGATTGGGTTACAGATCCTGTGCCCAACAGATCACAGAACATATTGAGCACCCCAAGATTGTGCAAATTGTCTGCATGGTAGAAGTCTGTCTGTATCTTCAAGAGAAAGGATAACACTGATACCATGGATAAAACTCATAATCGATTATTAGATTTCCTGAAAAAAATGAAAAATCCTCGTGTTTTGCCTTTATCTCACTGGCTACACAATGATTGCTTACTAGCCTCTGAATTTGACAAAGGAGATTTCTAGAAATATTTCCAGAGCTTCTTAGAGAAGCTCATTATCTAAAGTTGCTCATTCAAGTATTTTCTTTAACACCCAATAAACCTTTTTTAGTTCTCCAAGCATTACTTATTTATTAAAAGACTGCCATAGAGAAATAAAAAATGTAGCCAAATTTCAGGGGCAGAGTACATGGGATGATTCTGATTGCCAAAAATTAGTATTTGGGTATTTTCCCTCTGGCACGTGGCAGAGTCCTCCTTTTAGAAGCCAAAACTCTTCAGGATTCTGACACACAACAGTGGATTTGACCCACACAAACTTGAGTAATTATATGAAGTTTGTGAAATATGTAGAGCTATGCTTCCTTACTTTTCCTCGTGTGTTTCTTTGGACTTTAGAGACCCCTCCCAATCCCAGTTCCCACCCTTTACTATATGAAGAAGAATTTCAAAATCAATTCAAATCATACCTCATTTGAGGATGAAAACAAGAGCACTGGCCTGAGAACTGTCAGATATATACCCCCGCTCAGGTTTCTGTGTTTTTTGTTTTGCTTTGTTTTGTTTTGGTTTTTGTTTTTTAAATTCAGGTCAGTTAACATACATTGTAGGCTTGGTTTCAGGAGTAGAACCCAGTGATTTATCTCTTACATATGACATTCAGTGCTCGTCCCCAAAAGTGCCCTCCTGTCACCCATTTAATCCAAACCCGGACCCACCTCCCTCTAGCACCCTCAGTTTTCTGTCTTTAACACTCTCTTATGGTTTACCTCTCTCTCTGTTTTTAACTTATTGTTCCTTCCCTTCCCCTATATGCATCTGTTGAGTTTCCCAAATTCCATATATGAGTGAAATCATATGATATCTGTCTTTCTCTAACTAACTTGTTTCACTTAGCATAATACCATCTAGTTCCATCCATGTTGTTGCAAATGGCAAGATTTCATTCTTTTTCATCCCTGAGTAGTGTGTATACACACACACACACACACACACACACACACACACACACACACACCACGTCTTCTTTATCCATTCATCGGTTGATGGACAGGTGGGATTCCTCTGTAACCTGGCTATTGTTGATCCCAGCTCAGTAATTAGCCAGTTGCAAGGCACTTAAGCCTTCTTGACCATAATTCCCTATTTGAAATTATGTTATTAATGTTTCTAATTTCCTGTATTGTATTTATGCTATTTCAGTTTAAACTGCTTCTAAGTAGAAGAATGAAACATATAATACTTTTCAGGCATCATTAAGTCACATCCTTTTCTTTCTAGGTCACATCCCTGGATGGCGTATCCAACATTGGCAGTATTATTAGGAAGTGGAACGGTCTGTTATCAGCAATGGGCGATGCTGACCAGTTTGAAATTCACTTCCCATTAGACATGGATGTGAAGATGAAAGCCATGATTTTTGGAGCCTGCTTCCTCATTGTAAGCCTTTTACTTTGAGTTGTTTTGAGAAGAGTTATTCTTCCTGATGAGATCCAGTGTAGTATAATAGAAAGGTAGTAACTTTTGAAGATAGGCCAGTATCTGTCTCTACCACTTACTAGTTACATGTTTTGCAAAATGTTGAACACTTCCAGGCCTCATTCTCTTTATCCGTAAAATGGAAATAAAAATACTGAGAATTTTCAGGGTGAGGAACTTTAGCTACCATCTGAGTAAAGGGGCCAGAGAGTGCTTGGAGAATTTTGGACATCCAATGCGTGTGATGGTCATCACAGCATGTGATTTGTCTTTCTCATTACTTAAAGATGCCTGTGCTGTGACATCTTGAGGAAATAAAATAACTCTAGAATTTATGTCCTTTCCCTCCACCTTATTGCTTATCGGTCACTGTACTCCTTGGTGATACATCTTCCTTAGATTTAGTAGGTGTAGTTCGCTTGCTGCATTACTGGCCGATTAATGGCTAATATTTGTAAGTAAAGCATAGAAATGAAATGGATAATATTTACCTTAAAAATGTAGTTATTAACGTATTGCAATTGGTACATTTAACATTTAATTTTGATTGTCAAGTTTTTCTTCTTTTTAACAATGAAAAATTAGTTCATCGATACCCCCAGATGGAAGGGTTATTGGCTACCAACAGTTTCACATTTGTAATTGCTGCTCTTACTAGGTCCTTTTCATAAAGATTTCAGTAGATTTATTTCTTGTTAACTAGAAAGAGGAACGTCTGATAAATTATAAAGGATAATATTTCATGATTGCATCTAGTTATGTATCTATATACATACAGTTGTCTCTTTTTCTTTTTCAATATATATGTGTATATATATTATATGTATATATATATTTTTTAAATTTCAGGACTTCATGTATTTTGAAAGATCACCACGACGTTCATCAAGATAGATGGACACAGCAGATCAGCAATTATGGTTAACTAAAAAAAATTTAGAAAAGTTGGAGAGGGCTTACAATCCCCAAAATTATTTACAAATATGTGTATCTGTTTTGCAGACTATTTTTACTGGGTATTCACTCTGACAGGTAGGCTAAGAGTGTTAGGACAAGAACACAATCTAAACATGTGCTTCAATTGATTATCTGTCTGTCTACTTGGTGGACTAGGAGGTCACCTTGAAAAAGCTATGAGTCATTAACCAAGTAAATATAATACAATGAGCTTGAAAACACTTTACAATGAGATAAGGGAAAATGAATCCCAGGGCTCTCGTGTTAATAAGCCATGAAATGGTGAGCTTTTTAGAGCAGTCTTTGAGATAGACTTTAATCTATCTTTGAGATAGATAGCTTCTCTCCCCAGCCCTCTCCTACCTCTCCTCTCCATCAGCTTGTCTTGTTACCGAAGACATATTTGATTCCAGGTGAAAACAATGATACTCTTGATCTTTAAAAACAAAAAGGAAGGCAGGCAGAAATACTATGTGTTATTGTTATTGTACACGTGCATATGTATCAAAACATTGTTTCGCGAGTTTAGAAGTTTCAATGGGTATTTCAATTTTATTACCAAATAAAAGATGTTTTTTTTATCATAAGGTTTGTATTTTCCACACCTATTCCCTCATTCACTAGTGTGGTCTATCAGGACCTGCCTGGACATGGAGTCACAGTCAGACCGTCAGACAAGGGCCCTAGCCAGTCTAGATCTCTGAGCAACTCAGAGACATCAGTGCCCTTACAAGGAGCTTTCATTTAATTCATTTAATCTCTCTTGGTCACAGACTCCTTATATATAAAATATGTCTGGCCCAATCTCTAAGATTGCCTTTTGAACCTTTGTATCTCATTGGATGTGACACAGAGGAGATAATTTTTCGCTTTTTTTCACGATCACTGATAATTACCACATTTTTTCTAATTGCAAAAGTTGAAGTTGTGTTTCTAAATTTTGAATGTGACATTGTGTAGCACTTTGTAAAAGCAAAACTACAAATTTTGACATTGTTTAATATTTTTAGCTGCTTTTTTATTTAAATGATAGATACAAAGTACAAAGAAAATAATAAAACTTCTCTGTGAGCTATAGCTTAACAGTAAAATTATGTAGTAAACTATGTTTATAGTTAAAGTATAAATGTACTTGTTGGTATTAGTTAAGAGCACAGTGTTTTGGTGAATAGACACTGATGAATCAACCTGTGTCTTTTATACTCTACCTTCCTATCTGGACATGGACTGTGTTTTTTCATCATAGCCAGTATGTAGAATGAAATGTATTCTTCTTGATAAATAAAGCAAGACTGAGTGTTCTCTGATGGGATTATTCAGAGATGACGGCCTTTGCCCACAGTTCCTATTAAAGTCAAAGAAAGGTGCTTCATTTTAAAGTTATATTTATCTTTTCATGGTATAGTTGTTTACCCAGTTTCTTAGAATTTCTGTATTTAGGTGCTTTTAAAAAATGTAAGACTGCTGCTTTTCTAAAAAATATAATTACCTTATATTTGAAAATACAATTGTAGTCTTAGACATATATATTATTTCTTATAATATTATGTGACATTTTATACAGGAAATGAGACAATAATATTGAGAAGGTTTATCTATACAAACTTCATTTTTACTGGCCTGCATCCCTACATCCCAATAACTGCTGCATAATGCTAAGAAAAAATTATTTAACATATGGCATTTTGAATTTCTGTTCAAAGTTATTATGGTATTGAGTTGTCTCTTACAGTTATAAATCCTCTTTAAAAGTAATACTCTGTGTCTTATATTTTTATACTATGGTTCATACTATAATTTCCATATTTCTTAATGCTATTTCATTGTGTAAAATTGGTCAGATTTACTAAAAAAAAGCTACTCTCTGTGTTTTCATGCTTACTCGTATTGTTTTTGGCTTTTAAATAAATATAATAATGGTTTTTAGAAAATACTGTTTTATTTTTCGACTTGTGATTGAGTCTTTGCTATAGACTGAATATTTGTATTTATGACTTACCGCAGGTGTGATGATGCTTGGCGAGGTGCTAGGTCATGCTGGTGGAGTCCTCATGAACGGCTTTAGTGTCCTCATAATCTGCCAGTGCCTCGATCTTGGATTTCCCAGCCTTAGAACTGTGAAACATAAATATTTGTTGTGTAAGCTACCTAATCTACAGTATTTTTGTACAGTTGCCGAAATGGATTAAGACAGAAATTGATACTGAGAAGTGGGGGTGGATTAAAGCCTGGATGTTTTAACAGAACCTTAAAGGTGATGCTGATGGGAGCCTGGAAAGAAGAGAGAGATCTAGAGAGAAAACCTCAGTTTTCTTAGAGAATCGCTAACTAATCCTGAACAGAAGGTTGGTAGAAACATGAATTGGTAAGGACCAGTCTGATGAGGCCTCAGATGAAAATGAGGAACATGTTATTGGCAACTTTAGGAAAGGCCTTCTTTATTATGAAGGGGCAAAGAACTTGGAAGAATTGTGTTTATGTTCTAGTGTTTTGTGGAACATAGAATTTGCAAATGATAAAACTAGAGGTTTAGCTGAAGTGACTTTTTTTTTTTTTACATTTATTTATTTTTGAGAGACAGAGACAGAGCGTGAACAGGTGAGGGACAGAGAGAGAAAGAGACACAGAATCCAAAGCAGGCTCCAGACTCTAAGCTAGCTATCAGCACAGAGCCCGACGCGGGGCTCAAACCCATGAACCATGAGATTATGACCTGAGCCGAAGTCGGACACTTAACAGACTGAACCACCCAGGTGCCCCTAGCTGAAATGACTTCTAAGCAGAGTGTTGACAGTACAGTTAGGGGTCCCCCTGACTTCTTACAGTAAAATGCAAGCAGAGAGAATGACTTAAAGGCAGAATTGTTATAAGGAAACAGAACTTAAAGACTTACAAAATTTGCAGCCTATCCATATAGCAAAAAATGAGAACATTGAAGATGTGGCTGAGATACTGATTACCCAAGGAGATTCATATGCACGAACCTTCCGAACAGAAGCCAGGATACTATTCTCCAAGACAATGGAAGAATGACCTTGAAGGTAATTCAGCGATCAACAGAGCTATGTGTCTCATCACAGGCCCCTATTACAAGGGCTTAGGGGGCCGGAGTGGTTTGAAGGAGGGGCTTCAGCACCTGTGGGACCTTTCTCCACACTACCTGGCAGTACCTTATGTGGGAAGCTTTCCTCTCTGCACTCTCTGGCCATGCTTCTCTGCCACCCCAGATGTGACTGTGGTGGCCCTGGTGTGGCTTGGGATTCAGTGGTCACCTTTCCAGAGGGGGCAGGTCCATGTGGCTCCATTTCTGTTGATGCTCGTAGTGTACAGGCAGAGGGGAAATGGCCACCTTCACATAGATTTCCAAGGACAGGGCACCCCAGCCTGGAGATTCACAAGGCCCAGAGAGTGAGTCTCTGCAGGGAAGGCCATTCTGCCGAGCCCTGTGGGTAACATGGCCACCCCAATGGGTCCAGAAGACAGAGCACTGAGTCAGAGATTATTCTTGAGCCTTAAGGTTTAATATTGTTTGTGCTGTTTGGTCCTGGACTTACCTGAGACCTCTCACTCCTTTCTTCTTTCCTATTTCTCTCTTTGGGAATGAGAATGTCTGTCCTATGGCTGCCCCACCATTGGATCTTGGAAGCACATAATTGTTTGGTTTTGCAGGTTCACAGATGAAGAGGACTTTGCCTCAGGAGAAGTCATACTTGAGTTTTACCCATATCTTATTTAGATGTGACTTTGGACTTCTAAACTTTTGAGTTGATGCCAGGACAAGTTAAGACATTTTGGCTGTTAAGATGAAATGAATGTATTTTGCATGTGAGTAGGACATGAATTTTGTCCTGATCAGGGATGGAATCCTATAGACTGAATGTTTGTGTTCCCCAGAATTCATAGGTTAAAATTTAATCCCGTAATGTGATGTATTTGGAAATGAGACTTTGGGGGATGATTAGAACGTGAGGGTGGAGGGTGGAGCCATTGTGAATGGACTAGTACCTTTATATACTTTTTAAAAAGTTTATTTATTTGATAGAGTGCGTGAGCAGGGGAGAGGGGCAGAAGGAGAGAGAGAGAGAGAGAGAGAGAGAGAGAGACTCTCAAACAGGCTCCACACTCAACACAGAGCCTAACATGGGGCTCATGTCCATGACCCTTTGATCATGACCTAAGCTGATATCAAGAGATGGAAGCTCAACCAACAGAGCCACCCAAGTGCCCCACAGATTAGGACCTTAATAAAAGAAAAGCAAGGAACTCCGTGGGGGCACAGTGGAAGGACTGCCATCTATGAACCAGGAAGTGGGCTCTTACCAGGCACAGCATCCGCCAGGCCCTTGATCTTGGACTTTTAGAACTAGGAATAAATTTCTGTGGTTTATGAGCCACCAGTCTACGGTCTGGACTAAAATACTTTTTTAATACTTCAAATGATTTGTGAAGTAATTTATTAATTATTAGTCAGCCTCATTCATGGTCCTTCTTTTCTTGTATAAATTAAATTCTAATGAAGTCATTTTTGTAGTGTTTTACATTAGTAACTAGCTTTTTGATATAACCAAGTTATAAATGCTTATTTCTTATACTTTACTCAAAGCATATTTAAATTTTAAGTTTGATATCAGTAAGCGTATATCATGCAGGAACACTGCTGGAATTGATAACTGTCAGTGAAGGATGCATTTTAAAAAAATTTAATGATCAAGTTTCCCAAAAAATATACAAAAAGGTGGTTACCAGACTAATTTACTAGCTGAATTTCTCAACCAACTGGATGTTAAATTAAGTTCAAGTCTAGAATAGCAGTTATTTCAGCCAGTGCCATCCCTCTGTGCTGGGAGAGCTGGCTACTATTCAGTGCCAAGGTTTAATTTAGCTTATATTAAAGATGCAAACTTGGAAAGCCAATAGGTCTGGATTTAATAAACTAATACCAAATTCAAGTCTCGACTAGTGATAGCTAATATTGAACATGGATTCTTTGTCATAATTTGGTTGACCTTCAGAGCCTGTTTGCCATTTATTTGCCTCTAGGCATCTTAGGTTGTAAATACCAAAACAGAGAAAAACAAAATGATACATTTCAAGTGTAGTCAAGTGAGGCAGCATAGAATGCTACGTGATAACATTTAACATGGTATTCACTCAGGATCTGCCTAATGAATAATAATACAATCAGTGGATATATTTTTGAAATATAGCCAGTAAAAAGTTTGACCATTCAAAATATATACCCTCCTCTCCACTATTTCTTTCTACTAATAATTACTTTAGAGAGCATCTGCTAAATCCAGGCATTGGGTTATTTCTGAAATCAGAGGGAAATGCAGAGATAAAAATACTTGATTACTATCCTAGGGATTTACAGGCTAACTGAGATGGACTTTTAAAAACTAAATATACGTCCTTGAGGACCATGGACACGTGTTCAATGGGATGGTGGCACATTCAGTAGAGGCCATGTCACTAGCAACATCTCCGGTGCTATTTAATTTCTTTCTGTCCCATTTAATCAGATCGTTTAGACTGGCTGGTTGTGTCATTTGCCCAGGCACACTTGCTGGCACTGCTGGAGGTAAGTACGATTTTACATTTTACAGTCTTGTCTGCCAGCTGGATGCATGGTAAATGGAATTGAAAAGGTCAGTTTAGCACATTTTATCACACAATGCGGGGATTGTTTATTACAATAAACACAGAGCCCATGAGAGTGGTTCATCTGTGATGCTCAGCAGACACCTGTTGAGTGAGTGGAAACAGTTCTAGAGTGTGTGACACTGTTGGGCGTTCAAGGAGACAGAAACGGAAAGGTGGTCTTCTCTCCCTCAGCAAGGATAAAGCAGGTAAGTATGCAAATGCAGCACAAATGTAAAGAATTACTGCATAAAATAAAAATTTCTTTGAAAATGTATATTACTTGATTCTCACAATTGCATCAGAAGATAAACATCCAATACCCTTTTTTCAGAGGGAGAAACAAACTTCACCAAGAGGTAATAGAAGGAGAGGGGGCTCCAAGGAATGTCCACCCCTCCAGTTGTAAGTATAATGAAGGAAAATTGAAGTGTTGGATAAAAGGTGAGAAACATAACGGCTCCTGGAAGGGGGGGAGCAGAGCAGGGGGGGTGCACAGCAGGGGGGGCGCACAGCAGTGGGGGGAGCACAGCAGGGGGGGAGCACAGCAGGTGGCATTCAGTGCAAGAGCTTGCGGAGCTGCCCAGCCTTGAGCTCCAAGTGGAGAGCTGGTCAGGCAGCCTGCGCTCCTCACCCTCTTTCCCAGGGGTCCGGAGTGGGTGGCTGGTGAGTGTTCACTGGTAGTGGTGGCAGAGGTGGGGGGGTGCTGAGGTTGGGCTGGTGGTCGTGCCTCTTCACTTTTTTGTTAAATTTTTTTATGTCTTTTATTTTTGAGAGACAGACAGTGGGAGCCGAGGAGGGTCAGAGAGAGGAGACACAGAATCGGAAGCAGGCTCCAGGCTCTGAGCTAGCTGTCAGCACAGCGCCCCACGCGGGGCCCAAACCCATGAACCGTGAGATCATGACCTGAGCTGAAGCCGGCCGCTAAACCGACTGAGCCACCCCGGCGCCCCGTGCCTCTTCACATAACAAGCAAACAAAAGTAGAGGCAGCTGGTGGCTCAGTCAGCTAGGCATCAGACTTGGGCTCTGATCCTGATCTCACAGTTGGTGGGTTTAAGGCCTGAGTCTGGCAACTTAGAGCCTGAAGCCTGCTTTGGATCCTGTGTCTCCCTCTATCTCTGCCCTCCCCTCCTCTCTCTCTCTCTCTATTATCACTCTATTTATCAAAAATAAATAAACATAAAAATTTTTAAAGTAAATAGCATATTCTAAAAACATTATGTAATTAGCTAGCTTCATGGTGGCCCATTAAATTTTCTTACAGTTCTTAGTTCTGCTGCTTCTCAACAAGGGAGCCAGTCATATGAACTCATATAATTTTGAGATGTGTAGTTGCTGGGTTCACCTCAAGATTTAATTGCAGGGCAGATGAATATGCATCTGGGCACATATAGAGGAAAACAGCCTAATCATGAGACAGGTGGTATCATGTAACCAACTAACAACTGATGACGATGGTGATGATGATGATGATGATGATGGTGATAATGGTGATGACAAAGACAACAGCAGCTCTTTCTAGTCCTTCCTATACTCCAGACACCACTCTGGTTGTACGAACTTTCTATATACTAAGTCATTCAATTCAAACCCTGTTTACCAGATCACTATAATAATCCCCATTTTACAGGTGAGAAATAGAGGTTTAGGTATCTTGCACAAAGTAACCCAGCTTATGTCCACAAAACCATTATTTGCAGGTGGCTCCAGAGGCTACATTTTATATGACTATGCCTAGTGCTTCTTTCATCTGTGTGAGATATGCGAAGCAGAGGGAAATGGTGGCATGCTGCCTCGTGTTCTCTCAAGTTTAGGATGACGGTGGGGAAGCCATGGGGCTCTGAGCGTTTTCTCTGGTTCTCTCCTAGAGGCGTGCTTTTGCTTCTGCTGGTATTCAGTGGTGTGTCCAACCAAAGACTGCTTTTATGTTATTTTGTTAGTTTGGTACTTCCCAACTCATGTATTTATTTTAGGTATGAAAACCAAAAGAATGAGCATAAATCTTGGTTATGAATTCTTAGTGAACAATTTTCCCTGTACCTGTGATGTACAAGCCTAAACAGTCAAGCTTTCCCTGATCTCGGTTTGTCCGTAGGTTTTTCTCTAGTTCAACCTTTACAATGGGGTGTGTCTCTTTGAAAGTTCCCATTTTATTGGCATCTCTGTTCCAGTACTACACCTTTGCTTAAGCCCGTGGTTCATCTCCTGTCTCATCTTGATAGGTGGAATCTAAACCCCTGGCCAATAAAGCTTGGTAGCTCCTCTCTGGGATGTGGAGAAAGTATCCACCTCTGTTTAATAGTCAGATATTTCAGATTGTTTGTGATTTTGACCTCTGCTAAATTCTCTTATTCTCTGAGGAGTTACACTTTGCATTTACATAGCTTTGGGTTATACTTTAGCTAGACTTCCCAGGAATTCTGTAGCAAAAGGGTTTTAAGATGATCTTTGCAACATTGGCAGCAATGGAACTGATCTATTTTTCTTTTATTTTTTGCCTCTTTTCTAAAGCTTATTTATTTATTTTTGAGAGTGTGTATGTGTGTATGTGTACAAGCAGGGGAGGGGCAGATAGGGAGAGAGAGAATTTGTGCTGTCAGTGCAGAGCCCTTTGTGGGGCTCCGTGTCACCAACCCTAAGATTACAGCCTGAGCTGAAGTTGAGAATTGGTCGCTTAGCCAACTAAGCCACCCAGGAACTCCAGTGATCTATTTTTCTTCTTTAACAATTTTATACTCAAGTACTCATGGGATAATACTTTAACGTAAATATAAAATTTGAAATACTTTTGAACTTTTACATTACTACTATTTGTTAGACCTAATTTACAACTAAATTTTTAAATTTTCTATTTGAAGTATATTATCTATCATCATATTCTTGAATTCCAGATTCTCTTAAAATATGTTTAATGTCTCTAATACTGTTGTTAAATCAAAAAGGTCCATCTAAAATGGTGCCAGCTCTCTGTAATCCAGGCTCAGATACATATATTTTGGAAAATTATGGAAAGAATCCTTTCCTTAAATGGTTTCAACAACATGTTTACTCAAATTATCTTAGCTAATACCTATTAAACATACCTTATTTGGGTTTTAATTGTTTTCATTATAACTGACAAAAGCAAAAAGTTAGAAATTAGTTTTTAAAACTCTTGGGGCACTTGGGTGGGTGGCTCAGTCGGTTGAGCGTCTGACTTTGGCTCAGGTCATGGTCTCCCCGCTTGTGGATTGGAGCCCCGTGTCAGGTTCCATGCTAGCAACTAGCTCAGAGCCTGGAGCCTGCTTCAGATTCTGTGTCTCCCTCTTTCTCTCCCCCTCCCCTGCTCATGCTCTGTCTTTCTCTGTCTCTGAAAAATAAATAAATGTTATAAAATTAAAAAAAAGAAACGTTCTTGATTATGCAGGAATACGCCCATGGAGAACGACTGAGAGAGCATTTGGAATGACAAAGTACTGATCTGGCTAGCAGACCGGCAGCCCACGGCAGGGGGCAGCACCGGCCCATGGGCTTCTTCAGTAAACTAGGCTCCTCTTTTTTTTCTTCAGCCAGGATGATATTGGTACTAATCTAGAAGTTTTAATGAAAGAATCCAAGGCTGTTAGAATTAGAAGGAGCACCAAGGACTATCTGCTCTACATTCTACCATATAAGTGAAGAAACAGAGAGGCCCATGTAGTCCCCAGAGTCACGCCAGGAATTAGTGGAACCAGAAGGAAAAGCACAGATCTCCTTTCGTTATTCACATATCCTTCCGCCACACCAAAAATTTAACAGCGAATTAAAACATGGTGATGCAACATCTTTCATAACATTGGAATTTTAAGCAATGGGAAAAAGAAACACTTTCAAATTTTTCTAATGTTCTAACTCATTTTTTTAAGTTAAAGACTATTTTATTAAAAACTCTCTCTTCCTTCCATACTCTCTCCCCAGAATAAAGTCCTGTTCATTCGAGGATTGGGGGGCAGTGTCTGGGACCAGCCCCCTATTGTTAGGCACAGGTTCCTAACCTCCAGGGCTGAGTGGCTGTGGAATTTCAGTCCATCTAAGTGGTGACCTAGTGTTGTGTCTGTCCCTTAGCTTAGCCTGGCTCCATGGGCCATGAGGCATGGGGGTTAGAGTGGGAGGCCTGTGTAAATGCTGAGGCTCTTTAGGGTCAACTGTCAGTTGTGAGCCAGCACGGGTGTCCTTTTCCATCCAGAGACAGGATAGTGGACACCTCGGAGGCTCCTCCTAAGACGAGGCGCAGGCCTGCAGAGACGATTCACTCTCTCCCATCCTTCCACACCCCTGTGTTTGATAGTTCCTGGCTCTGGCTGTCTGTGCGGCCATCTGCGGGGGTGCTGAGTCTGGGGTACAGGGGCTGGCTCCAGATGAATGAATGAATGATGAATGGGTAGGGCTGTCACTGCATCAGCGCCATTTCAGGACAGCACTTCTTCCAGACTCCTCGATGGGTGGGAGTAGTGAACATCTCTTTCCTGCAGTGAAGGCCGCAGTCCAAGAAGCCAGAAAGCAGTCCCAGCATGAGGGCTCGGCTCAGGGGGCCCCTCGAGATGGGCCACAGCAGGGGAAGGAGGCGGAGGAGCTGGGGAGCAGCCCACGCAGAAGTCACTGTGAAGCCGCGCGGGGCACAGCGTGCAGTCAGTGCACTTGTCCAGGTCTGCATTCCAGGAGCGCTCCCGAGAGCAGGGGTGGTGCCTGGTCCCTGCTCCAGGCGCCCTGCGGAGCCAGCCCCAGGCCCAGCCCCAGGAACCAGGGCCGCACCACTTAGGTCTGAGTTCAGTTTCTTTATTACATACACACACACACACACACACACGTACTTATATGTGCATGCTAATTATATATGCATTATATATATGCATTATATGTGTGTGTATGTATATGTATATACTTATTTGTTTTTGTTAAATTTTTGTGCATTAAAGAAATGTAATTATTGCTTCAAAAGGAACACCAGTTGACTAAAGACAATCGAATCATTACCTTAAGTCGGGAAAGGTAATACAGCTAATAAGCAACTGAGCACAACTGTTGCCAGTGTGTGACTTCATCTGCCTGTTGGCCTGGCAGGTGACATACAGATGACATAGCTGGACGGGGAATATTTTATCCGGAATCAGGCATATGGGATGACAGCTATATTCCTGGCAATGCTCAGTGTCTATTTTATCTGCTTCAATTGCTTTGCTATTATTTTCTCTACCAGTTAAAAATATTTCTATTTTTTTTTTGCAGTTTGTATCTTTGTATATCTGTCCCCATTCTATGTGGCTTTGTGATTTTCTGTTTATGACCTATTCATGCCACTTGTTTGAGAAGTGATCACAGGACCTGCCTTGGCATGGAAATCAGGGAAAACTTACACTGTTTTCTTCACTGATAGCTCTATAACTTTCAGAGGGAAACTATATTTATATTACTGGTGTTTTGAGAGATTACTTTGTGAATGAAATCACTTGTGAAGTGTATACAGAAAGGAAACACAAACTATTTTTATTCTGATAAGGCTGTTTTAAGGACACATGGTATTCTCTGGCAACAATAGGTTTAGAATGGTATAGAATCAGAATTGCCCTCTCTGTCTCAGGCAGAGCTGGAAAACTAGGAGGCTCCCTGGCAGAGGCTTGTCCCTATAAAACTTACCCCACAGAGGAGCTGGGAATGTGTGCTTTCAGTAGACAGGCTGCCCCCACAAAGAGACACAAAAAGAATGGACTGAGCCCAGTATCTTTTTCAAACTGGCTTGCTGAGTAAGTCATCCCTGCTCCCTGAGGGGAGTGCATGGGCTGGGGGGGGGGGGGGGGGGGGCAGAGAATGGCCAGTAATGCTCTCAGATGTCAGGAGTGGAAAATGATTGTGGTAGAGGTTGTTTTGTCTCCTTCTGTCTCTCTTCCTTTCTCCCCTATATAGCTCCTGGTTTTACTGAATCACTGTGAACACTGGAATAAACACGGTATTTCCTTGAAGTGGTGACTCTGGTGCATGAAAAGTGACGTGTGGCAACTTCTTGGGGCTCCCAGGTGGCTCTGTTCGTTGAGCATCCAACTTCAGCTTGGGTCATGATCTTGGGGTTCACGAGTTCAAGCCCTTGCATTTTGCTCGGTGCTGACAGCTCAGAGCCAGGAGCCTACTTCAGATTCTGTGTCTCCCTCTCTCTCTCTGCTCCTCCCTGCTCACACTCTATCTTTCTCTTTCTCAAAAATAAATAAATATTTTTAAAAAATTTTAAAAGTGAAGTGTAGGCAACTTCTTTGCTAGGTAACTGACACATATCATTTGCCTCTCATTGATTCTCTCCTCCTCCCTATATGCTTAACCTAAGAAAAACAGATCAAGGTTTTGACAATGGCTACCTCTGGAAAGTAGAATTGGGAGAGTCATCTTTATTTTAGATATTTCTTTATGTCTTGAATTGATTATAATAAATATTAATTTCATAGTTTAAAATATTAAAGATGAATTTTTAAATTTTAGTTTTTTAATTTTTAAAAATGTTTATTTTTGAGAGAGAGAGAGAGGAGCTGGCAGCACAGAGCCTGAAGCAGGGCTGGAACCTGGGAACAGGGATTATGACCTAGGCTGAAGACAGATGCTTATCCGACTGAACCACCCAGGTGCCCCTAAAAGATAAACTTTTAAAAATTTCCTATAGATGGCCCTCCTTAGGATGCCATATTTTAGGCTATAATTTGGGGCTTCCTAACTTGTGAAGGAACATTAACATTTGCTGCGGGGGGGGATCTGGTTATGGGTACTTTTAATAAGTCTCTTAGGTCTTTGTTTTGTGTCATACAGGATGAGAACCATGGACATCAGTCACCAGCTCCTCACTGTGGTGCGTTCGTGTCACCTGGAATGCTTTGAAAAGTCCCATGCCCTGGCTGAGTCTCAGAGCAACGCCACCAGAATCTGGGGTCCCTCAGACGGCTCCAATGGACAGCCACGTCCGTTGGACAGCTGATACTTCCCAAAAACCTCTGGAAAACTTGCCTCCAATTGCAAGTAACCCTTGAAAACAAACTTTTTGTTTTATCTATGTCTTAGCCAGACGGACATGGCTGCTGGATGACATACAGGATGCCTGGTTAAATTCAAATCGAGGATTTCCATTTTTAGGCAAAGATTGTCCACGCAATATCTGACACTGGCACACGTTAAAAAATTTTCATTGCTTGTATGAAAAGCACATTTAACTGTATTTTCATTTGTGAAGCAAAATACAAGTGGTGCTCCAGAAATCCCTAAAGAGCAATATAGATCTTCTCTGTGTGTAAAGGGGCTTTGGAAAGGTTGCATACTTGAGGAAGAAGCAAAGAGATCATCTTGCTAATGCCCAGTGAATGGATCTAAACGTTTACACCACTTATCTCTCTTCCCCAGGATTTCATAACCACTGGCTCAACTCCTTTGCTGGTTTCCCCTGTCTAATTCAACAAATAAAACACTAACTCCCCACCCGTCTGTCTCCACCCTTAATCCTTCCTCCTTTCAGCCACTAAACCAACCTACTTTAAGATTTTCTTATCTTTTTTTTCTGAACTACACAAAAAAGATTCTAAACCAAGAAAATGTGCAGTTGGCTTGGCGTGTGTGTGTGTGTGTGTGTGTGTGTGTGTGTGTGTCTATGTGTATGCACGTTCAAGGCTTCTTTTTTTTAAGGTATCATCCTGCTCTTTTTTTTAGTATTTCAAGTTTTAATTTAATTTTAGTTAAATATAGTATGTTAGTTTCAAGAGTATTATTTTAGTGATTTATCATGTACATATAACACCCAGTGCTCATCACAAGTGCCCTCCTAACTGCCCATCACCCATTTAACCCAAGCCCCCACCCACATGCCGTGTAGCAAACCTCAGTTTGTTCTCTAAAGTTAAGAGTCTCTTATGGTTGGTTTCCCTCTCTTCTTTTTCCTTACCCTATGTTCATGTTTTTTTCTTAAATTGCGCCTATGAGTGAATTCCTATGGTATTTGTCTTTCTCTGAGTGACTTATTTCGCTTAGCATAATACACTCTACCTCTATCCACGTTCTCACAAATGGCAAGATTTCATTCTTTTTGATAGTCTAGTAATGTTCCATTATATATATATATATATATATACACACACACACCACATCTTCTTTATCCATTCATCAGTTGATGGACATTTGGACTCTTTCCATAATTTGACTATTGTTAATAGTGCTTCTATAAATATTGGGGTGCATGTGCCTCTTTGAATCAGCATTTTTGTATCCTCTGTATAAATACCTAGTAGTGCAATTGCTGGGTCCTAAGGTAATCCTATTTTTAACTTTCTGAGGAAATTCCATACTGTTTTGCAGAGTGGCCAAATCACTTTGTATTCCCACCAAAAGTAGAGGAGGGCTCCCCTCTGTCTGCATCCTCACCAGCATCTATTGTTTCTTGTATGGTTAATTTTAGCCATTCGGATAGATGTGAGGTCATATCTCATCATGGTTTTGATTCGTATTTCTCTGATGATGTATAATATTGATCATCTTTTCATGTATCTGTTAGCCTTCTGTATATTTTCTTTGGAAAAATATCTATTAGTGTCTTCTGCCCATTTGTTTACTGGATTATTTGTTTCTTGGATGTTGAGTTTGAGGAGTTCTTTGTAGATTTTGGATACTAACCCTGTATCAGATATTTAATTTGCAAATACCTTCTCCTATTTCATAGGTTGCCTTTTAGATTTGTTGATTGTTTCCTTCACTGTGCAGAAGCTTTTAATCTTGAAGAAGTCCCAATGGTTCTTTTTTTTTTTTTTTTTGCTTTTATTTCCCTTGACTCCAGAGATGTATCTAATAAGAAGTTGCTCCAGCTGAGGTTAAAGAGGTTGCTGTGTATGTTTTTCTTTAGGATTTTGATGGTTCCCTGTCTCACATTTAGGTCTTTTATCCATTTGAATTTATGTGTGGGCATGGTGCAAGACAGTGGTCCAGTTTCATTCTTCTACATGTCACTATCCAATTCCCCAATACCATTTGTTGAAGAGACTGTCCTTTTTCCATAGGATATTCTGTCCTGCTTTGTTGAAGATTGGTTGGTCATCTAGTTGTGGGTTCGTTTCTGGCGTTTCTATTCTGTTCCATTGGTCTATATGTCTGTTTTTGTGCCAGTGTCTTACTGTCTTGATAATAACAGCTTCGTAATACAGCCTGAAGTCTGGAATTGTGATGCTTCCAACTTTGGTTTTATTTTCCAGGATTGCTTTGGTTATTCGGAGTCTTTTATGGTTCCATATAAATTTAATGTTTGTCTTAGCTCTGTGAAAAATGCTGGTGGTATTTTGATAGGGATTGCATTAAATGTGCAGATTGTTTTGGGTAGCACAGGCATTTTTTTCTTCCAATCCATGAGCATGGAATGTTTTTCCATTTCTTTGTGTCTTCTTCAATTTCTTTCATAAGTGTTCTATAGGTTTCAGAGTACAGATCTTTTACCTCTTTGGTTAGATTTATTCCCAGGTATCTTATGGGTTTTGGTGAAATTTTAAATGGGATATATTCCTTGATGTCTCTTTCTGCTGCTTCATCATTGGTGTGTAGAAATTCAACAGATTTCTCTA
The DNA here is from genome assembly GCF_006229205.1 of Suricata suricatta. Taxonomy (NCBI): domain Eukaryota; kingdom Metazoa; phylum Chordata; class Mammalia; order Carnivora; family Herpestidae; genus Suricata; species Suricata suricatta. The sequence continues at coordinate 115,358,894 of NC_043704.1, forward strand.
TATTGAGTTTGTATCCTGCGACTTTGCTGAATATGTGTATCAGTTCTAGCAGTTTTTTTTGGTGGAGTCCTCCAGGTTTTCTACATAAAGTATCAGGTCATCTACATATAGTGAAAGTTTGACTACTTTGCTGATTTAGTTGGCTTTTATTTCTTTTTATCTGATTGCTGAAGCTAGAACTTACTATGCTGAAAAACAGTGGTGAGAGTGGACATTGCTGTCGTGTTCCTGACCTTAGGAAAGCTGTCAGTTTTTCCCCATTGAGGAT